>NC_091685.1:48274318-48574545 GCF_041296265.1 Equus caballus
ACAGTCCCTGAAGAATCCTATCCTGAATCTGAGCACTTCCCCTTGGGTTTCCATTTCGCTGTCTCACTGGTGTTTATGTAGCAGTTTTTAAAGAGCATGTGCTCTTCACTGACAGGGTCTCAATTGTTTGAAAGTTTGAAACCCTGAGCGTTTCAAGATAATCCTCTGTCCCTCCTGTGGCATGACACAACATCCTGGTCTTTCCCAGACCCTCCTACCCTCAAGGTGCCCTCCAGTCTGCACTGGCCTCGCAGCTGGGGGGAGGGTCCACACTGTCACTCGCCTGTTCCAGGTGAGAGCAGTGGAGATGCGCCCTCTCTGAAGACCGAAGGGAGGGGCCAGGAGGGCCGTCACACCAGGTGCGAGCTGGGCCGTGCATGGCTGCCACCCAGGTCAGGGCCACATTTGCTCTGCAAACTAATGGGGGCTGGCGGCACTCGGCATCAGACACCCCTCCCCCCGTCGCTCTCAGCGGGTAGGAATCTCACTTGGGATCTGGATCCAGCCACTAGAACCAAACAGCATCCCTGTCTTGGCTTTCCGGAAGCATCGGGTTCGCTGGGTGGCAAAGCTTCCTTGGGAGTCTCCCCTCACCGAGGGCAGGGCCCTTCTGGTCACCCAGCTGCTGAGCAGGGAGCCAGGTGACGTGGAAGCCAGGCTGGGAGCCCTCATGCTGCACTGTCCACCTACACCCGCTGGCCTCGGGGCCTCTGTCCCACTTGGGCTCCTGTACCACTTTTCCCAGCCTGGTTGAGGGAGTTCGTTTCTTGCAAGTGTGTGAACAGCAGGTGAGGCTCTAGCCTGCTCTCCTGACCTTTGGGGTGGCTTCCTGCCTTTGTCTGTCAGCTGGCCCTTTACTGAACATGGTTAACCAGGCCAGTTGCTGCATCCAGGCCTGTGGTTGCCATCAGCCACAAGAGCACCTGTGTGTGGTGGGGGCAGTTGGTTCTAGAAATGTAACAAGTCCTTCTCTCCTGCCAGGGGCCCCCTGGGAGGGCCCTTGTCCGCAGCCAGCTCCCTGTGCAGCTGTGGCCTCGCAGGCACCTGCTGGTCCACCAGGCTCTGTCTTTGCTGTTTTGCCGTGCATGGGTCCAGAGCTGAGTGCCTTCGGCACCGGAGGGCGTCGTTAAGAGCCATACTCAGCCAGGAAACATCGTGAAATACTTCATTCTCTTCTGACAGAATGCTTCTGAGCTCTGCAGCTGCTAACACTGCTTTCTCCTTCCCTGACTCCTTCCCTCCCATGCTCCTGGGTCTTCTGGGTCTTCCTTCAGAAGCCGGCCCTCACCTTGTGTGTGTCTCCTCCACAAAGGAAGTGATGCCCTCCCTTTGGCCCAGCTTTGAATCTAATAAAGATTTGTCTTGGTGGCAGACAACTCTTCGCATCTCAAGCCTTATTCTGATCCTTCACATCCTGATGCCCACTTTCCTGTCCCTGTGTGGTTTGAGAAGGGATTCAGGGGGAACTTTGGGTCCTTGTGAATTGAATTGGCTGGTGGGTTTGTGGTTTCCCTGTCAAGAGCTCCTGGCACACACACCTCCTGTACGTGATCCTGCCTGGCACAGCCTGCACCTTGTGTCTCTGGTATTTGCCAGAAGATAGTCCAGAAAGACCACTGAACTACCTCCCTGCTACATGTGAGGATTTGGGTTTGATCTCTAGACTAGGCTTTTCTCTTTAAATTACATAATCTTAGTTTCATTTCTTACCTCATCTACATAAATAATTGAGGGGTGAGTAGGAGGAAGGGGCTTTATGAGGACTGGGCAGGACTGTTGCAGACCCTGATCTGAAGTATGCCCTGAGCACCTGGTGCCCATCTCTCCTTGAGCCACAGCTTCACCCGAAGCTGAACTCGTCAGGGTGGCAGGTCACAGAGGACGCTGCAGCCTCTGTCATCTCTGTTCTGCCCATGGACTGTGGGGACCAGACCACAGGCTGCCCCTGAGCGCTTGAGCCTCATTTCTTTCCACTGGACTTTGATCTTGAGCATTTGAAGGACCAAATTCTAGAAGGACAGACCTAGATGTACCAAGCAGCTCTCGAGGCAGCAGAGGGCGACAGGCCCACCCAGAATGTGGACGGTGGATGGAGGTAGTTTTCACCACACTTAGCTAAAAACACCCCACAGCTAACAGTCAGGTGTCTTCTTTTTTTTTTCCTTTGGTGAGGAAGATTGTCCCTGAGCTAACATCTGTTGCTAGCCTTCCTTTATTTTGTACATGGGTCGCTGCTACAGCATGCATGGCTTGATGAGCAATGTGTAGGTCCGTGCCTGGGATCCAAACCTGCGAACCCCGGGTCAAATAAACCTAACTGCTATGCCACTGGGCCGGCCCCTCAGGTGTCTTCTTAGGTTAAAATTCTTAGGTGGACAACTTAAATATATATTCTGAAAGCCGTTTCCACCATCCAGGGAGGTAGGAAATGTGTTTTGAGTAATACAAGCTTATTTAAATAAATTGTCATAACTCAAAGTCTAGGAAAGACATTAAATTCCTAAATCAGCTAATCTATGTCTCTAAAGTAGAATTAACAAGATTCTTGGCCCCAGCTGTCCAGAATGACCTTCAGAGACCATGGGCCTTGTCTCCAGCACCTCCGTCTCTGTCTCTTGCGGGGTGGGGGGGGCGGTGAACTCTCTCCCTTGGGGCCCCATTGGGCTAGGTGGAGGTGTGGCCCTATCTGGAGGGTCCCAGAGCAGGCGCTTCCAGCCTGGAGGGGTCACCTACTCTGTACAGACCTTGACTGAGGGGCTGGTGAGTCCCCTGAGCTCTGAGGGACACTGAACCCTTTCAGGCTCCGGGCCTGGGCCCCCTTCCCTGTCCCTTTTCAGCTAACCCGGCTTCTTCCTCCTGGACCCCCTTCTTGCTGCTGGAGTTCCCTTCCTTTGGTGGGTTTCTGGGTTTTCCTCCTGCTGTGAGTGAGCTGGACTTCGGATTGGGTTTCCAGGTGAGCCTTGTCTGCTGAAGGGCTCAGCTCAGCATGAGTAGTTGCAAAGATGCTGCAGGACGAATGAAAAGGGCAGGCAGGGGGTTGAAGAAACAGAACGTGAGGGGGTGGCAGACACTAGGTCTCTGCCTTCCGGAAAGGGTTGGATCTGAGGGCTGCAGGCCGAGGTGGGCACGTCCAGATGCTGGGCTTGGGGCAAGTCCCCCGCACCTGATGTGTCTTCTGTGGGACCCGGGGACTGTAGCACAGCCTGCCCCCCAGAACTGCCCCTTCTTGCCAGGGTGCTCCTGCCGGGGAGGGGGCAGGGTGGCTCTGCCTGTGCAGGCACCCGGCTGGCACTGAGCTGGCTGAGGTGCAGGCACTTCTGGGTTTAATAACCAACGGCTGTCTGAAGTTCCTTAACTCTGGTGCTTAGCTACACGCAGAACGGCATTTTGCACATGTTGGACAGAAATAAGAGAATCAAGCCCCGGCCAGAAAGGTTCCAGAACTGCAGAGATCTGTTTGATCTTATCCTCACCTGTGAAGAGAGGGTGTATGACCAGGTGGTGGAAGGTAAGAGCGCAGACGTGGGATCTGCCGCACACCTGTGCTGGGCGAGATGCGGGGCCCTCTGGTCGCCATGGCCTTGCGGCCTCTCTCATCTCAGCTGGACGCACAGCCGCTGTCCTCGGTTCTCCCTTTGCATTGCCCAGCCCACAGCTAGCAAAGGATTTTTTTTTTTTTTTTTTGAGGAAGGTTAGCCCTGAGCTAACATCTGCCGCCAATCCTCCTCTTTTTGCTGAGGAAGACTGGCCCTGAGCTAACTTCCATACCCATCTTCCTCTGCTTTACATGTAGGATGCCTACCACAGCATGGCCTGACAAGCAGTGCCGTGTATGCACCCAGGATCCAAACCTGCGAACTCTGGGTCGCCGAAGCAGAATGTGCGAACTTAACCGCTGCACCACCGGCTGGCCCCAGATTTTTTTAAAGATTGGCACCTGAGCTAACATCTGTTGCCAATCTTCTTTTTTTTTTTTATTCTTCTCCCCAAGCCCCCGAGTACCTAGTTGTATATTCTAGTTGTGAGTGCCTGTGCTTGTGCTGTGTGGGACACTGCCTCAGCATGGCCTGATGAGTGGTGCCATGTCGACACCCAGGGTCCAAACCAGCAAAACCCTGGGCCTCCAAAGCTGGGTGCACAAACTTAACCACTCGGCCACAGGGTGGCCCCTAGCAAAAGATTTTTGAAGCATCTGTGGGCTCCTCTGGGCAGGGGAAAGTGGGCAGGGCTGTAGCGAGGTGGACGGAGGGCCTGGCCCCTAGGCTGCGGCCCAGCTGTGGAGATTGTGGCCTTCTGGCTGATCATGTTCATCAGAGCAAAGCCACTTGTGTGCTGGCCAACAGCACCCTACAGGTTTCATGGAGGAGCTGGGCCCTGCCTTTCAGGTGTGAAAGTGCTGTGGGATGCTTTACCGCAGGATGGGCTGGATGTTTGAGGGTGAGGCAGGCAGCCTGGTGTTGAGGTTGGTGATCACATTTCCTCGAGTCACAGATATACTGGGGGCGAGGCTCCTCCAGCGGGGCGGGTACTCGGGCCCGGTCTGATGCTTCCTCCTCAATTGAATTCCCCAAAGGCCAGGGGCAAGAAGAGCGGGTGAGGCACTCACCCTCCTGTGCCCTGGCTCTGAGGCCTCTGGCCCCCGTGTCCTTTTGTCCTGGTTAGATCTGAATTCCAGAGAGCAGGAGACCTGCCAGCCGGTGCACGTGATCAACGTGGACATCCAGGACAACCATGAAGAGGCCACCCTGGGGGCGTTCCTCATCTGTGAGCTCTGCCAGTGTGTGAGTAGCCAGTGCTCCTGCTCCTGTCCCCTGCTCTGGGCTGGGCCAGGGGTGCGTGAGAAACCCTGGGAGCCTTTATGTGCTCTGGGTCAAGAGTCCAGGTCTGCCTGGCCTGGGGCCCCAAGCAGCAGTCCCTGCCAGAGGGAGATGACTATGACCATCCCCTCCACACAAGGGTTTCACCATGAAAGTGACTGTCACACAATTTGATTCTCGTTCAGTTCATTTTCAAATGTTAAAACTCAAGTAAATGCAGAGGTGTCCACAAGTCTGAGAACCGACTAAAGCACCTTGTGCTTTTTGTTAAGTTGATGGAAGGGGTGCAGGAATCTGTTCAACATCTGGCTTTCATCAAGATGGCCATGTCTGTCCACCAAGAGCTTACAGGACACAGGCCCCTGCCAAAACCCCAGAAATGTCTAACGGAGCCTGGGGCCTCAGAGACAGATTCAAAGGGCTCGTGGGCACTCTGCCTTCTCCTCTTCACCCTCAGGACTGGTTGTTGCAGATATCTGGCCCTCCCCACATGGCCCTGGGCATCCTCCCTTGTGAGAAAACCCCATGGGCTCGTGCAGCCACTGTGCAGCTGTGCTTGGAGCAAAACATGTCCTCTCAGGTGTGACAAAAGGACCTACCCAAGGGGAAACCCACATGCCTTGTCCTGTTTTCTACCCATGGGATCTGTGTTTAGGTCAATTGACTGTGAGTGACAGAACAATGAGGAAAAGAAGTGGCTTAACCAGGAAGTCTGTAGATAGGCAGACGTGGTTTGGTTGTTGTGTGAGGGACCCAGGCCCCTGCTCTCTTGTTGCTCCACCCAGCACAGCTTATGTTTCCAACATGAGTCATGGTCCATTGTGGCTGCTGAAGCTCCAGCAATTGTGCCCATGATCCAGCCATCATGCAAGAAAAAGGGCTGAAGGGGAAGACATGCCCTAGAAGTTGCACATGTGACTTCCACTTGGGTCACATTGATGAGAGCCAAGTTATGGAGGGGCCACTCTCCACTTCAGAGAGGCACTGCTTGTAGAACGAGATAGGGGCAGCCAGCAGCCTTGGCGTGGTGTAGCCCATGCCAGGGCAGGTGTGCTCAGGAGCCAGCCCTGGGCCAACCCGGGGCTGTAGCCCCACCTTTTAGGGCAGGGGTTCTCCACCAGGGCGTATCTGCCACATCTGCACACATTTGTGGGTCTCACACCTGCAAAGGACACTAGTGGCAGCTGGTGGGTGGAGGCCACAGATGCTGCTCAACACCCTACAGTGCCCAGGGTCGCCCCCCGCAGAGCACTGGCTGGCTTCACCAGGTGACTTGGGGCAAGTGAATCCCTTCTGTGTCCCGGCTGCTCATTTGCAAAGTGGGGACGGGCCGGGCAGTGAGGGTTCATCCAAGAACAGGCCCTGCTGCAGCCGCTCTGTGCCCAGCCCCCATCCCTGTCGGGTTCCTCCAGGGGAGGGCCACCGCCGCCCTGGGAACCCTGTCCTCAGGTTCCCTCCCTCCCCTAGGCGGGTGGGAATGAGTCCCCACATCACTGGTCAGCACTGGGACAGGCCAGAGGCGGCTTGTGTGCAGCCCTCCCTTCTGGGCACTGGGGCTGGTCGGGGCCTGGGGTCCCCCTGGGTCCCCCGAGTGGTCCAGGCGTCCGTAAGAAGGCACGCAGCTGGGGCAGGAGGCTTGTGTGCTCACGTGTGCCCGCCCAGCTCTGCTCCCGCTCAGGCAGCCTCTCTGTTCTTTCCAGATTCAGCACACGGAGGACATGGAGAACGAGATCGACGAGCTGCTGCAGGAGTTCGAAGAGAAGAGCGGCAGGGCCTTCCTGCACACCGTCTGCTTCTACTGACCTCCCAAAGCCACCTTTCGGAGCCTCCTTCCTTTTGTTAATACTTGTTCCTTCCTCACATTGTTTTTACTTGTAGCTGTTCTGCTGGGACGGTGGTAGTGCCCCATGAACTGTACATATGAAATGAGAAGAGACACGTGAATGCCAGATCAAAAACAATCAAGTTTTCTATCCCACTTGTACTTGTGAGTGGGATATTGATTATAAAGTTTTTTTCTTTAACCAAAAAAGAAAGAGACGGTTTACAGTGCGTTTCCCCGCTACGTCTGTCTTTCCTTGTGCGTTCCTTCCCCTCGCGCCTGACTGGCTGGAATGTACAAATACCTGAATAAAGCAACGGGCTGCATTTTCTTAGGAAAGAACCTGCAATTGTCCAATAAATAGATGCTGCTGCTGGACGTCCTTGCTTTCTCCTGAGCCCCCACCTGGCCCACCCCTGCCGGCCAGTGCAGGTCCTCTGGAGGGGGCGGAGGTGGGTGCCAGACACACTCCCTCAGGAGCAGGGGGCCTGGCCCTGCCCCGAGCCCCCTTTGGAAAGGGGGGGCTTGGTGACCACAGTCCAGGGCTATGGGTCCAGCCTAGCTGCCAAGCACAACCCCGAGGTCCTCAAACGGCCTTCTCCCTGTGGCACCTGCTCCTGGGGCTGGGATCCGTTGCCCCTGGTGTCATCTGTCCCCCAAGGGGCCTTACTTCCTGGTGACCCCTCCTGGTTTCTGCAGCCGTGGGAAATCTCAGGTCCCTGGTGGGAAAGTAACGGGGGCTCCTGTGCAGGCAGTGTGGTCCATGTCGGTGTTGGCCATTCTGTCCCTGGGATGTGGACGCGGGCTTGGCTCAGGGGCTGCTCCCCAGGGCCCCAGCATCATGGGGCAGCCAGAGCAGGGCCATGGATGCTGGCCTCTGGGCTTCCAGGTTGACCAATCCAGATGCCTGGGGCTGGCCCCTAGGGAAGCTGGGGCTCAGCTGGTCCTGCCCCCACTGTGGGACATCTTTTGGCCTTTGCTGGGCTCCGTCCTCAGGCCACATGCCCATGGCTTTGGAGTGACCTCCCTGACAGCTCCTCAGCAGCCCTACAGGCCCCTCCACTAAAAGCAGTAACTTGCTGGAGCGAGGCACTGCCCAGCCTGCCTGCAGCCCCTCACTCCTCGGCCGCAGGGGTCCGGGAGAGGGGCCTTATGCTGGGAAATGGGAGAGGAAGAACCAGGAGCCCCAGGGGCCTCTCCAGGACTGCCCCGTGGGGTCCGGACGTAACCCTCGGTCCAGGGGCGCTGGGCAGGCGACCAGGACCGGAGTGGCCAGACGGGCGAGACCTGGCCCTGCGATCCCCGGGTTGGGGTACGGCGGCGTCGCCGGGGCGGGGCGGCCGCGGGTGGCGAGGTCCCTCCCAGGAGGCGGGCGCGGAGGGAGGAGGCTGGAGCCGGAGCCGCGCGCAGGGAGGAGGGAGGGGGGAGAGGGGAGGAGGGCCGAGGGCGGAGCGGTGCGCGGCGAGCGCGGCGGCCGGGCGGCCGAGCGACCCCAGGAGCGGCCGCGTTCCCTGACCGCGCCCCGCCCCGTGCCCCCTCCCCGGCCGGCGGCGGTGGGTGCGCAGCAGGCTGACCTCTGCGGAGGCGGCGGGGGCTCAGCATCGGGCCGGGGCCGGGGGGGCGCCGGGGCCGGGGGGCGGCGCTCCGGCCCGACCCGGCCCCGCCCGATGTCCATGAGCGCGAACACCATGATCTTCATGATTCTGGGGGCGTCGATCGTGATGGTGAGCGGAGGGGCTTCCCGCGCGCCCGCTCCCCTATCCGCTCCCGCCTCCCGCGCCCGCGCACGCCTCCCCCTCCCGGGCCTTGTTTACGGGCCGCGCGGCCTGCGTTCCCCCATGCCCGGCCTGCGCTTCCCCAATCTCCGGCCTGCGCACCCCAAAATCCCGGGTCTGCGCACCCCCTGCCCAGCCTGGGCTCCCCTAAACCTCTGGCCCGCGCTCCCCAGGCCCTGGCTTCCCTTCGCTCGCCCCTCCCCCGGCCTGTGCTCCCCCGTCCCCAGTACGCTATTCTCCCGCCTGGGGACCCCAGCCCGGCCTGCTCCTCGGAGCTGAGCGGTCATGGGCTCTTCCAGGCCATCGCGTGCTTGATGGACATGAACGCGCTGCTGGACCGATTCCACAACTACATCCTCCCGCACCTGCGGGGCGAGGACCGCGTCTGCCACTGCAACTGTGGCCGGTGAGTCCGTGCCCGGCGGGGTACACGCGTGATCACATATGTGCAGCCATGTCAGGGCCCACTGGGGCTCAGGTGAGCCCCATGCAGGCCAGGCATAGGGCCGCACCAGGCCGGTGGGGGCTCCTGAGGCTGGCACCAGGCTCAGTGGGGGAAGGACTGTCCAGCTTCCACTTGGGTTCTGGGAGCGAGAAACATGCCTGAGTCAGTTAGGACCCCCTTCCCAAAATGCCTTTAGAGAAAGAGCCCATCAGGGTGATGGGCAGAATGGGCCCCGGGCCTCCTGGAGACCAGGAGAGCAGCAGCCCAGCCCAGCAGCCCAGGAGGGATCCTGTGCGTGGCTGTGCTCAGAGTACACCATCCTCTCCCTGGGTCCGGACAGTGTCCATGAACTTTCCTGGGATCCAGGTACCGGGATGTGCAGAAGGTCAAAGTGAGCCTCGCCCAACCCCCTCATGGTACAGAGGAAGAACTGAGGCAAGGGGGGGTGGAGCTTGCTCAAGGTCACTCAGAGAATAAGAGGAGAACCCAGGCCCCCTACGCCCACTGTGTGATCCCCCCATTCTGTGCACATGCAGTGATGGAGTCTTTCTGGCCATGCATGTTTGTACGTCCATGTACGAAATAAACATCTTCTCATGAGACGCGCATGTGTGTACCGTCTGTGCATATACATGTGCGTACACATAGCGCACGCGCAGGTTCGCATGCACACCCTCATCCCCACAGGACGCCCTCATGCTGGGACCAGTGAGAAGATAGACAGTGGCTTGAGCAGCAGAGACTCACCCAAGGTCACACAGCTAGCAAGGGACTGGGGGCACGAATCTGTGTTCTTTATCTCTGCCCGTACTCCTGCTGCAGGGACGTGTGTGCACACGTAGTGGGCGTGGGGAGTGTGTGTGAGACAGGACAGTTTCATGCCTCATTAAGCATGCTCCATGCCTATGGGTGCAGACTCATGTGTCGAAGCCGAACATGAACATGGGCATTAGCGCAGGTAGCGATGAGTGTAAAGGACCCTCAGGTGTGCTGGCCGACAGGCATCAAGAAGGCTTGCCAGGTGGCCACACTTTCCCAGAGATCCCTGCACTCCTGCCTGGTGCATGCCGCCGGAGCTGAAGGAGGGGCCTGAGGTCAGCTCCACAGCCTCCTAGGCAGCAATGACCCAGAGGCTGTAAAGTGGGGTGATCCTGAGACCCTCCTGGAGACTGGTGGTGTGCATGACACTGGGCCCAGACTCTGAGCTCCGTAAACATTAGTAATGCACATTGTACATGTGTGTGGGCTGTTGTATTGTGACCAGCATGTGTGTGCCCGCGACCTCACACCACGTGCCCATCTGAGCAGACAGGGTGTGTTTTCAGAGTGTATTTGCACAGAGTGTGTGTATGGGTCACATTGTGTGTCCAGAGTACATGTGGACTCATGTGAAACAAGCATCTAGAGAATGCAGGCTGGAGCTGGGCCTGCGTGCACAGGTTAGTGGTTACTGTGTCTGTGGATGCAGAAAACATGGAGAGCCACGCTTACCATAGACAGAGTGTTTCTGCGTGTGTGTATGTGTCCACACGTGTGTGCTTTGTACACGTCACTACATACAGGATATGTAAATTCGGTGTACAAAGTCTTCTTGTATATTGAAATGTGTACGCACAGCACACGTATATAGTGAATATGCATTAAAGAGTGTGCTCCACTTGGGTGTAGTGAATGTGTCTGCAGAGTAGTTTTGCACATGAGGTATCCATGTGTAGACCATGTACGTGCATTGCACAATGGATTCTACCCATGTGTGTACACACCGTGTGCAGAATACTCATGCATACATGCATACATGTATGCCTTCTACATGCCTACATGGAGAATTTCATACATACACCATGTATGTAAATTAATGCTCTAAAGCATGTGTGCCAGCAGGTGGTGTCTGTGCGCACACAAACCCATGCATATGCCGTGGCACCCACAGAGAGGATGGTGTGTGCAAAGCATCTACATGTGATACACACCATGTTGGTGCTGGGCAAGCATGCACATGCACACGTGCAGCTTGTGGGACCAAGTCCGTGGTATACACGCCATGTCCTGTGCATGTGGCCGGCGTGTATACACGACATGCGTCGGATCTCAGGTAGACACATGCAGCATGTGCGGCCCAGGCAGGACACATGTATGTACACATCATAGAAATACGTGTGCACACGGGAGATCTGAGCCCCCACCCCCCAGGGGCCTGATTTGGAGGAAGGAAGAGGGCAAGGGTCAAGGGAAGTGCTGCAGGTGCCAGGCCAGTGATGGGGGCACAGGTCATGCCCTCTGACCGCCCAGAGGTCCTGAGCCACTGGGGTGGTTGGGTCTCTGGCCTCATCCTACTTGCAATGCGCCAGGGGAATTTCTGGCTTCCTTGGTGACTCGATCTTCAAGTTTCCTGCCTTGACCAGCTGTGTGTCCTGGGGCGGGAAGCTGGTCCTGAGGAAGACCCTGTCAGGGCTCCTGGGCCCAGAAGGCTGGGGAGGGCAGGAGATGGTGGTGATGCTATGTTATCAACCCCCAAGAGGCCTGTCCTGGCATGGTGTGCCCGGGTGACAGGGATTGCCAACAGGTCACGAAGGGCATCCTCCCCTGGGGGGCCGGAAGCTGCCACACATTCTGGGTGGTGATCAATAGTTTTCCATCACTTATTGATGACCGATAGTGGCTATTGATGGATTGTGATCAGAAGAGCAACGGCTGCCAGATGTCAGGCACTTCTTGCTGACTGTTCCAGGGCTGATGACCCCTGCTCCATGGGCCTGTGACTGAGGCCCCACTCACCATCCATGGGGACTGGTCACACTCTGGACGTGCTGAGCAGGATGGCCTCCAGGGTCCCCAGGAGGAGCAGGACAGGGTGTGAGGAGAGCCCAGCCTGCTGCTGTCCCTGCTGGGCTGGGTTGGGGCTCCAGGACCCCCTGACCCCGCTGGGAGGAAGGCACTGTGTGGTCCCTCCTGGCACAGGGACATCAGTGAGGGAGGGACAGCAGGTGCCCGGGGTCAGGGAGGACTCGTGGGGTTTCCCGTTTTGAGAAGATTCCTCTGGGGCAGAAGTGCAGCATGACCGGTGGCAAGGGGGAGTGAGGGGGTCAGGCCCTATCTCGGCTGAAGACCAGGCGGAGGTGTCACCATCTAACTGAGGGGAAGTTGAGGAGGAGCAGGTTTGGGGAGGGAGGAGCTATTTTTAGGTGCGAGTTTGAGGTGTCTATAGATCCCACGTGGAGACGCCACGCAGGCAGCTGGAGCTCAGAGCAGACGTGATGGGCGGCAGGGACTTGGGGGTGGAGTGGGGAATGCAGAGTTGGAGAAGTCGGTGAAGGGGCTTGGAGAGGAGAGGAAACCAGGAGAGGTGGCCCCCTGGGCAAGAGGACCCCAGGGTGGTCTGGGCAAGAGGAGGTGCTGCAGCCTGGAGGCTGAGAGTGCATGGACCTCGTGGTGCCTTGGGCGCCAGGGCCGGCAGCTCCCTCTCCAGGGCTCTCCTGTGGGCAGGGGGTGGGGGGCCCACAGTCTGTTGTCCTGGGTGCTGGGCTCCTGGGCAGGGCCACCCCAGCTGGGATCACCAGGCCCAGAGGGCTCCCCGGAGGAAGAAGGGATCCAGGTAGGCCTGAGGCTGGAGGAAGCCTTGTGGGGAGGGTTCATTGTGGCCCTCAGAGGCAAATGAGGGCCTGGAGGGTTCAGTGGCCTGAGCCTGGACAGTTGAGGGCATGGCTCAGGCACTGGGGGGTGCTAGGACCCAGGGGAGGGGCCACGGTCCTCGTGGTCCTGGACAGCTGGACATCGTCCATCCCAGGAGCAGCAGAGCAGGTGGCAGACATGTGGATCTGTGAAGGGCATGGGCAAGGGAGCACACCCAGGAGAGGGAGTGAGAGGATGGGGCACAGGGCAGAGCCTCCAGGTCTCCAGCACAGAGAATCAGGGCAGGGGGCACCTGTGAGGGCCACAGGAGCAGAAGGAAACCAGAGGCCCGGGGCAGAGCTGATCCCACGTGAATTTCCGTGGAGGGGATGCTGGGGAAAAGGTGCAGGGAATGTCGGGTGGGAGGGAGAAGCCAGAGGGCGTCCCCGAGGAACCAGCAGGTGCACTGCGACCCTGCCACCGGACCAGGACACCCTGCCCTGGGCCCTCACCCTGGAAGGATTCGTCCACCTGCACTGTGTTCCTGTGACCCGTCAGGGTCGCCTCTGAGCCCCAGGCGGGGCAGAGGAGGGAGGAGGGTGATGCCTGGGCTGAGACACAGCCAAGGCCGGCCCCGAACTTCTCTCTGACCGCTGACCTCGCAAACGCCCACCAACTGGGCAGCCTCACGCCCGATAACCCGGGTCCAGGCCAAGTCCGCTGGCCCTGCCCGACCTCAGCCCCAGAAGGGCTGATGCAAGGATCCCGGCGGGCGAGCGGGTGCCCTTACCGCGGGGGACCCGCCCGCCCTGCCGCCCCCAGGCACCACATCCACTACGTGATCCCATACGACGGGGACCAGTCGGTGGTGGACGCTTCCGAGAACTACTTCGTGACGGACAACGTCACCAAGCAGGAGATCGACCTCATGCTGGGGCTGCTGCTTGGCTTCTGCATCAGCTGGTTCCTGGTGTGGATGGACGGCGTCCTGCACTGCGCCGTGCGCGCCTGGAGGGCGGGCAGGCGCTACGGTGAGCGGGGGACAAGCGCGGCCAGCAGCCGGGCGGGAGAGCCTGACCTCCAGCGCCCGGACCACACCCCTGGCCATGCCCCGCCCCCGGCCCTATTCCTACCGGAAGACCACACCCATCCTGGCCCCCGCCCCCCTCCCCGCTCCTCCCCTGACCGCCCCATCATGGCCCCGCCCCGCCCCCGGCCGTATTAATACAAGACCCCGCCCTGACCCCGCCCACACAGCCCTCGCCGGACAGCGCCTTTACTGGGCCCACTCCCCACCCCTCCAGCCGTGGCCCCGGCCCCGCCCCTGGCTGCCCCACCCCTCCAGTCCTGGCCCCGCCCCCGGTCCCTGACCACGCCCCCACCCCCGCAGACGGCTCGTGGACCTGGCTGCCCAAGCTGTGCAGCCTGCGGGAGCTGGGCCGGCGGCCACACAGGCCCTTCGAAGAGGCGGCGGGGAACATGGTGCACGTGAAGCAGAAACTCTACCACAACGGCCACCCGAGCCCGCGGCACCTCTGAGCCGCGCAGGACTCGTGGGGCCGCCGGCCACCGCGCCCACCTACACGGGACTGGACGGCCGCCCCGGGCCAGGGCGCCCGCGGCCGCCGGGCGTGTCCAGCGGAAGGTGCTGTCTCCTCTTCTTTTTATAAAGGGGTCGGGGTGGGGCCGGGGGGGCCGCCGGTCTCAGGGGCCGGGGCGGCGTGCCCGGAGGGGGCGGTTGGGCCACCGGCTCCCTGCGGTCCTGCCTGCGCCCAGCCTGGGACCACGACTGCTACTTCAAACCGGCTGTGCGCCCGTCCGCGCGTCCGGCTCCGGAGCCGGTTCTGCCGGCGGGGAGCGAGGCCGGGAAAGGGTCTTGGCCGGGAAGGGGCCGGAGCCCGGCCGCACCCCACGCCTGCACCCGGGCGTCCGCGGGCCGCAGTGGGGAGCAGGGCAGGGCAGGGGTCTGGGGGAGGCCCCGGCCCAGCAGCAATAAGGTCCCTGAGCCCCGCTGTGGCGAGTGCGGCCATCCTGCCCAGGGCATCCCCGGTCGGGCGCCTCACTGTGACCCCTACCCTTGCTGGTCAGTAAACTCTCCAGAAAGCTCCAGCCTCTGACTCTTCCTTCACGTCTGACCCCGTGACCCTTCGCATCAGCAGACATACAGACTCTGTGAGGTAGCATGTCAAGAGTTTTTATTAGAGTCTGGATTAAAAAACTCGACTCCAGTTGAGGGAGAGCTGTGGCTCCTCTGGGCCAGGGCAGTTCTCCAGCACTGGACGTCCCTGCCAACAGTGCCAGGAGTGGCTCCCTGGGCTTGTCACAGTCACAGACGTATGCAGGGCACCCCTTCTCCCGAGTACAGTAGTGAGCAGCACAGGGGCCTGCTCTGCTCACCCCTTGCTCAGTTCTGGTCCTGGGTGGGACTGGGCAAAGTGAGGCCCCCACCCATGCTGGCCCTCCTTCTGCCAGGGCCCCTACTGCTGGTCACGGCTGCAGCAGCCCGCCATGGGGGTGGGGGGCAGTGCCTTCTCCGCAGCTTTGGGCCAGGCTCAGGTGTGGGGGGCAGGTGGCCCCAGCCTGACCCTTCCCAGACAGCACCACAGCCTGGAGGGGGCAGAAGGGGGTGCCGCCCACAAAGACAGCACAGCTGCAGCTGGTCCTGAGCAGAGGCCTTTAACATGCTGTTCTGGCTCTCACCACAGGAACGTTAAAAACGCCGGGGAGGTGGGTGGCCGCCCAGCAACCCCTGGCTTCCGGGAGACGTGGGTGCCTTGGTGCTGGTGCTTCCTTTTGGCGACACCACATGGCCAGTGTGCCCCAGGTGTCCAGGCCCAGCTCACTCGGCCCGTGCACTCAGGAGCAGGGTCTGGCTGCCCTCAAGCCCAGCTCTCTCAGCCTTCAGCCACTGCATCTTCTGCTGGTGCTGCTGGATGGCATCCTGGACCCGGGCATCCATCATGGCCTCGGTGAGGACCCCGTCCTCAGAGGCGTATGCCATGGCCTAGTAGGGAAAGAGTGCTGAAGGAGAGCACCAGAGGGGCTGCCTGTACAGAAAAGGGTCCCCCAGCCTCAGGCTTTTGGGGCCCACCCTGTAGGGAAGACCCCCATCACTGCCACCTGCTCCCCCCAGGCCCCATGAGCCCGTTTCCTGGAGATGCCCTCCAGAACCAGAAGCCCCTGCGGGGGGGGAAGGTGGCATGAAGCCTGGGACTCCGAGTCCACCAGAGGGATGGCCGACCAGCACACACGTGTGGTCATAGGCAAATCCACAGCCCAGAGTGGCTGCCATCCCTGCAATGTTCATGGCCCTGCCTGTGTCCTGGCCAGCACCAGGCTGCCTTCTTGCCCTGTAAGGTTTCAAGGACTTTCTAAAAGCAGAAAGCCTGAGGCCAGCAGTCAAGAAGCAGCCCAGCACCGCCCATCCCACCCCCTTGGACCAGGAGGGCCCTGCCTTTATGGGCCAGGGCAGAGAAAGCAGACAGACCAGAGGCCATTCGGGGGTAGGTCCATTCTGACACGGAGGGCAGGGACCCAGGCTGAGAGCTCCCCAGGAGTGCCAGCAATACTGACTGGGTCAGACAGTGGACCTGCCACGCCAGACTGCCCCTGAACACGTACCACCTGCCCTCCACCAGGAACTGCCTCTCACAGGGCCCCCACCGTCTGCAAAGTCCTCCCAGAACCGTGGGGGGCTGAAAGCCAGGCCCTGCCTAGGAATCCCAGCCCCGAACTTGGGCGGGCATATGGGTGGAGGTGCCTAAGTTTTACTAATCAGGCCCCGTACTGTCCACATCTCCTTGGCTGCCAGGCACGTCACCTGTGGCCAGGCCACCACTCCTCCCAGATGACCCAGTGCCCCACGTAATTCCTGTCACTCAGCCTATCACTCTGACAGAGGCTGGACAGCACCCAGGGTCCACCAAGCGGGGGGCCTAAGCCAGGCCTAAGTGACCTAAGCGGCCTCGGCCCATGGTGGGCACTGTGAAGGGGTTCCCACCATCTAAGATAAGTCAGCTGCTTTGCTCACACAGACTGGCCCCGTCCTCAGGACATGGCCGTCCTCAGTGCTGGCCAAGGCCGTGGAGAGAGGGCTGCCCTGCCGCCTCCTGCGAGGAGCACGTGGCTCTGAAAAACAGCGGGGAGGGGCCCCCACAGGTAGCACCCAGCAGAGGGGCCCGTGTGGGTCAGGGTCTGGGCTTTCCTGGCAGAGAGGGGTGGGTAGATGGAATGCAGCTGCTCCTTCTGGAATCCCAGAGTATTCACAGAGACGTCTACCCGTGGAGGGTAGGGGGTGGACTCAGTCACGCACTTCCAAATACGTTAGGAAAAGGGGGAAAGTAGTGGCTTTGCCAAGGAGAAACCTGGCAGCCACCACCTTAACCAGGTGATCCAGGCCAACATCCCTGCGACATTGTGTGGACAGCAGGTTCCCCCGATATGATATGACTGGAGGAGCACCCGACCTCTGGGGTTTCCCTGAAACCCACAGTCTAATCATGAGGATAACATGAAACAAACCCAGAGGGACATTCTACATGACACCTGACCAGCAGTCCTCAAAACTGCCAGGATCATAAAAACAAGGGACATGTGAGGAACTGTCATAGCCTGGAGCAGCCTGCAGAGAGGCCGTGACTCAGTGTCATGGGGTGTCCTGGGTGGGCTCCTGGGGCCAGATCAAGCCCAAGGGAGAGTCAGTGGTGATGTGGCAAATGTGCCTTGGGGTGAGATGTTCACAGCATGGCAAGGGAGGAAGAGCGGTGCGTGAGAGCTCCCTGTGCCAGCACTGCACGTTTCCTGGGAACTGAAACGATTTAAAAATATTTTAAAATTTTATTAAAAAAAAAAGCAAGCCCTGGACCTGATGGCTTCACTGGTGAATTCTACCAAATGCTTTAATAAGAATTAAAACCAGACCTTCTCAAACTCTTCCAAAAAACTGAACAGGAACACTTCCTAACTCATCTATAAGCAAAACCCTGATACCAAAACCAGACAAAACACCACAAGGAAACTACAAGTCAATACCCCTATGGACACTGACCCAACAAAATACTTTAGCCATGCAAATTCAGCAGCATATGAAGAGGACTACACACCACGACCAGGTGGGATTTATTCTTGGAATGCAAGGATGGTTCCACACAGGAAAATCAGTCAGTGGAATACATCACACTAACAGAACGAAGGACAAAATCACACAATCATCTCAACTGATGCAGAAAAAGCATTTGGCAAAATTCATGATGAAAACATTCAATAAACTAGGAATAGAAGGAAATTTCCTCAACATGATAAAGACCATATATATGAAAACCCCATAGCAAATATCATCCCTATGGTGAGAGACTGAAAGCTTTTCCTCCAAGATCAGGAACAAGACAAGGTTGCCCACTCTCACTCCTATTCAACAGAGGACCTGAAGTTCTAGCCAGAGCAGTTAGGCAAGAAAAAGAAATAAAGGCATCCACAGTGGAAAGGAAGAAGTAAAGTTATCTGTTTGGAGATGATATGATTCGATATGTAGTAAATCCTAAAGACTTCCTCCAAAAATGTTAGAAGTAATACATTAAGCAAAGTCGTGAATAGAAAATTAACACACAAAAATCACTTATGTTTCTATATAGTAACAATGAACAATCCAGAAAGGAAATTAAGAAAACAATTTCATTTCCAATAGCATCAAAAAGAATAAAATACTTAGAAATTAACTAAGGAGGTGAAAGACTTGTATGCTGAAAACTACAAAATATTGCTGAAAGAAATTAAAGATACTAAAATACAGAAAGATGTCTGTGTGCATACACTGGAGACTTAATATTGTTATGATGTCAATACTACCCAAAGCAATCTACAGACTCAATGCAATCCCTAGCAAAATTTCAATGATTTTTTGGGGGCAGAAATAGAAAACTCCATCCCAAAATTCACAAGGAACCTCAAGGGACCCTAAATAGCCAAAATAATCTAGAAAAAGACCAGAGTTGGAGATCTCACACTTCCTGATTTCAAAACTTACCACAAAGCTACAGTAATCAAATCAGTGTGGCACTGGCATAAAGACAGACATACAGACCACTGGAACAGAATACAGAGCCCACAAATAAACCCTCACACACATGGTTTCCAGCAAGGGTGCCAAGACCCATCAGTGGGGAAAGGACAGTATTTTCAACAAACGGTGCTGGGAAAACTGGATGTCCATGTGCAAATGAATGAAACTAGACTCCTACCTCACACCACGTACAAAAATGAACTCAAAATGGATCACATACCTAAGTGTAACACTTCAAACTATAAAACCCCTAGAAGAAAACACGGGAAAAGCTTCCAGACACTGGATTTGGCAAGGATTTCTTGGCTACGACACCAAAAGCACGGAGGAAAAAAATAGATAAATTGCAATTCATCAAAATTAAAAACTTTTGTGCATCAAAGGAAACTAAAAAAGGCAACTCACAGAATGGGAGAAAATATTTGCAAATCATGTCTGATAAAGGATCAATGTCCAGAATATATAAAGAATGCGTAAAACTCAACAACAAAAAACAACCCAACTCAAAAATGGGCAAAGGACTTGAATAGACATTTCTCCAAGAAGACATACCATGGCCAGTAAGCCCGTGAAAAGATGCTCAGCATCACTGACCATCAGGGGAACACAATCAAAACTGCAATGAGACACAATCTCACACCCACCAGAATGGCCACTGTTCAGCAAGTATAAAACAACACACGTTAGGGAGGATGTGAGAAAGTGGACCCTTGTGCGTTGCTGGTGGGAATGTAAAATGGCGCAGCCACTGTGGAAAGCACTATGGCAGTTCCTCAAAAAACTAAACATAGAATTACCAAATGACCCAGCAGTCCTACTTCTGGTTACATATTCAAAGGAACTGAAAGCAGGGTCTTGAAGAGATACTCGTATACCCACGTCATAGCAGGGTTATTCACAATCACCAAAAGGTGGAAGCAACACAGGTATCCATCAACGGATGAAGGGATTAACAAAATGTGATATATCCACACAACAGATTATTGTTCAGCCTTAAAAAAGGAAGGAATTCTGACACATGCTACATGGATAGACCTTGAGAACATTATGCTAAATGAAATTAAGCCAGTTACAAAAGGACAAATATTGTCTGATTCCACTCATATGAAGTCCCTCGAGTTGTCAAATTCATACAGAAAGTAGAATGGAGGTTGCCGGGGCGGGGGGCTGGGGAATGAGGAGTTGGTCTTTAATGGGGACAGAGTTTTAGTCTGGGAGGATAAAAAAGACCTGGAGATGGATAGTGGTGATGTTTGCACAACAATGTGAGTGTGCTTAATACCAGTGAGCTGTACACTTAAAAGTGGTTAAGAGGGAGCCAGCCCCAGTGACCCAGTGGTTAAGTTCAGCGCACCTGGCTTAGGTGGGCCAGGTTCCGTTCCCAGGTGTGGACCTACACCACGTCAGTGGCCATGCTGTGGCAACTCACATACAAAACAGAAGACGACTGACACAGATGTTAGCTCAGGGTGAATCTTCCTCACCAAAAAAAGAAAAAGGTTACGATGGTAAATTCTATGTTAAAGAAAAGCAAAAGGCAGCAAATCCCCACGACAGGTAGCCCGGGTGGTAAGAGGCACGGACTCGCGTTGACAAAACCACTGCCCCGGAACGAAAGCTGCAGCAGGTCCATGCAGTGCACCACAGAGGGCTTCAGGGCACACGTGCAGAGAGGCAGCCTGCTCTGCAGCCTGGAGGGAGGGGCAGCCACAGCACCCAGCTCTGCGCCCTGCAGCTGGACACAAAGGGAGAGGGGCCGACGGAGACAACCGCACTCCTCCTGTGATGGCGGCTCCTCCTCCCTGCATCTCGCTCTCCTCTCCCAGGAGAGGGGAGGACTAACAGACAGGCCTTGGGCCGAGCTGACCAATCAGTGACTGGATACATCCTGGCGTGAGGACCAGACCCCAAGGGAGAGCACCCTTGTGCTCTGGGAGTCCACTCACTACCTCCCATGCACGGGGGCCTGAGAATCCCCAGCTCTCGATCCGCCAGGCACACCGTGGGCCTGTCACTTGGTTTGGGCAGCGAGATGTGAAGAGAAGGGAGGCGTGCTGGGTCTTGGTGGACATACGGAGAGACAGGGAGTGACCCGCTGTCAGGGACTGAATGTTCGTGTCCCCCAAATTCATACGTGGAAGCCCTAACCCCCAGCATGGCTGTATTTGGAGTTGGGGTCTCTAGGGAGGTAACGAGCGTTAGACGAGGTCATGAGTGTGGGCCCTGATCCTGCAGGACTAGTGCACCTATAAGAAGTTGCACCAGGCACTGTCTCTGCCACATGAGCACACCGAGAAGGCAGCTGTCTGAAAGCCAGGAGGAGGGCCCTCACAGACCCCACCAGGACCTGTGACCTCCAGCTCCAGAACCATGGGCACAAAATGTCTGTGTGCAAGCCCCCAGGCTCTGGCACTTTGTTACAGCAGCCGAGCTGACGAAAACACCCTGTTCTCCACTTTGCTGGCTGTGGAAGCAGAGCCACCCTCAGGAGGATCCTTAGTGAGGACAGCCTGGAGCAGAGCCCCTGGCTGACCCACGTGGGTTGCAGTTTGTGATGTTACGGCAGCATAACCTGGCTCGTCCTGACCAGCACTGTCCCCTGTGCATCTGGGCCACGACGTTCAAATCAAAGGAGGTGTCTGTTTAGTTAGTGAAATGCATATTGCCTTAAAAGCACTGCTGACTTCCCAGTGGCCGGGTTGTCACAGGGCCTCAGACAGATTCGAGCACAGGCCCTATGGAGGCGGAGATGCTGGCACAAAGCCGGGGCTGACTGCAGACATGGCTGCTCAGCACCCTCACCCAGCGGGGCTTCTCTCCTCAGTACCAGCAAGGAGCAAACGCTCTCCAGATGGCAGCACCTGAGGCTCCTGGGGGTCAACTGGCTCCCCTGCCCAGGCACCAGTGGAACTGCTGCTGGGATGTTCCAGAGAGAAAACTCGGTGTCGGGGAATGACACTCTGGCACGCGTGCCTGGAGCCCCAACACAGGAATGAAGCCAACAGTGAGCCTATCCTAAAAGCCAGGACATCCGATCTAGAGCGTTCGAAGACAGAGCAGACAAACCCAAGCGCCAGCAGCCCCCGCCCGGCAAGGAGCCGGGAGGAGACCCGAGGCCACTTATCGGGTCAGGGCTCTTCCTGGTTGTCATCTCCTCTGCCCTCCGATGAGCCCACAGACGTATCTCGGGGTGCTCCACGTCTGACCCAGGCTGTGTCCCCCTGGCCCTCCCACCCATCTGCAGAGTCACCTGAGTCAACCGCCCTGGGCCCCAGCTTGGAACAAAGTCTAGAGGTTCCCTAGACCTCGAGCGTGGGCCTGTGGGACTGTGACGCCCGCATGACATGTGGCTCATTTCCAGAGAACGCCTCGAGTTCAGAGAACCCATCTGATCTGGAGTAAAACACGATGAGGTGGGCCACAATATGCAAAGCCACTGACAGCCCGGCCCCATCCTCCCCACTGTGGGGGTGGAGTCAGGGGGTGGCTGGAAAGCAGGACAGCACATCACACCTGGTGCCAAAAACCCTTCGGCAGAGACACCCCAGGGAGGGAGGTGCCAGCACGCACTGCCTTCAAATGTCTCTGAGGGTCTCGGGATGAGACCTGCAGGACGCCTGTCCCCAACTCACCTGCCACGCCACAGCAAGCTGGGAGATCTCACGGCCCGACATGCCCTCCGTCAGTCGTGCAATCTCTGAGCACTTCTTCCCATAGTCAAACTGGGCCAGCTTCAGGCGCCTGGCAGGGAGGAATGCCTCAGTGATGCCCGGGATGCCCACAGGACCCAGGGGGAGGCCAGAGGCCTGCGAGGGCCCCCAGGCTCCCATAAAGAGGGTGGGCTGGGACGTCTGCCAGGACGTGTTGGAACCCCAGGCGGTGCATGTGCCACCCTCAGGGTGGGACGCATCCAAATGTCCCTCCTTTTAATGAGGCCAATTCTGCGCCACGTCCACTCTCAGAGCCAGGTTGCCCGTTTGGCCCTTCCTACCCCTCTGGGCATTCCCTTTCCTCCTGGAGCCCAAGGTGGGGTCTAGGCAGCGGCTGTGCAGCAAGGACAGCATGCTGAGGGACTCTGGGGGCATCTGCAGGGCCAGTCAGGATGTGTGAGAATGGTGGGGCTCCCTGAGCATGCACAGCCCCAGTGCCTGCCCATGGGGGCAGGGACCACGTGCCCTTCACTCCAGCCCTCGCCCAGCGCCCAAACACGGGAGCTGAAATCCCACTAGGGATGAGCTGAAATATGCAACCAGGAAATCAAAGGGTGGAAGACCAGCGCTCCCGAATCAGCATGGCGTCACATCAGCATACACGTGCACCTGGGTCCCTCCCCAATCAGGTCTGGCCAAAGGCCTGTGAGAAACCACTGACACACATGAAAAGGGCCTCAGGAACTGAGACTGTATGGTGTGTGGGCTGCCTGCAGGCTAGGGTGGGCCATGGGGAGGCTGGGGGCCAGAGGAGGCGGCGGCCCAGGTAAGGGAGTTCAAGGGCAGGGGGCAGAGGAGGCGGTGGCCCAGGTAAGGGAGCTAAGGGCAGGGGGCAGAGGGGCAAGGGGCCCAGGTAAGGGAGTTCAAGGGCAGGGGGCTCAGGTAAGGGAGCTCAAGGGCAGTGGCAGAGGGGCAAGGGGCCCAGGTAAGGGAGTTCAAGGGCAGGGGCAGAGGGGCAGGCGGCCCAGGTAAGGAAGCTCAAGGGCAGGGGCAGAGGGGCAGGGGGCCCAGGTAAGGGAGCTCAAGGGCAGTGGCAGAGGGGCAGGGGGCCCAGGTAAGGGAGCTCAAGGGCAGGGGGCTCAGGTAAGGGAGCTCAAAGGCAGTGGCAGAGGGGCAGGGGGCCCAGGTAAGGGAGCTCAAGGGCAGGGGCCTCAGGTAAGGGAGCTCAAGGGCAGTGGCAGAGGGGCAGGGGGCCCAGGTAAGGGAGCTAAGGGCAGGGGGCAGAGGGGCAAGGGGCCCAGGTAAGGGAGCTCAAGGGCAGGGGGCTCAGGTAAGGGAGCTCAAGGGCAGTGGCAGAGGGGCAAGGGGCCCAGGTAAGGGAGTTCAAGGGCAGGGGCAGAGGGGCAGGCGGCCCAGGTAAGGAAGCTCAAGGGCAGGGGCAGAGGGGCAGGGGGCCCAGGTAAGGGAGCTCAAGGGCAGTGGCAGAGGGGCAGGGGGCCCAGGTAAGGGAGCTCAAGGGCAGGGGGCTCAGGTAAGGGAGCTCAAAGGCAGTGGCAGAGGGGCAGGGGGCCCAGGTAAGGGAGCTCAAGGGCAGGGGCCTCAGGTAAGGGAGCTCAAGGGCAGTGGCAGAGGGGCAGGGGGCCCAGGTAAGGGAGCTAAGGGCAGGGGGCAGAGGGGCAAGGGGCCCAGGTAAGGGAGCTCAAGGGCAGGGGGCTCAGGTAAGGGAGCTCAAGGGCAGTGGCAGAGGGGCAGGGGGCTCAGGTAAGGGAGCTCAAGGGCAGTGGCAGAGGGGCAGGGGGCTCAGGTAAGGGAGCTCAAGGGCAGTGGCAGAGGGGCAGGGGGCCCAGGTAAGGGAGCTCAAGGGCAGGGGGCAGAGGAGGCGGTGGCCCAGGTAAGGGAGCTCAAGGGCAGGGGGCAGAGGAGGCGGTGGCCCAGGTAAGGGAGCTCAAGGGCAGTGGCAGAGGGGCAGGGGGCCCAGGTAAGGGAGTTCAAGGGCAGGGGCAGAGGGGCAGGCGGCCCAGGTAAGGAAGCTCAAGGGCAGGGCCAAAGGGGCAGGCGGAGCCGAGTGAGAGGAGCAGCCGGCTGTGTTGCCAGCGACAGGAGGGATTCAGGTCAGCGCTGCGGAGATCTGGGCCCCTGGAGGGGGTTAGAAATAGCCCGGCCCTTGCTGATCTGGAGCAGGATGCACAAAGCGGTGAGTGAGAGGGTGGCCCAGACCGAGTGTGAAGGGCTCCCCATCCCCTGGCGGGCTTTGCAGAGTGGCGGTCCCAGGCTCCTGGAGTCAGGGTTGGCCGTGGACAATGGTCAGTCTACCTCCAAGACCAACATCGTGGTCCAAGTGAAGCTCAGCGAAATGTCCGCGATTGGCCACCACAGCCCTCGCCCTCGGGGCCCGAGTGTTTCCTTAAAGGCCTCACGTAGTGAAGGCACTTGTGTAACAAGCGCAAAAGCACAGACACCAGCTAGTCCGTGATGACAGGCTACTGAGTCAACCACCCGGGGGTGGGGAGGACGGAGGCACAGGGGCCGAATAAGTGGACAGGACAGGGGCCAGCAGAGCCTCCCAAGACAGAGCCCCACGTGAAAGCACTGGGTCAGGACTAGGTACACCGGTGGGAGGAGGTGCTGGCAGGACCCCAATGGGACGGGGTGGGAGCAGCCGAGGGCCATCCAGGACACTTACTGCTTTCCTTCTGTGGCTGGTTTAAGAACATACTTGTCAAAATACATTCTCACCAGGCGCTCCCGCTCCTCCAGCTGCGGCAGGTCAAAGTTGACCATCTCGTCGATGCGGTCGTTGATGGCCCAGTCAAACTGCTCGGGCTGGTTGCTGGCCAGGACCAGCATGAACCTGTGGCCAACAGAGACGGTGCGAGCTGACCGCCTGCTCACCAAGGACAGGGGCCTCTCAAATCACACAGGGCAATCTTCTAACAGAGTCTATCTGGCAACTTTTTAACCCAGAAAACCTCAGGCAGACCCAGCATTGCTCTCTGCTGTCCATCCCTCCCTCTGACAGTTGTTCCTGCCCCAATTCATGCTTCTCTTCTGACCGATGGCCCAGCCTGATGGGATGGCCACGTACGCCTCGCTGTGCACAGGGATAGGGACCCTGGGTTCCAAGGCAAATGTCTGCCCCTCCTCCACTGGAGCCCAGAGATCAGCTGAGTGGAGCTGCCAACTCAGCAGGGACATGGATACGCCTCCCAGGGGTCTGAGGGGGTTGGGAGGTCTCTGCTGGCAGAGCCATAGCGGGCGAGGGCAATGCATCTGAGATGGTGGTAAAAAGATGACCTGCAGGGCTGGGTGCCCCGCAGTGAACAGCAGGCAAGTGACAGAAGAGTAAGACTAAGGATCTGGAAGGGGCCAGTCCATCCCTGGGGCCACCTGCACCCAGGGCACCCGGTGTGGGGCGACCACTCAGACATCCCATTTCTGGGGGACAGCCGGAGGTGCCAAGGGCTGGCCGGAAGCCAAGGGCAGTGACCTGTGGACAAGGACTGGCCCTGGCTCTGCTTGAGAGACGCTAGCATATCTTCTCAGTGGTTCCCACAAACACCCCACTGTGCCCCGACTGGCCATTCCTGTTGCATGGGTGCAGGACACAGGATGCCCCAGAGTGGGGACGCTGCCCAGGCACTGTGAGCGATGGGTCAGGTGTGTGCCTGCCCTGTTCCCAGCCCTGTCCTGCAGCAGCCATGTGAGTTCAGGCAGTGCCTCAGTTTCCCTCTGTGAAAGGCTGCTGTGAGGGCCATATGGGATGACGTAGGGAGGCGCTCTGCACATGGGTCTCACGCTGGCGGGTGGCCCTCACTTGCTGCTGTGCTGGCCTGTCCGGTGCAGGAACGCATTCAGGGTGGCCCTGAGGTCCTCGCTTATCTTTTCCTGCGGAGAGAAGGCAGCTGGCCTGAGCAGCAGGGCTCTGTAAGCAGCCGAGAGGAAGTCAGATGGAGGCCCCGGAAAGACACAGCCCCTGCTCCTCCAGGAGCAGGAGTACGCCAGCATCTTAACGAACGAATCTAAACTTGAAAACGACTCTGAAAAACACCACACGTACAACTCCTGCTCCTCACACACACAGCTCTTTATGAAGAGAGCGCAGCTGAGGAGCAGGTATGGGTCAGGCCTCAGTCACGAGCTGCAGTGACCTTCCCAGGAAACACGGATGCAGCCCGAGATGACGGGCCTGGCCATGCCTCGCTCTGCTCAAATCACTGGACACGCTGTCTGTGGCCAGCCCAGCCCACCAGGCCAGACAGAGGTTTCCAGAATACTCACGGTCGCTCGCTTCCTGAGGAAGGCGTCTGCTTCATCCACAAAGAGCAGGAGGCTGTGAAGGGGAGGGGTCCGCATGAGGTGTGGGCAGGGCCTGGGGGCAGAGCCTGGCAGAGGCTGCTCAGCACAGGCACCGTCCTGTTGGAACGCCAACGCACCGATCACACTGAGACCCACACCACAAGCTGCCCACAGCAGTCTTGGGGAGCGCGGACCTCAGCCCCAGGCATGCCAAGTGCTGGCGTGCAGAGACGATCACTAAACGTACACAACAGCCACACCGGGCGCTAAACTAAGTACCCGGCTGGCAGCCCTTGTCTCAAATGTTTTACATTCAGAAGCAATGAGAGGTTCCAGTGACGAGCACAGACCACCAGGAACCCGCGCTCGGGTGAATTTTTCCCTCAGACCCCCGGCCCCAAATGCTGCCAGACAGCAGAGGCTGCTCTGGCCTCAGGTATGACTGCGGGGACAGGTTGCAGTGGAGTCACTGACGCCCTGCCCAGCAGGAGCCCACTCACCCTCGCCGGCTGGTGCTGGCCCAGTCGAAGACCTTGTGCACAGCAGTCACGCCGTCCCGCCCCATGGGGGCCACGTCCCCGCCTGTCATGATGGCGTAGTCCATGCCAGAGTGCAGCGCTAGTTTCTGGAAGAAAGGGCGGACAGGGAAAAGGCAGCATGCTCTTCGCTTCCTCCCTTTTAAAGCCTGTGGGTTCGCCCTCTGCCCTCACCCGCTGCTTGAAGCACTGGGGGCTGGCTGTGTGTGCAGACGCCCCTTGCCTGAACAGCTGGGGAGGGGCTGCCCTCCCACGTGGCCCTGATGCCCAGCCCCAAGAGCCTCAGCTGTAGCCTCTGCCCACCCACCCCACTACTGGCGGGTGAGACTCCTGCGGGACCCCAGCCCCACCTGCGCAGCCACATGCCCTCACCTTGGCAAAAAGCGTCTTGCCAGTCCCTGGAGGCCCGTACATCAGAATGTTCCTGTACAGGCTCCTGTTCTTCTTGGTGTTCCTTGTCGCGATGGCGATGTCCCGCACACGCGCCTCCAGGCTGGGCTGCCAGGGGACACGGCAGTTTGCGAGATGCCCTGCTGCTGAGTCTGACCCTCCTGGGCCAGCACAAGAGGCAGCCCACCCCAGGCTGTGGCTCAGATGGGTAATTCCACCCCAGCCCCGAAACAGCAGCGCCACTCACACTGAGGACGACGCCCTCCAACGCATCCTGAGGCTTACTGAGGAGCCGCCTGCTGACCTGCGGGGGGACGGGCAGGGTCATCGGCAGAGCCCATGGCACAGCCACCAAGTGCTGGGAACAGCTGGCTTGCCACGTGGAAACACCACCGCCACAGACCTCGCACTCAAGGATACAGAGGACCGGGCCCTGCTTCAGAATGCTGGCAGATGAGGCCGTCTGTGTTACTGGGCTGGGTGACCCACAGGTTCTTTATTGACCCTTTCTTCAATCACCCGCAGCAATTAATAGAGAGGTCCAGCCGCAGACAGTGGGGGATGTGGCAGGAGGGGCACAACAAGGAAAGGGAGGCAGCTGACCCCGAGCTACTTCCAGTGACTTTTACAGGAGTCCAGGAGTGCAAAGAACCCAAAAGCTATGCAGTCCCTCACATCAACAGATGCAAGGGGCACCTGAGCAGATGGGGCGAGGGTCCCCTGAGTCCTGACGAGGACAGCAAAGAGGAAAAAGCCAAAAGCAAATCCCATGTGCAGGAGGCAGCAGAAAGGACTTGTGTCAGTGGGGAAGGACATGTGTCCAGTCTGGCTGTGACACCAGAAGGGACTGGGGGACACAGCCCCAGTGAGAATGGGCCCCACACCCACAGCCAGGCCCGTTACCTGCAGCGGGTGCCTCAGTGCCTCCAGCACTGTGATGCGAGAGGTCTCCCTCACCAGGGACGGCTTCCCCAGCCGGGCTTCGATGTACCGCCCGGCGACAGACGTGGCATTCTTGGCGGAGTAGACGCCGACGGCCAGCAGTGTCAGTCCGGCTACCTAGAGCAGGGCAGAAAGGCGGCGAGTGACACCCACTGCCCTGCACCACTCAGCAGTTGACACAGCCACCTGAACCCACCCCGTGCCAAGTGACAGCAGAGCCTCCAACCCCAAATCCCACACCAGCCGACGCTCAACTACACATGATGGCGGAAGATGGTTCCAGACAGCCAAGGTATCAAAAAGCTTATTAAAAACGCCCTTTCTCAGAGAGCTACTGGAAAGTGTGTTCCAGCAGGACTAGGGAAGCGACAGGAGCTACAACCGTGAAGAGGCGAAGGGACTCCTGAGCTGATGGGGCACAAAGCACACACCACAGTGGGAGCACAGGCAGAGGACACTCAAGCCGGAGCTGCAGTGAAAAGCTCCCAGAACCCACACCAACATCTGAAAACGGAACTAAAACTCTTCCCTACAAAATGAACAGCTCAGCCACCATAGGGGAGCAATGACTGAGACCACACAAACGAGGTTCTTAGGACACCAGACGGCAAAACGAGGGCCAGAGAGGGGCACATGCCAGGAGGTGGTGGGGCCAGGGCTGGCTGTCGGCACCACTGTGAGCTGGCTCCTGGGTCTGACTCCAGCAACCCCCTCCGCGTGTCTATCCAGCTTACTTAGAAGGTAGACACTTGACTCAGGTGGACTCTCAGCAGAGTCTGTCAGCAGGCAGGCAGGACTGACCAGCCCACAGGCCGCCCACATGGGCGGGGATTCCGAAGTGAAGACACACGCAAGAGTTTCACCACCACATGCAACATGCAGGCATTGTCTGGACCCTAAGGTGAACAGACTGCCAGCAGCGCTTCTGGGACAGCTGGAGGGACCCAAGCGCACGGGGCACTCAGCCCTTGACACGCTTTCACACACTCCACGAGAGACAAGACGATCAGTGAAACAGACGCCTTGGAATGCTGGTCCCTCCGGGAGGCAGGGGATGGGCACGTGGCCAGTAGATTCTGCTCTGCTTTCTGAGCACTGGACAGTTGTCACAAAAAGGATAAAGAAAACTCCCATTCAGAGAAGTATTGCAAAACCAAAGGCAAGAAGAGGGAGCATGCAGGCCCCTGGCCCAGGCAGACACCAACCTCCCCAGAGGCTCCCAAGGTCTGAGTCTGCAGGGGAGCAGAGCCTGTGGGCAGCACGTGTACCCTCACCGTCAACTGCCTCAGCTGGCCTGTTCTCTCAGCTCCTGTGTCCCTCTCTGTGACCCTGTTGACCCAGGATCCTGCTCTAATGTGCGCAGGGGCCAGAGTCCTAGCTGAGGGCACCTGGGAGGAGGATGCTGACCTTGCGGAACCCAGACACAGGGAGAGGCCTGCATTCACGTCCCAGGTGGGGCCGACCCATGTCCCAGTCAGAAGAGCAAGGAGACTGGGCAGTGTGGGGTGCAGAGGGAGCAGAATCTCAACCATAGAGAAGGGGACCCACACTAGCTCCTCGTTCAGAGGTCCCACCACCTGGCGGTCTCTGCTCAGACCACCTCAGGGCCCTCCAACCACCCACAGACAAGGTCACGTCCCAAGAGTGGGACACAGGGTTATAAGGAAAACGTGGGCCATCAAGTAGACAGTGAAAAACTGCCTCCTCCACAGGCATGGTAAGCAAAGCTCTAGCACCAGGAACTTGGTTTTTCTTGTGGTTTATCAGCCTCTTTATTTTTTTTGCTGAGGAAGATTCACCCGGAGCTAACATCTATCGCCAATCTTCCTCTTTTTGCATGTGAGCCACCTGGCACAGCACGGCCACTGACAAGTAGTGTAGGTCTGCACCCAGGCACCGAAGCCAGCTGCCAAAACAGAAGGTGCCAAACTTAACCCCTAGGCCACCAGGGCTGGCTCTACCAGCCTCTTTAAATCCCTTCCTTTGTTTGCCACAACGCGCAGGACCCAAGGGCGTCCTGAGGTTCTAACCAGAGGCACAACCTGACTGCCTGAGCGCTTTTCTCTGCAACTTTCCACTCGAAGTGTAAACACTCTGAAGCTGAGGCCACTCACTGCAGGGCTGCCACAGCGGCTTGGAGATGACCAGGCTGTGGGTCGCGTGAGGCTTGGCCCCACTAAAAAAAGTGAAACTTTATTCCAGGAAAACAAGGTTAACACCAAACCACTAATTCCTGTAAAAAAACAAGTAAGCAAACAGCGCCAGCCTCATCAGATGACTGCTCTCCTCATCACGGCCGAGGCAGCCACGTTTGCAGACTCCTCTCCAGGACGCGTGTCCCCTGGCACTGCCCAGCGCACAGCACACACCGAGCACCTCCCGTGTGCTGGGCCAGGGCAGCAACGACGTGGAGGGAGCAGTGTGGAGTCCCAAGGTGGGGATGGTCAAAGAGGAGGGTCAGGCAGAGGTGAGCATGCGGGAGGGCCTGGAAGGCTCAAGGCAGGGCTCGGACCCCGCACAGCACAGCCACGCCCACATCAGCTCTGTCCTCTCACACCTGGACATGTGCCCCTACCTGGACCTGCTCAGGGAGGACACAGGAGCCAAAGCCCCAGCTGTGCCCAACAAGCAGCCTTGACCCAAGCCCAGGTCTGCCTCCTGCACGAGTCCCGGTCCGAGCAGGGGTGCCTGGGGGAGGCAGGACAGGGTCAGTTGGGAGGAAGCTGCAGGCCTGCAGTTCACTGCATGAAGCAGGGCGCAAAGGAGGGAGTGGAAGGATGTGGCCAGGGCTTAGAGCCAGCACCCAACTCCAGGCGGCCCAGCTCAGACGCCAGAGAGAAACTGCTGAGTTGCCCACCCCGCTGGCCATAGGCCGGATTCCCTGGACCCACTTTCAGCAGGGCCTCCACTATGACCCACTGCTCCAAGGGCAGGGGGCCCCTGAGCATTGTTCGAAACTTGTTTCAGAAGAATGTGACAGGAATCCTTGCTCAGCCCCGTCACTGGCCCAAGCTGGGTGGCTCCAAGGGGCCATGTTATGAACCAGCAGTCTGACCAGCTCCAAGTTCCCTGGACTGGAGCCCTGGCCCTGCCAGGACCATCGAGTGCCTGCTTCTCTGGAGGCTCAGTCTGATCCACCCCTCACTGTCCCCGAGCAGGACATTTGTGGAAAAGGCCCCAGGAACAGGGGGCCCCGGACATCTGGCCGTGTTTCCTTGGGGCATGGTCGCTGCGCTAAGGATCAGCACTTCACTGTCAGGCCCTCGCTAAGGTGTCAGTCCCACACGAGTGAGTGCTGAGCCACGCTCCTCAGCCTGGAACAGCGCAGGCACAGAGCCAAGCGCAGGCCCTACCTGTGGAGGCTTCAGGAACTAGTTCTAGCCAACACTCCCCGCCCTGTATGCTAAGTAGCCCCACGGCACAGGGCACAGACCACTGGGCTTCCAGAATGTGAGACTGCCCGATGGCCTTGGTGGGCTGACCTCTTCTTCCCCCTGAAGGGGGGGACCCTCCCAGAAGCTCAGTTGGAAAGGCGCACCCCACATGTCTCCCAGACCCCATGGGGTCTCAGCTGGTCCCACTGCCAAAGCCCCGGACAGGTCCCCATTCACACTTTCTAAAAGACGGGGTCGCTAAGGAAAGTGGGGAATGAAGCTCTAGCATCCCCTTCCCACGTCTTCCTTCCAGCCAGAAAGTTAGAAACTTTTTAAAAAAAGGGTTTTGACACTTTTTACTGAATGCTGCCACGGCCAACACCAAATGATTCCACGTGCCCCAAACCAGAGGCCCCACCTGTCCAGCTTCCTAGGAGAGGGGAGCAGGAGGGAGCAGCAGTGCAATTCCTAAACCACAGGCTTTCTTGGCGCGCCCCATCTGCAGACTCACACCACCCAAGACAGGGACGAGGCCCAGAGGGGGCCCTGGCACAGACTGTGGGGAAGATGTGGCAGTGGTGTTTACCGTGGCTGTCACTTTGTCCCAGTCTGTCACAAAGGCACGGAATCCTTCACCGAACAGGGTGCCAGCTGTCCTGTAGAGGAAGCAGGGACATGACCTGGAGGGCAACGGACCTGGGCACGGGGCTAGGGAAAGGGCAAGGGGTCCGAGAAGCAGTCTTCCCTGCCTGGGACAGGGGATGGAGGCCATCAAGCCACTGAGGGCTCCAGTGGATGCCCACCAGGGACACGGCCTTACCTGATGGACTCCAAGATGGTCTGGCGGTGCTCAGCAGCCTTCAAGCGGATCTGCTCACGGATGATGTCTGCGTTCTCACGCTCGGCCTTGGCCCGGGCACGTGCCTCAGCCTCCACCCTCAGCATCTCGTTCTTGTGTCTCAGCTCCATCTCCCGCTCCACAGTGGCTGCCAGGATGAGGCAGGAGAGTGGCACTCGGCTCCCAGCCCTGTGGCCTGGCTGCCTCTCTGCCCACTGTGGACCACCCCCCAAGCCGGGCCCCTCCAGTAGATGGCTCTCCATGAGGAGTCCTGAGTTCAGACCCCGAGGCCCAGGCAACCCTTCTCATAGGACAGGAACTCACGTGGGACCCTGGGGTTGCCTGGCTGCAGATGAAGAGTGGGCCCCAGAATGCCAGCCCGCCCTGGTTTCTGTTGTGAAGCCCCGGCTGCAGCATGCAGAGCCCCCAGCATGGGTCTCACAAAGCACACAGATTAAGTGCCTGAAGCTGCGCCTTCCCATGCCTACAGCCCGTGCACCCCGCTGGCCCTTCTCAAGCTGCCGCCTCCTAGGCAGGCTCCAAGGACACAGCCCCAGGCGGAGCTCACAGCCCTACCTCGTCGTATGGCCTCCTGCTTCTGCACGGACTCCTCCTGCTTCCGCAAGTTCTCCTCATTGAGAAGTTGCTGACAAGAAACCACAAAAAAAGGCAAAAGCTTTCAGAAGTAAGAAACAGCCAACATGGCTCTGACAGGGCAGCTGCTCGGCCTGAGGGGACACTTCCGCCACCCCAGAGGCTCTGACCTTCCCAGGGACAGGCACCCCAGGGCGCAAATGCTCCACAGCCCGATGCAGGCGGGGCTGAACTGCCCAGGACACGCATGTGCCTCAGGGCTGGGTTCAAAAGTCCCTGCCCCCAGGAGAGCTTGGCCGCAGGGCAGACCTCTGGGTGCTCCCCCGGCCCCCCAATGACTGTCCTCACAGAGCTCTGTTTTCCACTGTAAGACCCACAACTCTTGAACATCCACCACGAACTCATCACATCCAGGGTCCTAGTCAGGCCTCAACTGGGAGAGACCTCAGAGTGGCCGGAGCATGGAGGCACGTGCATCCTGTGTGCGTGTGCAGGCGTGGGAGCAGAGCTTCCCAGGACCCAGAGCCTGCCGCACCGGACTTGGGCCACCCACCTGCCCAGCAGAGGCCATGCTCTTGGGGAGCACGCAGGTGCCAAGCTCACCTGCTGCCTCAGCTGGTCCTCATAGCGCTGCCGTGCCAGCTTGTCCTGGTACTGGGCCCTCTGGGGAGGGAGAGAACAGCATGAACACAGCTCAGCTGGAGAGGCTGGTGGACGGGCCTGGAACCAATGTCTGGACCCCGACGCCACTGGGCACTAGGACCTCAGATGAGCCCCCCAGCTCCACCTGCTGAGTTAGTGAGCACAGTCACACATACACGGGATCCATGTCACGCTGAGTGCTGAGGAATCCACAGGCCTCAGATGTTTGCACAAGGTCATCCCAAGGCCTTGATGGGTCAATAACAGACCCAGACTGCATCTGGGGCCACGGTGCGCCCCATCCTTGTCACCCAGGCCTCCCTGTGCCCACGTGGCCCTTACCGCCTGGTGCTGCCGCGTCTCCTCGTTCAGAGTCTTCCTCCGTTCCTCAGCCTGCACACGGATCTGCTCGCTCTTCAGCTGCTCCACAGCGGCCTCATACTCCTATAGCACAGACCAGCTGCTGCAACCCCAGAGCCTGGCAAGGCCTCACACTCAGGACTTCGAGCTCAGGGTTCAGGCCACCTCTACAACCCTCTCCCGTATCCCATGTGGGCCCTGAAGGGGCTGGAAAGGTCTGGGCAGGGTGGGACGTGCTTCCAGAAGACACAGCCTGGACCAGCACCTCCACAGGCCCATTGCATCTCAGCTACACCCGCACCAAGGTCCAGGAGGACCCAGACCCGCAAGCAGCAAGAAGCGCCAGGAAAATGGACAGGGTTGGACTCCAGAGGATGAGACAATCTCCTAGGGGGCCTGTCACTCCCCTCTCTGACACTGTTTCCAAAGTGGCTTATGTCAGGTGCTCACTTTTTGACTAGGTTTTATGACAGCCAAGGATTGAGTGCAGAGCACAGGCCTTTTCTAGGCTCGCTATGAGAGTATAAGAAACCAGGGGAGAACCCGCCCAGGGAGACCAGCCCATCCTCACCCACGCCCGCCCTTCCAGGTGGTTCTGCTGGGGAAACTGGGGCCACACGCCAGCGCCTGTCTCTGACCGCTCCCTGCTTCCCTGCAAACCAGGAGCTAGAAAGCAAACGCGGGATGGAGGCGTCCGCGCAGCCGCGGCTCTCAGGCACTTCTCATCCCAGGACCCTTCTGTGGCCAAGGGGACGCAGACCACCCCGGCGAGCATCCCACCCTCCACTCACTTTGAGCTTGGACTGCTGCTCCAGCTGTAATGTCTGCTCCTGCATCTGTGCGAGACTCAGTGCCTCCTTGGCATGTCCTGCAGAAGACGGGAGGGCGGTGTCAGGGCAGCAGGCACAGGGCCTCGTTCATGCGCTCAAGCCAAGGGGCTGTCAGGGAGACCACGGCTCCCCTCAACCTCAAAGTGCATGTGCCCACCCTCATTCCAGGTCAGACCCTGCTCGGTGACCCCTCTCTCCAAAGGCTCCCTTCTCCTCACCTTTGTCTGCTCTATCCCCAACAGAAGGGTGGCCCATGCCCCTCGAGAGGAGGGCCAACATGGCAGCTGTTTCCCAACTAAACAAGAAGCAAGCCCGTGGCCAGAATGTCCTTTATTTTCCATGCACGTACGTTCTCTTAAGTCTTAATTAATTCTTAAGTCATCATTGATCTACTACCAAGCTTAAGAAGTAAATGGGGGGGCCAGCCCAGGGACGCAGCAGTTAAGCTTGCACGTTCCGCTTTGGTGGCCCAGGGTTCACTGGTTCGGATCCTGGGTGTAGACATGGCACCGCTTGGCAAGCCATGCTGTGGCAGGCGTCCCACATATAAAATAGAGGAAGATGGGCACAGATGTTAGCTCAGGGCCAGTCTTCCTCAGCAAAAAGAGGAGGATTGGCGGCAAACGTTAGCTCAGGGCTAATCTTCCTCAAAAAGAAAAAAAAAGTAAATGGGAATTAAATCAGAAGGAAGCCAAAGCGTGCAGGGTGACGGCTCTTCACAGAGCGTGTGCCATAAACATCTTCTACGTGTATTCTGCTCATAAGGCAGGATCCATATCTGTCTGTGTTTGGGACTTCTGGTACTCTCCTGAAGCCTACGCATCAGGTCTCTCAAATGTCTGTCTGATGACATGGTTCTCCCGTGCACACTATTCACCAGAGAAGTCTTCTAACAGGTGAGCGTGCGGGAGGAAGGCAGGCCGTGAGCCACTGTCCTGACTCTGCAATGGCCCTAGCTGGCTCCCTTTGCTTCCCACACGTCCATCCTTCTATCCTCCATGACCCATCTTACTTTTTGAAGCCTTCAAAGTCAGCTGCAGACCCTAGTACCCGTCACCCCCAAAATGGAGCAAACATCGTTACCTAGAGCATCACATCTGATTATAGTTCTGGGTTTTTCTTTTCGGAGTTAAACTGCTGCTCTAAGCACAACCCACACCTTCAGACAAGAGTGGCAGGAGCTCTGTGTTTGGATGGTCTGCTGGGGTATGCGGTCTGGCATGAACACAGCATCAAAGCTTGGGAAGGGCCCTCAGAGCTGGTCAGGATGGGGCTGCTGCGGTCTCCTAGAGCCCTACTGCAAAGCTCTCCCCTGGGTCTCTGGTGATCGGAGGCACAGATGGCATAAGGAAGGCACCAGAGTCCCACCCCCTTCATTGGTGAGCTTGGAAAGCCATGAGGTCAAGGGCTGAGCAGACCCGGGGAGCCCCTGTAACAGCTCACTCAGACTGAGTGGAAGCGGAGATCACAACAGATAGGAACACAGGTGTCACAGGCCAACAACACTGGGACTGAATCCCAGCTGTGCTGTTTATTCACAACGTGACCTTTGGCAAGGCAGGTTAAACTCTCTGAGTGCCTCACCTGAAATGGAGCGGGGTTCTCTCTCTCCCTGACTCTTGGAGGAGTGAAATGAGAGCAAGCAGGTAAACTGCTCAGCATGAGGCCTGGCACCACATGCCCACTAATCACAAGCTAGGATTTCAACACCAGCAACAGTAACTCTTCACCTTGAAATCATCCTGTACCAGGAAACATGCTTCCAAAGCATTAATTAGCACCTGTTACAGGCAAGGTGCTCTTTTAGGCACCTGCCTTCCTGGAGTGTACAGGCAAGTGGACTGGGGCACACAGACTGCTCAAGGCCAAATGTCCTGCTCTGGCCTCCCAGGAGGGCCCAGGAGACAAGGCAGCATCAGGCTGGGCCTTGAAGGATAGAAGGTGGTCACACTGTGGGAAGCAGCTGAGGCCATCTCTGGACGGCCTGGAGAGAGCAGGGAGGTCGAACAAGAGCAGGCTCAGACCAGCCTTGGCAGGCACTGCTGCCTGTGAGCTGCAGCATCCGGAGAAGACAGACTTACAGAGGGGCTATCGGGCAGAGGGGCACGAGGTACCCTGGGAAGAAGGGTGTGAGGCTAGGAAGGGGTGGCACACGAGGGCAACGCCTCTCCCACTGGCCAGCAGCAAGGCCAGGAAGGACGGCAGGGACAAAAATGAAGTAGAGTCCACACCTGGGACAGAGTCATCGGATGTGGAGACTAATGGGAGGACTGATGAGGGGACTATAACTCCAGGCAGTGGCCTCTGGGGACTCTGCAAGAGATGCTACTTGGTGGGGAAATGAGGGCTTGGTCATAGGAGAGCAGAGGCCAGAGCCCTGGGGACCCAGGTGGAGAATGTTCCAGAGCAGGAGCTCTGGGCGGCCCATACAAGAGACCTGGGAGCAATTCAGAGGCACAAGTAGCCAGGAAGGAGGAGCTGCTCCTCTCAGACATACCCAAGGCTATTCACCCAGGCTGTACAACTGCATGGGGCTGGGGGGCCAACAGTGAGGGTTCAGCTTCCAAAAGCAGGAAAACATTGAAATTCTGAGCATGGCGAGAGGCTGAAGTCCCACAGGTGCTGGGGTAGAGAGGTGTCTGCTGATGAAACCTTTAACAAGAAGTCACACCATGTGTCAAAAACCTACCATCATGTGAGGTGCCTTGAAGCCCATCCACTGTTTCTCAGCCCAACCTGACGATTAAGATTATCTAGGGGCCGGCCCACTGGGGAGGTGGTTAAGCGCCCATGTTCCGCTTGGGTGGCCCGGGGTTCTCCTGTTCGGATCCCAGATGCAGACATGGCACCGCTTGGCACACCATGCTGTGGTAGGCACCCCACGTATACAGTAGAGGAATATGGGCATGGATGTTAGCTCACGGTCAGTCTTCCTCAGCAAAAAAGAGGATTGGCAGCAGTTAACTCAGAAAAAAATTTTTTTTAAATTAAGATTATCTACAAAACTTAATACAGAGTCAGGGGGGGTGGTTCCAGCCAGGCCTAAGGAAGCAGGCTGTTCTGGGCCCAGACCCAAATATCTAAACGTTTTGAATGTCCCCTGGGCATCTGAGAGCCACGCAGGCCCAGAGGCCTTCACCCAGGATGCTCCTTAGCCCCCAAGGGAAGGGCAGGGATTGAGCCACCAAGTGCCCAGCCTCTCCTTCCTTAATGAGAAAGACTCTGCTTATACCTGTTTACAACGTTTCTCTGTAGGATCTCCTTTGAGAAAACGGCACTTCTGTTTAAATAAAAGCTTAAGAGCTGTTGTATTCTTTCAATCAGTCTTTACTCACCACCTTCTACATTCCAGCCTCTTAAATACAAACTACGTTTTCAGACAAATTGTTAAGGCCATAGAAGACAAGACAGGACGAAAAACACGGGCTTCGTAAAAGTCCAGCCACTGCTGATGCCTTGAGGGCCCTGGGTCAGGAAAGTCATCAGGCTAGGCCAGGGCTGTCTGACCTCCTGGTTTACAGACTCGCCTACCTGAACGCCAGCGTTTTCCAATAACACATGCAAAGCTGCTATATTTTGCTTAAAACCAATAACCCTCAAACGTGCTTCCCTCCTTAAGTGAAAAACTGCTAGCAACCACCTACAAACGGACCCGCTTCCCTACCTCGCCGCACCTAGCCACGCTGTGGCCGTTCCACGTGGAGGTAGCAAGAAACGGAAGGAGCTCCGGCACTCTGAGACACCGAAGACAAGGGCCGGCACCTGCTACGTGTAACCTCTGAAAGTCCCCTCTGCACCGGTTTCCCCACCTGAGGAACGCGGGGCAGCTGGGAAGGTCGGATAAGGTAACGGAAGCCCGAACCTCCCCAGACGCAAGGTCGCTTTGGCAGGTTCACTCCTGGAGGCCTGTCTCCTCACTGACCAGCGGGACTGCCGACAGCCATGTGCCGCCTGACCGCTCGGACGACAGAGGGGCTACAGACCCGATGCGCGCGCAAGCCCAGGCACCCGCGGACCGGCTCTGCGCAGAGAAGCCCCTGCCCCGCCCCGCCGGCGCCGCCACACTCACGCGAGTGCTCCAGCTCGCGCGCCGCCTTGGCCGCGCGCTCCAGGCCCGTCGGGTCGAAGTTGCTCCATTTGTCCTTGGGCGCCGGCCGGTCCCCCGCGCCGCGGTCCCCGCCACCCTCGGCCCCAGGCTGCGCGGGAGGCAGGGACAGCGGCGGCCCCGCGCCTTCGCCCTTGGGGCCTTTGATGCCGAAGAGCCACGACATGGCCCCTGAGCGCCGCGCGCCGCCACAGCAGCCGGGACCTGCGGCCGAGCAGACGCCCGCGGCTCGGAGAAGCCTCCACGCGCCGCCAGCCGGCGGTCAGAACCACTGCGCAGGCGCGACCCACGCCCCTTCCTCCCGGGCGACGGAAGAGCGCGAGGGCCACGCGTCGCTGCCCTCGTACTGGCCCGGAGGACAGCTACGTCATCAGCATCGGCGCGGCGATTGCCCGAGCCGGGTCTGAGGGCGGGGCGGGGCGAGGAGCCTGATTCCGGGGGCTGATCAGGGACAAAATTGATGGGCTGGCGCGTGCGCGCCCCGGGATACGTCAGTTCCGCGTAGCAACGGCACCGTGTGTCCCGTTGCTATGGGCGCCCACAGAGTTCCGGACTGGGCAGTCGCTCAGAGGCAGGTGCTGGAGGAGCCGAGAGGTCCTGATAGTCGAAGTCCCAGCGACGCCGCGGTGAGTCCTGGACGGAGGGAGCGGCCGCGGGAGGAACAGCCCGGGGATGCGCCAGATCGCAGGGAGGAGCTCTGTCCCAGGCGGGCGCGCTCCTCCGAGACCCCGCCCCCGATCCGGTCCCCCGCGCACGTGGCCCTGCGCGCCTTCCCCGGCCCTGGCGGAGCGCCGGCCCGGGGCCGCGGGAACCAAGCCTCGCGGGGGGGTCAGTGTCCAGCGTGGGGCCGCCCCACCGGCTGGGCGGGCGCGGGGCAAGGTGGGGCCCCCGGAGCGTGAAGCTGCGCGCAGTGGTTCTCGGTGCTAGCGCACACATCGGCGCTTAACAAGATGACAGAAGGACGGAAACGCGGTTCCTGGCCCGTCTCCCACAACCGTCTTTAGGATGAAGGGCCGGACTGGAGAATAGGCTTTCCCGATCCTCCGAAAGTGCCTCACACGGGAGTGGGGACATAGATCTCCGACCCAGGAGTCTGGAAGGGCTGAGCAGCCACCCGAAGCCCACAGAGGGCGCCCTTGCTCGAGGAGAGCTCCTAGGGCTCTGGTCAAAGGCGAGCGCTTCTCTTTGGGAACCTTCAAAGGCCACGTGCCTGCTTCAGGGGCAGAGAGGAGGCTGGACCCACATGGGGCGGAACGAGACAAAGTTGGATGGAGGCCAGCGTCCCTCTAGAACTCACAATGTCCAAAGTTAGCAAAGTTCGTTTCTTGGGCTGTCATCCCAAAATGAACGGAATTGGTTGAGTTCCCAGAATTATATGGAGTTTCCTCACTAGATTGGGAACAATTTTAAGCCTGAATAAAAATAGGAAGAAAATTTAATTCTAAGATAATTTTGTCTGTGATTTTTTTTCTCACATGAGAAAAACCACATGCGTTTCCCAGCCAGATGCCCCCCAGTGGCCATCATCAAGATTTTATGGATTAGATGCAAACCACACCTCCCACAGCACCCTGGCAGGGCTTGGCTGGGTAAAGAAGAGGAAATGGGTGAGAGGCGTGAAGTCCTTGTCCACAAGCAGCTCAGCCACATGCCCCTCTCTAGCGTCATCCGAAGGCTGGCATTTGGCAAACTTGTGTACTTTTATATAAAAAGGAATAAATTTGAAAATAAAGCTCTGCATTTAAAAAGTTACTTTTTTGGGGGGGAGTCAGTTTTACTTAACTTGGCTTAATTTAAAAAACAGAAAGTGTTTAAGATTTGGGTAATTGCTTGCCCTCCCCCTGGAAGGGTTCCCTCCAGTCTCCCTAATCCAAGCAACATGGTCCGCACTTTCCAATTTCCGATGGACCATGCCAAATGCCCGGTCTGCTTGTGCTTGTCACTTAAAATCTTAGACTGGAAGCCATTGGGGAGGACAGACACGCCTTTCCTAAAGACACTGACTTAGTAAAAGGGAATTACGATGATGCTTCCTACCTGATGCATTCACGTTTAATTGACAAATGTGGGGTTCTCTGCTGCTCCTGCTGAGCCATTTTGCTGAAGGGATTCCTCCAACATCCCCCCTCCCCACAGCACGATTTTCTTCTCTGAGGGAGTCATCCCGCATTGAAGACCTGGAGGAGAGACTGCAGAGGTTAAAGATGCAGGTGGACAGCTTGGCCTCCAGCCTGACCTTGGGCCCAGAGAGGGGAGACATTGCTGTCCCTGGGAGCCCAGGCCAGCAGGAGCAAAGTGGGCCCCACCCAGGCCAAGTGCAGCGCGCTCTGCCCTCAGAGCCTGGGCAGCAGATATGGTTTCTGAGTGCCCCCATCTGGCCAGACCTCTAGGAGCTGCGCAGCACACCAGAGCTGTATCCTTCCATCTGGCCCCCGAGGCCCAGCCCCAGGGCTTCCTGGCACCAGGGCTGCAGCAGCTGTCTAGGCCACCTGCCTGGTGTCTCCCATGGATGATGCCTGTGCAGAAGCCTGTCCACTTAAAACTCGGAGTCTCTCACGTGATGGGCCTGAGGCCGCTGCTGCCCCCTGTATCACTCTTTGGTCTCACTCTCCTAAGACAGCAAGGGCTTCAGGAATGAGGGGCTGGTCCCTCTCCCTCAGCCGGCTGGGCCCCTCCCGTTCCTGTTCTTTCTCTCCAGCTTCCAAAAGGACCTGCTGGGTTCCATCTCCCTTGCAGTCGCCCCAGCCCTCATGCACCCCACGCCTACCCCCACTGGGCAGGTCCTGGCCCGGCCCTCCCAGGCCTGGGGCCCCAGGATGCTGGTCCCCACCCTGCCCACCAAAGCAGGGCTCCCAGTTCTCCATAGGGCCCTGCAGCTCCTCCCCATGGCCCTGGAGGTTAAGGAGAGGTCTGAGGGGTAGCAACGCTGAGCCCTAGGACACATGCTGCCTTGGGCCCAGGACTGGAGAGTGACAGGACCCAGCCCAAAGCTTGCTGCCCCTCCAGCTTTGTCTTCCCACGTGGTCTTTGCGTTTAGGTAAGCAGTTGTGTACTCGGATGCCCCACTCCACTGTCCTCTGACCCACAGAGCCCCCCCACCCCCGCCCCCAGTTGGACCTGCAGATCTACCCAGCAGAAAGTCAGCACAGCCAGGCTGTCCCCAGAGACCAAGAAGTGAACCCCAAAGAGCTGTGCACTCCTAGGGGCACGCAGGGTGGGGGGCTCTTAGCACAGGCACTCAGCCGCCTGCCCACCCCCACTGATGACAGGAGATGCAGTCCTGCCCTTGGCAGAGCTGAGCCAGGGCCTCCGCCTTCCCGAGAGAAAAGCAGCATCAGCTGCAGTCTGGACAGACCTCAGAAGCAACGGTCGCTCAAACCCCATGGCCACTGAGGGAGCCCTGGCATTCTCTGCGAGGGGCTGTAAGTGGGTGCCTGTGGGAGCGGCCCTGCAAGGAGGTGCAACCCAGTCCTGCCTGGCGCGCCTTGGTGTCCAGCAGGGGCTGGCCCTGCAGTAGAAGAGGCAGTGGGAGCAGGAGCTGGCCAGGGCTCCAGCTGTGTGGTGAGTTGAGAAGCTCATGGCTCTCACCTCTTCCCCTGGACAGTGCTGTGCACCCACGTGTGACACCAGAGCCGGGTGGGTCCTGGCCTCCACTCCTGCGGATGCTGTGGTCAGGACCTCAGGCAGGCCGCTGGCCACCCACTGCTCTCCCTCCCTGTGCCTCTCCCCACACCTGCTGGGGACAGGGTTCTTCTTCCCGCAAAGTTTTCAACATCTATGGATAAGATGATGTAATTTGTCATGGATGTGTTCACCCACATTTCTGAAACGTGGGCAGTTAGTTGCAGGTGTTTTAATTCCTAGTGAGAAATGTGTCAGTGAATAAGGGATGCCCCAAACCCCACCCAGGAGACCTCAGCCCTCCACCTTCCTGAGAATGGCAGCCGGCTCAAGAGCCCCCTGCCCAGGGCTGGCAGCCAGGAGCACCCTCCACCGCCTCCTCTCTGTTGCTGGGGCTGGGTCCACCTCCCACCCAAGGGGCAGGGTCTCCCTTGTGCCCCCATCTTACCACCGTCACCTCTAAGGGGAGACAGCACTTCCACTGGCATTTCTTATTGTTGTTTTAATGGATGTTGGAAGAAAATTTTTCATCCCAGAAAAAAGGGGCAAACATACAGCTGTCACACTTGAGCTTCGATTTTCCTAAACCGTCCCCTCTCCCCAGCAGGAGGCCATGAGGACTCACGTGTCCCCACGTGGGGCTGTGCTTCTGGACTTGACGTTTATTACCGTCACCATGGAAACAGCTCGTGCTCGAGTCACCAACTGGCTGCACTACCCACTGGTGGATGCCCCACTTCCTGGAGACCTTGACGCCATACCCTGCCAGCCTCCCGCCTTCTCACAGACAGCTTTCATCCGAGAGCTGGCAGAGCTGGAAAGCCGGAACCTGGCCCTCGCGGCTCCCCCTCCGTCAGGTGAGCCCCATGCAGGACCAAGTGAGGCGCAGCCTTGGCGAAAGCCTCAGAGTTCTCCCCGTCAAATGAGGGATGGCAGCAGCAGCCCTTCCCTCGCGGGGTGTGAGAGCCAGCGGATGTGAGAGCTGCCAAGTGGGCGGCCACCCTCACCCCCGTGCTGCACAGGAGCCTCCCCTTGGAGTCCCCTCCTCCTGGGGTCCCCCCATGGTGTCCAGGCTCTTCCCGGTCCCACCCTGTCCTGCCATGTGGACGTCTGCCTGCCTGCCCCGCAGATCACAACCTCTTGCTTTTCTTGCCTCGACCACGAGCAACCACAGCACAGCCCTTTCTGATTTCCAGGTATGTGTCGGGAAGTTCTTGGTTGCCTTGTGAAGTGGCATGTCAGTCCTGGCAGGCCTCAGCCTCGGCCCCAGACCCAGAGTACACCGAGGAGTCAGGGCCTGCAGGTCAGGGGAGGTGGAGTGTGCAGGGGGGACCAGGACAAAATTGTTTCCTGGAGAATGTTCCCAGATGGGGCGCAGACTCAAGGACCTTTAAAAATTGCCTGGGACGATGCCAGGGGCAGGGCTTCGGCGATAAGGGCTTCCAGGAGAGGGTTTCCTTGGCTGGAGATGGGTGTGGGGGCTCCTCTCAGTGGGCCTCAGCATCCAGCAGAGATGAAGTAAAGCCAGAGCCTTCTCCAGGGGCTGGGGGCGTGTGCCTTCCAGCTGCTCTGCCCTCTCCAGGGATTGAGGGCGTGTTTCGGGGGAAGGAGCTCACCACTAAGCTTGTCTAGAGTGTGTGGCTGCGCTGTCAGGAAAGGACCCACCAGCACTCTCGTGCTTTTTCTCCCACTACCTGCATGGTGCTCCACAAGCCTGGCCCGGGGCTCAGTGTCGGCGGGGGACCCATCCGAGTGGCTAATGGGCTTGGACCACTGAGCACCCAGGGAACTGGGGTGGGGGACACAGCCCTGCTTAGGGGCATTCTGCCCCTTGGGGGCAGATCAGGCCCAAGTCCCAGGCTGAAGTCAGCTGCCTGCTGACCACTTGTCAGGTGTAAAGAGAAACATGCAGTGGCCACACAGGCCACAGTCCCACTCAGGCTTTCCTGGGCTTGACTTGAGGGGGTCGGGGGTGGGGGGAAGGAGAAGAAACCCAACACTCACTCAGCTGTGGCCCCCCCACCGAATTTGGCCTGGCCACACCCTGCCATCTGCCCCTGAGGCCCTGGCCCCCATTCCCACTCTGCTCACACAGGCAGGGTGAGTTTGTCTCTTTGCCATTGTCACATAGGCAAACCCTGGGCTTAGGCACAGCTGACCCCCAAAACGCCCAGCACGCTGAGCTAGTGGGGGTGCTGGCCTTGGGCCCCTGGGCAGGGCCCTGACGATGCTCAGAGTCAGCCTCTTGGGAAACGGCAGCAGGCCAGCTGGCTCGAAGGCTGCCCCTGCACACACGTGGCACACACGCCTGCCAAGCCCGAGCAGACTGAGAATGTGTCAGGGGCCCCAAGAGCACCTCTCTCCCTGCAGTTGCCTGGAGCAGGGGCTCTGTTTCCCACTAGCCGGGCCAGTGGAGAGTCAAGCTGCAGTTGAGGGGGTCTTGCCAGCAGAGGGCACCCTGGGCGCAAGGCTGTGCTGGGGGCAGCCCTGCAGAGCCAGGCGAGCTGTCCAAGCGTTCCAGTAACTGCGGTCCAAACCAGAGTCCTGGTCCACAGAAACCGGCCTGGGTCCTTGAGGAGGTGCACAGGGGGCCACAGGAGGCATGGTGGTGTGCATCCTGGCGGCGGGAGGACGGCTCCCCCTCTGCTTCCCCGGCACCAGCCAGGGCACCATCGGTCCTCCACCAGAGACCTTTCACAGGCTAGTGTGTTTCAACAAGGAGTAAAGCACTCTAAGGAGACTGCAGGGCTCAGCTTACATCTGATTTACTGTATTGTAAAGTCTGGGATGTTAGTGGGGAGGGGGCAAAGTGAGCACTGAGCTGGTGCAGGCAGAGGTGGACGTGCCTGGTGGGGCTGAGGGGCAGCAGTGCTGCATGCCCTTGGGACTTGTCTGGTGGCCCCAGGATAGTCCGTAGTGACAGAAGGTGGGATCAGAAGATGCTGCAGAGAATCGCTGGGGTGAACTCACCCAGGAGAACCTTGTTTGTTGCCCTCCCCCCACCCCAGAAGCAGGCAAGTCTCTCTGCCAGTGCTGGCCTTAGGGCCCAGCAGGGGCAAGGAGCTCTCCTGTCTCCAGGGTCCTGAATGCCAGGCTCTGGTCCCGTTCCTCCCAAAGGTGTCATCTGCATCCCAGGTGGCTGTAGCTGGCTCCATCAGAGTCCTGGGCAGGAAGACTGCCTTTCCACCCACTCAGCCACTGACCACACCATCAACCTCCCAGCACTCCTCCCTGCCCTTTCCCAAATCCTCTCCCCTCCAGGAAGCCTTAGGGACCTGGCCAGAGCCAGCTCCTCCCCTTCCTCATCCACCTTCTATCGGCATCCAAGACTTAAGTGACCATGGGGACTCAGCGTCCAGCCGGACCACGCTCCCTCGAACCAATGCCAGCCGTTGCCACCAGAGCGACTGGCCTTTCACATAAGGGCCTTTCTCCGCTCCTGGGCCCAGGGCCAGTCCTGGGGCTTATGTTCTCAACCCGCCCCCCAGACTTCCTGTCCATCTCCCACTGAATCCTGCCCAAAAGATACCACCGAGTGCCCAGCTCTGGGCCAGGCAGGGGAGGGGTCGAGACGGCACGCGCTGCTGCCAGGGCTGCAGCGGAGGGTCCGGCCGGGAGTTAGGCGAGGCCCGCCTGGATGGCAGACGCCCGAGCAGGGAGCCCTCCGGCCGCGGAGGAGGACTAGGGCGTCAGGCTCGGCCAGCACCCCCACCCCCCGGGCAAGACCTGGGTTTCGGCGGCGGGCTCGGGAGAAGGGGGCCCTCGGGTGGGCGGGGGCGGCCGGCTCACGGCTCGCGGCCCCCGGATCCCGGCGGCGGGGGTCGCGGGGCGCGGCTGCGCTCGCCGTCGGGCGTGCAGGCCTTGGCCGACAGCGCCCTCTCGCGGCCGGAGCGGAAGGCCGCCGTCACGGTCACCAGGTAGGCGGTGCCGGGCGCCAGGCCCTGCAGCGTGGTGCTGTTGCGTCCCGCGGGCACCTCCACGCGCTGCGCCGCGCCGCCCCGCAGCGGCCCAAACTGCACGTGGTAGCCGAGCGCGGCGGCCGGGCCCAGCGCCGGGGCCCAGCTCACCCGCAGGCTGCGCGGCCGGGCGTGCGAGATGACGATGCGCTCCGGCCCGGCCTCCTCTGCGGGGGAAGCGCCCGTGAGCTGGGGGCCCAGCCCCGCGCCTCCGCCCCGCACGCCCGACCCAGCCCCGCGCCCCTGCCCCGCGCCCCACATGCGCCCCGACCCCGCCTCACCCGGCAGTGTGCGCACCCGCAGGTGCTGCGGCCTCACGAGGCGCACGTTGGACTCGGGCACCAGCGCCACGTCGTAGTCCGTGTCGGGGTCGAGGCCAGTCCAGGCCCAGCCGGTGGTGTTCCCAGGCAGCTGCTGGCGGCGCGCAGTCACCGGCTTGGCGCTGGGCGCCAGCTCCAACACATAGTAGCCCGAGTCAGCGGTCAGCAGGGGCGGCCAGGCCAGGCGGAAGCCGCTGGACGTGACCTCAGAGGCGTGGAGGCGCTGCGGCTGCATGGCATCTGCGGGGGGTGCAGGTGGTCAGGGAACGGAGGTCGCCTCCTTGTGCCCAGGCCTGGGGCCCTGACCATTGACTCAGGGAAGACCCTGGGGTCGGAGGCAGGGGTAAGGGCCACCTGGCCAGGGAGATGCAGGGTCTAGGAGCTGGGCAGGCAGGCCAGCCTCTACACGCCCCGAACAGATGCTAATGATATGCAAACTGGTGATTGGGGGGGAGGGGAGGACGAGACTCAAGTGCAGGCCCCAACACAGGCCCCATCAGGAGCTTCCCTGTCTGCCCACACCCCAAACCCAAACCAGTGAGGAACTATAGTAGCCACCACCTAGCCAGTCCAGTGGCCTGGACAATGACCCCTCAAAGGTGGCAGGGCCGAAGATGGTGTCTAAGAACAGAGAACTAGCCCCCTGCCCAGCCTGAATGGCCAGCACAGGATCTGGGTTCAGGTCAGCTCTGGACAGTCAAGGCAAAGGGAGGCCAATGGTGCAGCCAGGAAATGGGAGGCCACTCAGGACGCCCTGAAGGGTGGTGGAGTTGTGACAACTCCAGGAGCAGCTAGACTTGGGGTTCAGCAGGATGCTGCGTGCCTCAGGTCCCCAGGAGAGTGTGGTGGGGGGCACTCCAGAGGGAGCCCCAAACATGTGTTACTCCTGAGCCTGTGACACCAAGTACCACACGGCTGATAAATGTCAGGCTGATAAATGTCTGGGATCCTGGTGCTTCCTCCGTTAGTGCCTAGTGCCCCAGCTGCAGCCTGGCACTCACTCTCCTGCCCATGCCCCACACTTACACCCCACCCTCAACCCCAGGAGTCCCCATCCTACTGCCTCACTGCCCAGCAGCCTGGGTCATTCTCTTCCAGCTGCTTGCCTTTTCTCCTGCTATCCCCTCCAAGCTCAGCCACAGTGATTGACCCAGGGACCACCAGGGACCAGGTCCCTGGGGGAAATCTTCAGAAGGATCCTCTACCCCCTCCCACCCACCATCCAACCCCTCCCAGTTTCGGGTGAATGATTAACCCACGGCGGAGACTGGGGAAGAACCCTGGGGTTAGTGGCATTTTTCAGTGGCCACAGCAGGCTGAGCCAGTGACCAGGCCCATCATCTCCAGTCCCTCCCCCTGCGGGGTTTGGTTTAGGGGGATGAGGAGGTCCAGAAGAAAGCCAGTGGCAAGCTACTAGTCCCTCCCTTGTCCGGCCGCCTCTCCAGCAATCCCTACAACCGCCCGCAGCACAAACCCACTCAAACTCTTCTGTGGCTATCCTCACCCCCGAGCAGTGGGGCCCGAGTTCTCTGTCAGGAAATCTCAGCCCTTCCTACCCCCTGGCTCTCCCCTCTCCAGGTGTGGTGGCCCAGCACAGGTCCAGGAGCGAGTGCTGCCCATCTGCAGAGTCCTCAGGCTTGGAACCTCCTTGCTCTTCCTCTACACTTAGCAACATCCCACCAGGGCAGCCCTTGAGTCCCTCAGCCCAGACCAGGCTCCCCGCTCCGTGAGCCTCCAGCTCTGGTCTGGGCCCATCAGCAGAGAACTCCACCTGGGATGTTTACTCAGGCCAGCCCCTCTGTCCACCACAGCCCAGGTAGTGGGGCGCACGGTTGGAATGTGTCCCTGGAGAATGCAAGGAGAAGCTGTGTGCGCATAACCTCCCCACTGACCCCTGGGGAGCACCGCAGTCCCGCAGCCCTGACCCCTGTTCCAGGCAATGAGTCCCTCCTGAAGTCACCCCAGCTCTCCTCCTAGGTTCCCCCCAGGCCCTGCTTCCTCCCACCTACCAAGAATGGAGCCCCTCAGCTCCTGGGCAATGATGTGCAGGTCGTCCACATCAACAAAGTGCAGGTGCTTCTCAGCGGGGGCCGAGGCAGCGGCTGACAGCTCCAGGAGGTTGCCACGGCCAGTGCTGACAATGAAGATGGTAACACCCAGGTCCTTCAGCTCCTGCATGGGGGGCCCCATGGGGTCGCTGGAGCCGCCGTCTGTTACCCACACCAGCACCTTGGGCACCCCGGGCCGGGCACCGGCCTCTTCGGCAAATAGCTGCTCCTTGGCGTATGCCAGTGCCAGGCCAGTGTTGGTGTCGCCCATGCGCTGGGTTGCAGCACGGATGGCATCCTGGACAGCCGCGCCTGAGCTGTGCTGGTTGAAGGGGAACTCGGTGTGCGGCCAGCTGCCCACATGCACCAGGCTGGCACGCAGGGCCTCAGGGCCCAGGGGCAGTGGGGCTGCCAGCTGCCCCAAAAACTCCCGAACTCGGGAAAACTCATAGTGAGACACACTGGCCGAGCTGTCCAACAGAAACAGCAGGTCCCCCTGGGGGGCAGATGCTGGGGGGCCTGGGGGAAAGGGGAAGGGTTCAGCCTCAGGTGGTGGCCTCCAGACAGCCCACACCCAGGGCAGAACCCCCAGGGCCCAAGCTTTCCCTGAGCTGGCGCTTGCCCTCATCCACGTAGGCCCTGAAAGCCCGCTGGGTCCCAACCCAAAGGCCCTGGGAGGGGCACCCCAGGGTGGGGGAGAGGGTTCCAGCTCTGCACCCTCGCCATGTACCTGGGGCGCTCTCTGGGCTCATGTCTCATTTATAAAGGAGAGCTGACCCCTCCAAACCCCCACACCCTCCCTTTCCTCAGCAGACACCAATGGTCTTGGCCCAGCCCCCAAGAGTGGTGGTTTGACAGACCTGGGCCACCGGGGCTGCTCGCTCAGGCTCGACATCCAGAGAAGCAGCCCCCAGGGGGGACTTCAGCCACACAGCTCAGCCTCAGGTGAGGCAACTGGGGGAGGGGGGGCGGGGTGCAAAGCAGCTGGGAAGACTGGGGGCAGAGGTGGAGGGACAGGGAAGACACAGCAGTGATCACAGCCCCTCCCACAGCCCAGATGGCCTGGCTGGAGTCGTGACCCCACTTACAGATGACGTCACCCCTCCCCTGGCCCCCATCCTCTGCTCCATCTGGACCCCGGAGGCAGGTGATCTGCTGCAGCAGCCCCTACTGGGCCTCCCCTTCCTCCTGGCACCCTGGGGGGCATATGGGCCCCTCCACCACTGGGCTACGGGCAGACGCGGGCTGGGGTGTCTCGGTTCTGGTTGGGCCTTACGGCCTCAGTTTCCTCTAATCCGGTGGGGGGACTCCAACCTTGTTACCATCCTTCTACTAAGGGTCATTCCCAGGAGAGGGAACCTGAGGCAGGGACAGACCCCCGACGGACACTTCCCCGTCCTGGGCCAGGGCCCACGATCGCCCACAGATGCCGGGGTGGGGGCAAACGGCGGCCTCCACGCCCCGGCGCTCGGTGGAGCCGCCTGGGGCACCTGGGTCCGCCCTCCGCAGGTGGGTGGGGTGCACCGCCGGCCGCCCCGCCCCGCTCCGTGGCCGCGGGAGGGGAGCGACGGCCCGCGCAGGCGGCGGGGGTGGAGGGGGCGCGGGAGCCGGAGCCCCGCCTGGCCCCGCCGCACTCACCACGCTCCGCGCCGCTCCGCGCCAGCGCCAGCCGCAGGCTCAGGGCCAGGCTGAGCGCCGTCCAGGGCAGCATCGCGCGCGACAGGACGGGCGCCCTCGGCCTGCGCTCGCCGCTCGCTCGCTCCGGAGCTGCAGGGCGCGCCGCCGCGCGGCCGGCCCGGGCCCCGCCCCCGGAGGCTCCGCCCCCAAAGGGCCCGCCCCCGCGAGGCCCCGCCCCGGCGCGCTCGCCCCGCGTGCCGAGACGCACAGCCTCCGGGGAGGCGCGCACACGGAGGGACCAAGACGCGCAGCGACGCGCTGGCGTGCACGCACACACGCGCTGCATGCTCCCTGGCTAGCTGTGGGGCTGTGGGGTCGTAGGGTCCGCCCTGCCCCCTGCCCCCAGCCAGCGGGGAGCCGGGAGCCACCAAGCTGGGTCATCCCCAGGCCCACTGCCCGTGGCTCCGCAGTGCTGGGAGTCCCTGAAGCCAGGCTCCAGAGGACCTTGGTGGGGGTGACACCAAGAACAGCCTCCTCCGCAAGGCTCCGGCCCTGGGCTTGGCTCAGCCACAGGGCTGAGGGAGGGGTAGGTGTCGAGGGTCTGGGACATGTGCCCCCAAGGACGGACCAACAGAGATTGGAAGGGCCGAACTTAGGACGAAGGGCATTGGGAGGGAACAGAAGCCTGAGACACTTGAGGGGGAGCTTCTTGGGGGACACAAAGCCCCCTCCCACTTGGCTTCTTGGAGGAAGAGCCATAAGAGGAGGGGATGGCTGGTTCAGGCCCTGTCCAGTGTGACCATGCTGGGCCTATTGCTGCTCATATACACCCCGCCCAGTGAGGGGCCCAGGACCAGGGCTGAGGTCCAACACGGGACCAAGGATAGACCCCCAGCAGCCCACTGGGGACACCCTCTGGAGGGAACACCCTCTGGAGGGGCCCCTGGTGAGCCAGGAGCCTTGCATCCTGGGATCTTGATGAGGCCAGACCAGAGATGGCTGGCTACAGGGGGCATCCCAAAGGGCACTCAGTCCCCCAGGGCAGATTCCCTGCCCTTAGGTGAGGTGGGGTAGTGTCCCCTGGACAGGAGCTGAGGTCCAGGAGAGCCCTCACTCTCCTGGGGGCTCTCCTGGACCTCACTCCTAAGACTCCTTCCTTTGGGGTGACCACTGTCCTCTCCCAGCCACTCTTCTCTGCATAGCTGAGGGGCACAGGTCCCCAGGGCGAGGCAGCAAGGCATCTCTGCCAGGATGTCCTCTCCCTCCCCCCTCCTCAAGAGGATGCTCAGAGACGGATGGGACTCAATGGCTTTCCTTCCTCCCTTTCTGGAAGGTGAGAGCCGCAGGCTGGAGCTCCGACTTTGCCTAAAAAAGGAAGCGGCTCAGCGGAGCCTGAGGAGCTGGGGCAGGAACAAGCAGGAACTGTGTCCCGCCGCCCCCACCCCCTCGCAGGGAATCTTGGCAGTGGCGATGCTGGCTCAGCTCCACAGACCTCGGGCCTCGGCTGGGACCAGAAAATGCCTGGTGCTTCCGCCTGGGCCCCGTGGGGGGAGCAATGGGTTGGGCCCGCAAAGTCCAGGGTGTGCCGCCAGAGGGGTCTCACCTGGCCCCCAGCCCCCCCAGCACACAAGGCTGACCAGGGCTGCTGTGGGGATGGGGACTGTGAGAAGAGGCCATGGGGGAGGCGGCAGCAGCTGCAGGAGGCCCCGGGGTCCAGCGGGAGGTGACCCAGGGAGCCCTAGGAGAGGCACGCCCAGGTAGACACGTGCAAACATTTCTTGGTTCATCCTCCATCTCCCTGGGCACCCACCTGCCCTGGGCAGGGAGCTGGGCATGGTGGATCCGCCCTGTGGCAAGACAGCAGCTCCCCTGCTTGTCCCCCAGTTCTGCCCGGCAGGCAGGCCCACAGTCACACCTCAGCCTACACTGCTGGGCTGACAGGGAAGTTTCCGTCCCTTCTGGAAAAACTGAGCAGGTCTTCTTGGCTGTGACTCAGGCCCTCGAGGAAGCAGCCACTCTCCTCTCTCTAGCCTCTCCATCAGTGGGAGAAATCACGGGAGGCCCAGCCTCAGGAGTGGTCAGCCAGGGCCTCTACCCAGCCTTGGGTGAGCTAGGCCACCTGCCCTGGCCCAGAGTTCCTGATCAGCTCTGCCCAGAGTCACTCCTGCTGCTCATGCTCAGCTCTTGCCTGACCCCTGGGGGACTCCCATGCCCCCCGCCCCCAGCTCTGCTCTCCTGGCCCCCTGCTCTGCCCTGTGGCCTAGCCAGCCACACTGCCCCCACTGTCAACATCATGGGAAGTCTTATTGCTGTGTCCTGGACCCCCTGAGGGGAGACTGGGCAGATGAAGGGTCTGGGAGGAACATGGGGTCAGCCAGAGGTGCAGTGGTCACGCCAGGGCTGGACTTGAGGCAGACACTAAGGAAGCACAAATATAACGCTCCGGAAACCTCTCTGAAGGAAGACAGGCCAGGGGGCCAAGTGGCCAGGGAAGGACCGAGCAGCCAGGACACAGTGGGCCCTGGCCCCAGGCTGTCCCTCCCCCAGCCCAGCCCTGCCTGGTCCTGGCGTCCTGGAGACCAAGAGGAAGGAGCTGCCTGCGTGCTGAGGTGGTTCTGTCTCCGCAGCCTTGGCCCAGTCCAGTAGTCCCTAAGCATCACTTCCTGGAGCTGGCCCACCCTGCCCGTCAGTCCACAGGCAGGTGGAGGGGGTTCCCAGAACCCCAGGCACACTGCTCCATGGGCGCCGCCCCTGCCCCACCCGGTCTGCAGGGCGCTCCCTCCTCCGCACAGTCCAGGCCTCTGCAGAGATGAAGGGCCTTTTGTCCCCAGCTCGCTGTGGTCATGCTGACCCCAGGGAAAAGGGCAACTCCCCGAGCCTCTGACCCCACCCGTGACCCCAGCAAGGGCACTCTTGGCCTGAGGGGCAGAGCAGCCTGGGCCCCACCCCCACCCTTCAGGGTGCTGTGTGCTGCTGTTTTTCACACATACACCCGTGCACACGCGGGGGGCACACAGAAACAGGAAGAGTGGTGGCTCCCATGGGCCTGGGGCTAGGTTGTTGGGTGAGCTGAGGCCCTCTGACCACACCCCAACAACAAGAAGTGGGGCAGAGGGAGGGGGCAGCCAAGAGCAGCAGGGCCCAGAGGCCCCTTCCACCATCCACCCAGCTGCCCCACCCACACATTCTTCTAGACTCGACCTGCCTGTTTGTGGTCAGGGACACACTAGGGCCTGAGGACTGGTCCTGGGGATCTAGAGGTCCCGTCATCTCACGCCCCAGGAGCCCAGGCCTGCCCGCCGTGGCCCCAGAGCTGATCCTACGCAGTCCCCCTGCTGGCAACAGCCAGGGTGGCAGGGAAGGCAGCTGGTGGGGTGGGCAGCCTGGGCATGGGGTGCCATCCTGTCTGCGTTTGTCCATCATCTCTGTGCTGGGCCCAGCCACAGGCCAGATTCTGCACTGGGGACACCCAGGCACCAGGCAGAGCCCTGTCCTCCCAGCACAGCCAGGCTGGAAGGGGGATGGGCAGTGGCTTGCAAAGTTGCTTATCTACTTATTTTCCCCATGGAGGGTGGGGCCATGTCAGACCAGGTGGTCAGGAGCTGCAGGAAGTGCCAAGACGGCGGGGTGGGGGCAGGCCGGTGTGTGTGAGGACAGTAAGGAGGTCTGGGGGGCAGAAAGGATGAGGGCAGGCTGTAGGGACTTCTCAGGGGAGGTAAGGACTGGTGGCATGTGCAGGGGCAGGGTGGGGGCTGAGGCCAGGCCTCGCCGTCAGAGGTACAACCTAATGGGAGGCAGGGGGTGGGAGGCAGAGAGGAATGCAGGTGTCCAGATCACTCCTGGGTTTTCAGCCTGTGCAGGACTCTGAACAGGTGCCCCTCCCTAGGTGGGAACCTTAGCTTCGGTTCCCTCTGCCAGAACCTCTGTATCTGGGACATGACCCATGCACCTGCCCCTGCCCCACGCAGGGTCCAGGTGGGCTTGGATGGGGAAGGAGAGAGCAGGGAGAGACAGACCTGTGTCAACACCTTGGTGGGTGGGCTCCCCAGCAGGAGGGGTGGGACACAGGGGGCAGTGGAAAGAGACTTAGCTCTCAGAGCCAGCGCTGGGCTCTGCCTGTTGCTACCCAGCGCACCCACGGCAGCTCAGTCCCTGTGCAGCACCCCTTGCCCAGCCCACATACCCGGGTGGGGACAGGGCTCACACCTAGGGGACAGGCTGGGGGGAAGGAACTGGCTAAATTCCCTGGACACCTCCTAGCTGCTCACTGCTGTCTGAAGGTGTGCCTGCGGTCACCTGAGCTCTCAGAAAACACTTGTGAATGAATAAATGGCCTTGGGCAGGCCAGGAACCCTTGCAGAGCCCAGTGTCCACAGCTGTGGGGTCAGGACTCACCCTCACCCAGGGCGTGAGGGGAAGGAGACGGGATGCACACATGCACGCACACGCACCCTGGAGGCCCCATGGCCGGGTATGCTCCCATGGGGCAGGGGCACCTGGGGAGAGAGCCTTCCTGCCCAAGGTGGGGGGTCTCTGTCTGGCCCCTCAGTTGCTCAGCACCTCGCCCTGATGTTCCTGACTTCTCTGACAGCTGGCCCCCTAAGGGCAGACCACTAGGCCCCTTCTGTGAACCTCCCACAGCCCCTGCCCCCTGGCAGGTGTTCCTCCTGTGAGCTGGTGGGGCAGAGCTGGGGCGGAGGCAGGTCGCCCCTAGGGTCAGCTGGAGGCCATGCAGGGCGTCAGCGCCAGCCTGGGAAGCTGGGACATACCTTAGGAACCACTGGCTGGGGCAGCTGAGCTCCCACCACGGCCTCCCCACCCCCACCAGGCCCAGCTGTTGTTTTGATGACTCCGGGGCCAGGCGAATCCTCACGAGAGTCCTCATACTTAACGCCTGGCCAGAGCCTGCCCAGCCCCGGGCAGAAGGGGAAGGAAGGCGGCCTTGAACAGGGGGAAGCTCTTCTTGGGCACGAGGCAGCCAGCCAGACTCCTGTCTGACAGGGCAGACGACTGGAAACCACCGAGAACTCCTGCTGGGCCCGAGCCAGCCACACACCGGGCTCTGTTCAAGGCCATGGAGTGAGCCCTGAGTCTGGTCATGTCCTGAACCCTGAGCCATAACCTTTGGGCATGTCTGAGCCCTGACCCTGCCAGTCACAGGCAGAGCCATGCTGGGAATATGGTGTGCAGGATGCTTTGAAAAGCCTTTCAGCTATCACTAGATTCTGCACGAATTACAGCAAACACACACTTGTTTTTTGTTTTTTTTTGGTGAGGAAAATTAGCCCTGAGTTAACGTCTGTTGTCAATCATCCTCTTTTTGCTTGAGAAAGATCAGCCCTGAGCTAATATACATGCCAATCTTCCTCCACTTTATATGCAGGTTGTTGCCATAACATGGCTAATGAATGGTGTAAGTCTGTGCCTGGGAGCTAAACCCATGGACGTAGGCTGCCAAAGCGGAGCGCAGGGAACTTAACCACTGTGCCACAGGGCTGGCCCCAACATATGGACATTTTTAATACACTGCTGGGATTACAAGGAAGTAAATATCTCCAAGGTCCCCCCAAAATTAAGCATTAAAAATAAATAAATAAGTAAAAAATTGAAGAATAGTGAGCAGACACCCAGGATGATGAGGGAAACATGGGAAAGCAGAGAATTCCTGAATTCCCTGGACACGGGGATAGAGAGCCATACTGGCCACACTGCAGTCCAGGAAACAAGCATGGGCCCTTTGCGCAGGCACTTACGACACCAGGACCCCTTCCTCACACAGGAGGGCCCCTGCAGGGATGCACCCTCAGAACGTTCACAGGTAACAGGTGACAATTAAAAAGGAGCAAACGTTCAAAGAAACCATATGTGATTAGTGAGAATCACCAGAAACAACACAAAACAGACTTAGACCCCCAAAGACTAAGGAACTGGAATTGTTAGGTATAGAATATAAAATAACTATATTTTCAAATATATTGAAATGTTCAAGAAATTGAAGCTGGAATCCAAAAAATGAGCATGCACCAAGAGAGCATCAAAAATGATCAGACTTAAATAAGAAGCAAGTATAACTTTTAGATATGATAATAATTACGTTAAATGGAAGAGTTAATCAGCAGATTAGACACAGCCAATGATTTGGTGAACTGGAAAAGGGAGATGAAGAAATGGCCCAGAACCCAGCACAGAGACACAGGAGATGGGAAGCACAAGAGAGAGACGAACTGATGCGGGAGGTAGAGAAAACAGCTAAAGCTTTCATTTCATAGGAGTCCCCAAGAGAGAACAAGTAGAATGAATGAGACGGAATTGAAGAGATAATGGCTGAGAACTCTCCAGATGTGATGAGAGACATGAGTCCGAGGAAACAGAGAACACAGGGTATACCAAGCGGGTAAATAAGAACACACACACAGCTACAAACATGCTTAAAACCACAGAACTCGAGAGACAGAGACGATCTTGAAATTACCCGGAGAGAACAGACGGCGCCCTTACTCCGGCGCCTATCTGAATGCTAACCCCGTCACAAGCTGAGCCCTGACCGGTCGCAGGATGAACTCTAACCTGCTCTCAGGCTGAGCCCTGACCGGTCGCAGGATGAACTCTAACCTGCTCTCAGGCTGAGCCCTGACCGGTCGCAGGATGAACTCTAACCTGCTCTCAGGCTGGGAGCAGAAGCCAGGAAGGCCGGCTTTCTCTGAGCCCGGCCACGCGCCCTGCTCTGACAGCCATCTCCCCGTCCCCCGGGCTCCGCAGCCTCCCCGCAGCGCGGGTACTGGGGGTGGGGAAGGGCCGACGCCGCGCGGGGGAGTCCGGTGCCATCTCGCGGCTGCTCGGAGCACTGCGCATCGAGCCGCGCCGCAGGCACGCGATTTCTGGGCCGGGATCCCGACACAGACCCCGAGCTCGCCAGCCTGGGGTCATCTTATGGGGGTCACAGGGGAGCTAGGGCCTCCCAGGATCCAGAGGTCTCGGGGTCCTTTGGAGAGGCCTCTAGGGGTCACATCCAGGCGCAGAGCTGCTCCTCCCCGTCGGTGGGGCGTCCTGCCCGCCCCCCGTTGCCGGACCCTGGGTGGTGGCTGGGTCCGGGGCTCCAAGGAGGGGGCGGCAGCAGCAGGCGGAGGCGCCGGGCCAGGCGGGCGCGGACGGCCGAGGCGAGCACGAGCAGCGGAGGCAGCGAGAGGAAGCCCAGCACGATGAGCGCCGCCGAGCCGCGGTCCGAGAGCAGCGCGCGGCACGCGGGGCGGGGTGCCGGGTGGACCTGGGGACCGGGCGCGGTCAGGCGGGGCGGGGCCGGGCCGAGGTGTGTGTGAGCGTGGGGTGGGGGGGCGGGGGCGGGGCAGGTGGACCTGGGGGCGGAGCCTCAATTCCGGGGCGGAGCCTGTTAGCTGGTGGACCGGGGCGGGGCCTGGGAGAAGGTGGACCCGGGTCTCAACTATGGGGCGGGGTGTATAATAGGAAGCAGGTGGGCAGGGAGAGGCCTCGGGGCGGGGCCAAGGATGGGGCCTATGAGCAAGTGGAGTGGGGGTGGGGCCTCAATTGCGGGGCGGGGCCTGGTGGACCCGGGCCAGGCCGGTGGTCAGGCAGGGCTTGGCCCGGCCTGAGGGCTGAGAGTGTGAGGTGTCTGAGGCTGGCTGTGGGCCAGTTTCTGAGTAGAGAACAGGAGATGGGGGACGCAGGTAGTAAATGACACTAGTAGGGAGTCCCTTGAAGGGAAGCTCAGAGAATTGCCTCCTGCCCCCCCCCACACCCCCGTTTCCCGACCCCTGCTTTCGTCCCTACTCTGCTCTCCCATGCCCTTCCCTATGCTGGCATCTGACCTCGAGCCCCTGCCCATGGCTGTCACTAGCTGGTGCCACCTTCTCTTCTGCCGCCCTGTGTTCAGTCCCTCTCCCCTGCCTTATGCCTACAGAAAGGGACAAGGGGTCCTGTCTGCCTACATCCTCCCTGCCCCAGACCAAGCCGTAGCCCATTCCACAGGGGGAAACCCAGCCCAAGGCAGCAGGAGTCTGCAAGGGGCTGTCTGGGGCGGGGGGGGGGGGGGTGAGGGGTGGGAAAGGGCTGTGGACTGGTGAGGTTTGACAATATCTTCATCTTCTCTTCCTAGTACACCCCTCCTCTCCCTACCCAACCCAGCCGTCCAGGCCCTGGTGGTCCCTGGTACAAGGCTGGGAGGCCTCAGGGGAGGGAGGAGCTGTCCCCTCGGGTGACAAACAAAAGCCCTTCTTTTGCTGCGGCCATGTGGGGGGGCTTGGCAGAAGGGCTCTCCAGGGAGGGCACACGTGTCTCTGGGGACAAAGGGGCCATGCTGGAAGGGGGAAGCTTCACTTTCAGCCCCAGGACCCTGAACTTCTACAGGACCCCCACTCCCCAGAAACCCCAGCTAGTCCCCCACCTCCACCCACGGAGGGCTCAGCTCACCCTTGAGTGGCACAGGAATCCCAGGTAGACGACAGCCACTGCCGGGAGCAGCACCAGCAAGAACACGGTCGTGGGCAGCAGCAGGTGGAACAGCAGCCCGGCCAGCACCCGGCCACACAGCAGCAGGGGCCTGAGGCTGCAGATGGCCAGGCCTGCCCACCTTGGGCACATCAGGGCTGAGGCCTGGTGGTCAGGAAGCCTTTGGGGCAGCATGGGTGTCGTGTCTGAAGCACCCCCTCCCTCATCCTCCTCTGCCTCCCTCTCCTGCTTACTCATGTTCTCCTGGCCAGAGGGCCTGGTAGGCTCACAGTGGTGGTTAGATGGCAGGCCTGAAGCCCCCAAGGGTCAACCCTAGGTCCCCAGGTCAGACCCCCTACGCAGACCCCAGCAACCGGATAGTAGACCTAGTTGGAGGGCAGGACCCTGGCCCAGGTAGGTCCAGTCCCGACCATCAGTCTCCAGAGCCACACTCCTGCTTCAGTTTCCCCCACTGCCAGGCTGGACCTCTGTGCCAGGCGACTACAGCTCCCACCCTGGCCAGCCTCTCCAGCCAGTTCCTGAGTGCCCTGGTCAGGGCCTGCACAGCTGTCCATATGGCCCGGCATTAGAGCCCTCCTCTCTCCTGGTCCCGCCCTCTTCCCGCTTCTAGATCCCACACGCGACAACTTCATTTCATAGGTCTGGACTCTGACAACTGCCCCATCACTAGCTGCCACGTAGAGGTCACCACCCACTCCACTTCCCAGCCCCGGCCCCTGCTGGTCCCCTCGTTTCCAGCCCTGCCCCCTCTCAGCCTCAGGAAAAAAGGCAAGATACTGGCTGCCTACACTGTAGGGGTGAAAGGGCACATGGGCATGCATGTGAAACACTTGATGCAGGACCCAGCACACAGTAGGCACTCAATAACAGCAGGTACGATTCCTGGCATCCTTTGTTTCAGAATCCAATCCAGCCTGAAAACAGTGGGAAGATGTATTGTGTTATTTCAAGTCAGGGGAAGCATTCCCAGCCCCTCTAAAAACCCCAACTAATTTCCCCAAATATTTCTAAAATCCTCCTAACAACTAGGGTTTTCCTGCATGACATACGGCATTTCAAACACCACTTACGTAACCAGCTGACGCTTACACTGAGTTGGTTATCTGCAAGCTGAACGAAGGAGGCCGTGCGGCAGGCAGCCAATGGGAACCAGTTCCCACCCTTCGCTTCGCCCTCCCAACCTTCTCCTGATATCCTCCTAGCCTCTCAAGCTCGCTACCTCCCTTCACACACGTTGGAAGGGGAAGATGACAGCAATCATGCACAGGCCCTGTCAGGACAATGGCTGAGGCTCCCCTGCGGTGCGTGCCAAGCCCTGCTGCCCTGCGCACACACAATTTAACTGTCTTCACTGGCACACGCAGGCCAACATCTTACAGTAGCTGTTTACTTATTCAGATAGTGAATTTGGAGTAGAAAATGTTGCAAATGATAATGTTTGGATAGACACAGTTCAGATGGAGAGGATCCCTACTGTATCTCCTTTCTAAGCCCACCCTGTCCTCAGATCCCTCATTCATTCATTTGCTCATTCGACAAACACTCACTGAGCTCCCACTGTGTGCCAGGCACATCTCTAGACCCCTTGGGTTCAGTGGTGAGTCAGGCCAGCAGAGGCCACTGCCCTGTAGGGGATGGCTCTCGCGGGCGCGCTGCCAGCCTGGCACGAATCCACAGAGGCCACATGAGCAAGCTGCCATGCCTTAGGCTATGGAAGAACATGGGAAGACAGGCCACACAGCTGGCTCTCACTGCCTCCTGCCTTCCAGGAGGCTGTCATGAGGCTCCCATGGCTCTGACGAGGTGTGGGACGTTCCACCACGCCCCCAGGGTGCAGCCGTAGCACAGAAGTGGCTCCTCAGCAACAGGTTGCCCACGCCCCGCGGGGCCACCTGTCATCTGGTTCTGTTCATCTCAGTGCCATCCTGTGGAACAAGAGATGCAGGGAGCTGACATCTCTGCTCATCTTGCTTTTGCTGGCTACTTAAGCAGTAAACAGAATCCACCCAGAGCACATTGCTTCTTTAGCCATTGAATCTGCCAGCCTGTGTGATGTGCCTTGTGGAGCTTTCATTCTAGAAGAGGGAGGCAGACATTTAAAATAAAATAGACAGGTACTTTCGCGGAGTGGTAAGTGCTAAGAAGAAATAAAATGGTCTCGGACAAGGTTGCTTCAGCTTGGGAGTCAGGCTCGAGCATCTCTCTGGGGAGGTGACATCTGAACAGAGTGACTGAGGCTCATGGGGGAGGGTCCATGTGGTGTGAGGGTGGGATGGAGACCCTCAGCCCCTTGCCTGGAGACCCACCCTTGGGGCCTGGCACCTGGAAGGGCTGCTCTCTTAGGGAGGTGGAGGAGGGGCCAAGGCTCTGCTGCCTCTCTCTGGGGGGAGCGGGCAGGGCAAGGCCCTCAGGATACCTCATCCCCGGGAACCTGCGGGGCTGGAGGAGGGCTGGGGTGGGAGTGACCACCCCAAAACTGTGCTGCCTCCTGGTGGACAGTCACAAGAGGCAACTGCAGTGGGGAGACTGCAGGAGCTGGCCGCACCTCCTTCTTCATCTTGTCTCTGGACAGGTGGCCTTACCCAGGGATTGGGGGATGGGAAGGCGTCCTCAAGGCCAGTCCCCCACAGGCTCACCCTGCCCCGGGGTCCCAGAATCAAGGAGGCCCATACTGGAGACTTTGCTCAGGCCCCTCTGGCGGCATCACTTTTCCACCTCCAGATGCAGTTTCTCTCGTAAAAACCCTCCCTTTGCAGTTGAACATTTCTGCTGCCCCGGGGTCCGCCCCTTCACAGCCTCTGCCGACTTGCCTCAACCTACTCTCGAGGGATTTCCTATGCCCCCTCCGATGCAGGTCACCTGCCTGGTGTCCGTGGTGAATACTCTGTCCTCCTGCACCATCTGCGTGGAAGGGAAGGGACCCACCTCACCATGCCCACCTCCCCAGCCTGGAATCAGGAGAGAGGCCAGGCTCCAGCTCCTGGGTGGTCTTAGCCATCAGGGACAGGAGTAGGGGTGAGGGGCAGGACTGAGGGAGGGACACCTCAGGAGTCACGTGGGTGTCTGCCCAGGGGCAAGTTGTGGCACATCAAAGACTGTGCTCCTTGGAGGAGCTGCCGTTCATGGGCATGTTCCTGCCTTCCTGGCCTTTGTCTCTGGGCGGGAGGCCAAGCCAGGTCCCCGGCAGTTGGCATGGGAGGAGGAGTGCTGGGGCAGGGGCTGCTGGCAGGCAGTGCCTCCCCTTAAGTTAAACAGGGTGGGGAAGTGGCCCGCAGCCTGGCCCAGGTGGCAGCTCTGCCTCCCCACCCCCCACACTGCTGCAGCTCCAGCCTTCAGAAGGAGTGTCATGAGAGGGCCACTGGGCTGTGGCTGAGCCAAGACCGGTATGGAGAGGACCCCCAGCCAGAGGACAGAGCCTCTGGGCAGACTCCTTCTGGGGGTAACTGGAGTCAAGCCCCTCAGAAGGCTAAGTGGTGGCCTGGTCCCCTGGGAGATGAGGAGTCCATATTGGCCTGGGGACACATGGGCCAGGGCTGGCCAGAGGCCTCCAGCATCCATGCAGGATTCCTATTCTTCCAAGATGGACCCTGGGAGCTCTGAGCTGGGGGAGCAGGACCTGACAGAGGAACTGCGGTGGATGGAGCTGGGCTTGGAGGAGGCCCTGGGAGCTGAGACAGAGGGGCCCAGTGTCCTACAGGCCGGGGGGCGCCTGCTGCAGGCCGTGTGGAGGGGTCCTGTGGGCCTGGCCACGCAGCTGCTGCAGCAAGGGGCCAGTGTGGAGGAGAGGTGAGCCCCAGGGCAGGACATGGTCTCTTCACCAGGGAGGGAGGAGGTGGGGCGGCGGGGGGGGGGGGGGGGGGGGGGGGGGGGGGGGGAGTCTCCTCATGGGGAAAGGTAGCAGCTCCCTTCCCTAGGCCAGGGTCCTTTCACTGGGCGAGTGGGCAGAACTGTGGTCCGTGGGGAGGGGTGGAGACGGTTCCTTCATGGGCAAAGGTAGCAGATCCCTTTCCCAGGCCCGGGCCTCCTTACTGGAGGGAGGGGAGCTTCACTGGGCGGGGCAGGCCTCGGCCGTCCCCACTCTGCCCTCGCTCACCTCGCAGGGACCAAGCCGGCAGGACCCCACTCCACCTGGCCGTGCTGCGTGGCCACGTGCCCCTGGTGCGTCTCCTGCTGCAGCGCGGGGCCCCGGTGGGAGCCGCGGACCGCGAGGGGCGCACGCCGCTGCACGAGGCTGCCTGGCACGGTCACTCGCTGGTGGCCGAGCTGCTGCTGCGGCGCGGGGCCCCGGCGGCCGCGCGCTCCAGGGCAGGCCTCACGCCGCTGCACTGGGCCGCCGCGCTGGGCCGCACGCTGCTGGCCCGGCGCCTGCTGAGCGCGCCGGGCCCGGACCCCGCGGCGGTAGACGCGCGCGGCTGGACGGCGGCGCAGTGGGCGGCTGCGGGCGGCCGGCTGCCGGTGCTCGAGCTGCTGGCGGCGAGCGGCGACACGGGCCTGGACGGCGCCCTGAACGTGGCGGCCGCGGCCGGGCGCGCGGCGGCGCTGCGCCTCCTCCTGGCGCGTGGGGCGCTGGTGGACGCCCGGGACGGCGCGGGGGCCACGGCGCTCGGCATCGCGGCTGGCCTGGGCCACCGGCAGGTAAGTCCTAACCCAGTCCCCGTCCCAACCCAGCCCCCGAAGCGACGGGGCTGCACCACCCTACCCCACCCAGTTGCGGGGAGGTCGCAAACGGGGTGGACCCCTCGGGTAGGTGGGGCTGGAGGCGCCTGCACTCTCCGCCCAAGGCCACAGGGTGGGAGGGTGGCCAGGAGGGGCCGGCGGCTACTTTGCTCTCGCTAACCCGCTCATGGAAGGGGGACGCGGGGAGGCCCTGGGGACGAGGGGGATGGGATGGGACATGACACATGACATGCTTGGCCTGTTATTTGGACTTTATTCTAGTGGCCGTAGCAACAAATATTTATTGAGCACCAGGCCTGTGCTTGAGTCCAGCCAGCACCCAGGCAGCACGGAGGGGCACAGGGGCTGCAAAGTCTTGGATTTCATCTGAAGATGGTTAGGGGGACAAGTGGAAGTCTCCAAATAGAGCCCCTCTAGGGTGCCTTACGCACAGGCTCATGTCAAGGCCAGATGAGGCCTGGGGCAGACAGACCCCACTGGCCTGGGCCAGGGCTGGCCCTTGCCCTCTTCTTCCCTCCTCTTCCAGGACATGGAGGTGCTGCTTGACCACGGAGCAGACCCAAGCCTCAAGGACAGGCATGGTTGCTCTGCGCTCCACAGGGCTGCCACCAGTGGACACCTGCCTGCCGTCCAGCTGCTAGCAGCCTGGGGAGCAGAGGTGGATGCTCGGGACTCATTAGGCCTCACACCCCTGCACCACGCTGCTCGTGGAGGCCATGTGGAGGTCGCCAGCCACCTCCTGGACTGGGGTGCGAAGGTCAATGCTGCTGGTTGGCTCCACAAGACCCCTCTGCACCTTGCCATGGAGCGTGGCCATGGCCCTACTACAGAGCTTTTGCTGAGCCGAGGAGCCAACCCCACCCTGAGGACACAGTGGGGTGAGGTGGCCCAGGACCTGGTGTCTGAGGGGGGCCTGCCCCAGGCGCTGCCTACCCTTTGCAGAGAGCAGGTGGAGTGCTAGGGGCACAGAGGGGCCCCAGGGGCCCTGAGGGTCTCAGTGTGGGGTTGAGCCCACATGGCCAGAGCAGGAAAGATAGCTCCTGGCTCCCACAGCCTTCTGAGTATGTCAGGCTCCTCTCTTCTGAGCTGAGGCTGCCTGCCTGGGCAGAGAGGAGAATGGCTGAGAGGTTCCTGGAGGAGAAGGAGGCAGTGGCTCGAGCCCTAACGGGCCTGTGGCCCTGGTACTACCCCACTGACTCCTGCGGGCCCATCACCCCCACAGCTCCAGGCTTCTCCACACTCTTTGGTGGAGAGACTGAGTTGTAGTGATAGATTTGACCAAAACCTGATGGTCTCCCCTTTGTCCACCATGGGGGTGTCACTCTCAGCTGCTTGCTCTGTACGTGGGAGCGTTCTGTGTTTCCTTAGATCCAGTATTTGTCTATTGGCATCCATTAATTACAGGGTCAAACTAACGGCCACCGTTGTTTACATCTCCGCTGTGATCCAGAGCCCACACTCTGAACTGCCACCTTCTCTCTCACACCTCCAGCTGACGTCCCCCCCGCCCCGGCCCCAAATCACACAGGGCCAGGTACCAGACCCCTGGGGACAGCCTCTATGCACCAAGGCCCACTGGGATTATCCAACAAGCCAATCCTAAGCTGTTTCCTGCCCTGCCTTGCCTTTCCTGTGGGAACCCTGGGAAAGGCTCTGGCCTGAGCTTCCTCGATCCTGCTTCCGCCTCCTGACACTGCTGCTTCCCCTGTGGCCCTGCAGGGCATGGCATGAAATGTGAGTAATAAGAATCTTCTTTCAATGGCATCACTCAGCCATCTCCATAAATTAAAAATTGAAACAGAGGGACCGTTGTCTCTGACTGCCCACCTCCGTATCCTCGGAGAAAATCATTGCCATTATTTGATTTTTCTGAAAGAACAGCTTTACAGGACAGATTTCATCTTTCAAAAGTGAGAGTTCTAAGAACATACAATGGAGAAAGGAAAGTCTCTTCAATAAATGATGTTGGGAAAACTGGACAGGCACATGCAAAAGAATGAGAGTAGACCATCATCTTTCACCACACACAAAAATTAACTCAAAATGGATAAAAGACTTGAAGGTAAGACGTGAAACCATAAAACTCCTAGAAGAAAATATAGGCAGTACACTTTTTTTTTTAAATTGGCACCTGAGCTAACATCTGTTGCCAATCTTTTTTTTTTCTTTTTCTCCCCAAAGCCCCCTAGTACATAATTGTATATTTTAGTTGCAGGTCCTTCTAGTTGTGCTATGTGGGATGCTGCCTTAGCATGGCCTGATAAGCAGTGCTAGGTCCACGCCCAGGATCCGAACTGGCAAAATCCTGGGCCGCTGAAGCGGAGCGTGCAAACTTAACCACTGGCAATACACTCTTTGACATTGGTCTTAGAAGGATCTTTTTGAATACCCTGTCTACTCGGACAACGGAAACAAAAGAAAAAATAAACACGTGGGACTTCATCAGACTAAAGAGCTTTTGCAAGGCAAAGGAAACCAGGATCAAAATAAAAAGCTAGGGGCTGGCCCCGTGGCCGAGTGGTTAAGTCCGCATGCTCTGCTTCGGCAGCCCAGGGTTTCACTGGTTCGGATCCTGGGCGCGGATATGGCACTGCTCGTTGGGTCACCTTGAGGCGGCATCTCACATGCCACAACTAGAAGGACGCACAACTAAAATATACAACTATGTACTGGGGAGATTTGGGGAGAAAAAGCAGGAAGAAAAAAAAGATTGGCAACAGTTGTTAGCTCAGGTGCCAATTTAAAAAAAAAAAATTAAAAGACAACCCACCAACTGGGAGAAAATATTTACAAATCATGTATCTGACAAGGAGTTAATCTCCAAAATATATAAAGAACTCACACAACTGAACAACAATAAAACAACCAACCTGATCAAAAAATTAGCAAAGGATATGAACATTTTTCCAAAGAAGATTTACAGGTGGCAATAGGCACATGAAAACATGTTCAACATCACTAATCATCAGGGAAATGCAAATCAAAACTACACTAAGATACCACCTTACACCTGTTAAAATGGCTATAATCACTAAGACTAAAAGTAACAAATGTTGGCGAGGGTGTGGAGAGAGGGGACCCTCATACACTGCTGGTGGGAATGCAAACTGGTGCAGCCACTATGGAAAACAGTATGGAGATTCCTCAAAAAATTAAAAATAGAACTACCATACGATCCAGCCATCCCACTACTGGGTATTTATCCAAAGAACTTGAAGTCAGCAATTCAAAGAGACCTATGCAACCCCATGTTCATTGCAGCATTATTCACTATAACCAGGAAGTGGAAGCAACCCAAGTGCCCATCCACACATGAGTAGATAAAGAAGATGGGGTATATATATACAATGGAATACTACTCAGCCATAAAAAAGACAAAATTGTCCCATTCGCAACAACATGGGTGGACCTTGAGGGTATTATGTCAAGCGAAATAAGCCAGACGGAGAAAGACAAACACCGTACGATTTCACTCATATGTGGAAAATAAACACACACACGGAAAAAAGAGAATAATTCAGTGGTTATCAGGGGAAGGGGTCTGGGGGGTGGGCACAAAGGGGGAAGGGGAGCACTTATATGGTGACAGACAATAATGTACAACCGAAATTTCATAATGTTGTAAACTATTATAAACTCAATAAAAAAAGTTTTGAAGAACATAAGAAGTAAATTACAATAGGGCCTTTTTTAGTATTCTGCTTATAATTCAGTATATGTATATATATATATTCAGTACATATACAATTCAGACCGAGGGGTCCTCCGGGTTAGGCGCCGCGGGGAGGGGCTCGGCACCGCCCACCGCGCACGCGCAGGGGCATGCGCACAACCGCGGGCGGCTGCCGGGGAGGAGGTGCCCGGGCGCACGCGCGGCGCCCTGGAAGTCCCAGGCGGCCACTGACCCGGAAGCGCCGGACGCCCCTCCGCTTCCGCCGGCTGCGACGAGGCGGCGGCGCGTGCGTGGTCTAGGGGCCGTGGCCGCGGGCGCTATGGTTTTCCTCACGGTGCCGCTCTGGCTGCGGAGCCGCCTCACCGACCGCTACTGGCGGGTCCAGGAGGTGCTGAGGCACGCGCGGCACTTCCGGGGGAGGAAGAATCGGTGCTACCGGCTGGCCGTGCGGGCTGTGACGAGAGCGTTTGTGAAATGCACGCGAGCCCGCAGGCTGAAGAGGAGGAGCATGAGGACGGTGAGCGGGCCGGGGGACGAGCGGAAGACGGGGGTACGATGGGGGACCCGGGGGGCCGGGGGGCGACGGGCGGGGACACGGCGCGCCCCCCAGCCCCTGCCGCTCGCGCCCGTCCTCTCGGCGCCCCGCGCGGCTCGCCGTCACGCGGAGGACGGGCCCGCCCCGGACCGGCTTGTCGCGCCGGCCTGTCCCCGAGCTGTCCCGGGCCCGGCGGGTGGCCGCTCTCCCCGCCCCGCGCCACCGGGAGGTCGGGCTCCGGAGCAGCCGCCGCCCTCGAGCGCGGCGCCGCGTCCGTCCTGCCTGCGTGGGCAGGCAGGGCTTCCCGAGCCTTGCGGTCGGCAGGGCCGCCGGCCTGGGCGCGTGTCGCGGTCCGCGCCTCGTTCTCGGGAGGGAAGAGGCCGCGCCGCCTGCCGTGGGGGCTGGCGAGAGCGCAGGTTCCGGGCCCCTCACCTCCGGAGCGGGAACCCTGCGTCTTGGCAAAGCTCCTCTGCTGAGGAGGCTCGTCCGTGAGCTGACCTCCGTGCCCGCCGTCCTCTGTCCGTGCGCGGGTCGCCGCCGCCGCGGGGCCTGGCCAGCGGTGCTGGGTCTGCGCCCGTGACCCGCACCCGCGGAAGCGGAGCGCGGACTCCGCTGCCCCGGGCGGTTCTGATGCGCGTCCCCGCCGGAGACCCGCAGGAGCGAGGAAGCCGCCCGCGGCTCCGCGTGTTGCTCCCGCCGCCGCTCTCGCCCTTCCCGATCGGCCGCAGCGCCAGCAGCCTCGGCCTCCCGGCGCTTCCGGACCTCGGGCTGCCCGCCGCCGGCCAGGTCCCGCTCCCGGCCTGCCCTTTCCTCCGGGCCGTCTGGCCCCCGCGCTCCGCCCCGCGCGTGCCTGCCCTCGGGCAGCTGCCTCTCCCGCGCGGGTGCCGCGTCTACACTGCGAGCCTGCGGGCCGGGAGCCGGTGGCTTTTCTAGTCTCGTTTACAAAATTCCCTCTGTTCGCTCAGCGCTTTGTTGGCGGGAGCTGACGTAACCCGGAGAGCTAGTTCTCCAGCACCTCGATGTCTTCTCATTTCAGCTCTGGATCCGTCGGATCACAGCTGCCTCCCAGGAGCACGGTCTCAAGTACCCGGTCTTCGTCGGCAACTTAATTAAGGTGCGGCTGAGCACCCACAGAGCCCGGCCCAGCACCAGACAGGGTCACCACCCTGACACTGCTGCTGTTGGGGGGGGGGGAGTCTGGCAGATTCCGGGACCCACTACACTTGCTCGGCCCTTGTCCTGCTGCTGGGACCGAGGCCTGAGCTCTGGAGAGCTTCCCCATCAAGGGAAGAAGGTGGAAAGACTTGGCTTTAACTGCAAAGTTTAATTTGAAAGCTTTTACGTTGAATGATTCCTGGTGAGGGAGCAGATAAAGTTGAAACTTATACAGTGAGAAGGGAGGGAGAAATGTCTTTGGATGGATGAAGCACGAGTCACAAAAGCTTGGGGATTGCTGAACATGCTGATTATGCTATTCCCTCTGCTTTTGTGTGCATGTAACTTTTTCCTTAAAAAGTGAAGGAGAGTGTGTGTTGTGCTTCTCCTTGTATCAGGCCCTGTCTTTACTGCTGTACAAAGATCTTCAGGGTGAGTGTAGAGGGCGTGCAGCCCCATTTTACTGATGGGGAACTGAGGCCCAGAAAGGAGACGGACTTTGCCCAAGGACACAGGTCCCAGGTGGTAGAACAGGATCCACGCCGGCTGCGTGGCTGCATTTAATGCACGGAGACCACCCCACACCTCTTCTGCTCCTCAGGCTCACTGGCACTGTTCCTCAGCCTTTGGAAGTGATCTGCTATTTGGCCTGATGGAAGGTGTGGTCTGGCTCTTGTGGGAACGGGGAGGGCCCATTCTTCTCCTTGTGTTTCATACCTTTTCAGTGTTCCATTTCATCGTTTGTAAAGTGGAACTTTTTTTTTTTGGAGAAAGATGAGCCCTGAGCTAACATATGTTGCCAATGCTCCTCTTTTTTTACTGAGGAAGACTGACCCTGAGCTCACATCCATGCCCATCTTCCTCTACTTTATATGTGGGATGCCTAGCACAGCATGGCGTGCCAAGCAGTGCCATGTCCGCACTCAGGATGCCAATTGGCAAACCCTGGGCCACCAAAGCGGAATGTGCGAACTTAACGGCTGCGCCACCAGGCCGGCCCCTGTAAAATGGAACTTTGATCTCCTCTTGCAGGCTGACTTAAAGGGTTACCCCAAGGCAACAGTCATAGTACCGTCTGGGTGATGACTGTTGACCCTAAACAAGGCCCTTGTCCTCTGGCCAGCACCAGGACTGGATGCCAGCCTCCTTTCCCAGTCACCTCTTGCAGGGATGCCCTTGCTTTGTCCTTGTCCACATTTATTCTCCAGCACCCTGCTTGGACAGAATTCACCACTCCCGCTCCCCTTCCCGGGACAGATGGTGTGTCGAGAGTAGAGGCTGCCCGGGAGCCATGTGGAGTGGCTCTGCACACAGGAGGGGCTCCCATGGTATGGGCTCAGGGCAGCGGTCTTCCCATGTCCCCCTGATGCTGACACAGGCTGTGATTTTCTTCCCAGTGCCAAGTGGAGCTCAACAGGAAAGTGCTTGCAGATCTAGCCATCTACGAACCAAAGACTTTTAAATCTTTGGCTGCTTTGGCCAAAAGGAGGCGACAGGAAGGATTTGCTGCTGCCTTGGGGGACGGGAAGGAGCCTGAAGGCATATTTTCCAGAGTGGTGCAGTACCACTGAGGGGGACACTGACGCCGCATGCCCTCTCCAGCTGAGTGTCTTAGAAAAAGGCTTTTTCCCGATGATTATAACAACATAAGGGTGAAAAGTTATTTGTCGACAGTGTGTAAGTTTGATTTGCAGTTGTGTTAATTTATATTTCAGTAGCCGGTGTGAGAGAAAAGACCCTGTCCTCTTTCAGTGGGACAGATTGGGGAACACCTCCCTAGATTGTGCAAATAAAGCTTGTGTGCTTCTCACCGTTTCCAGCTGTGCTCTCTGGCATCAAGCAAACACACCTGGGTACAGTGCACCTGGGGTGCTTGTTTTCAGCCATTTGTCAGCAACCTTGTGGTCTTGTGGTAGTGGGAGAGGCTGCTGGAGTGAGGGGTCAACTGAGCAAGCACTTCCTCTTGGAACCTTAGATCCTTTCCTGCGAGTTGGGGGGTTTCCACCAGGCCTCTGAACTCTGACCCTGGCTCCCCTCAGGGCTCTGTGGGTAGCCTGTCCAACACCCAGGCCCCCTCCCCTCGTCTCCTCCTCTTGTTTCTAGCAGAGACTTTGTGGCTTAGCTCTTCAGCCACTCTGAGCACCAGCCTGTTTCCCTGTCTCCCCCACTCTTAGCCCAGCGGGGGCAGAAGGCAGGGAAGCCATGGGATCATCTGGGGAGGTCTTAACATGAAGGTTGGGGCCCCTTGCCACATACCCTACTCCAGTCAGTCCAGAGTCAAGCCCAGGAAGAAGGTCTCAGAAAGCTCACTGCACTGACAGGGCTACCAACCCTGTGCCTCCCTTTCACCCCCATCCACCCGCTGCTTGGGCAGAAATGGAAGTCGTGTCCACCCTCCCACTCAAGGCCAGGTCTTGCTCTTTGTCTTCTCAGGGAGCTGGCTCCACCTTCAGCCTCTTCCATCTGTATTTCCAGCCTCCTCCAACTCTCGAGTCTGCTCTCCTTCGTCTCACGGCCACCTCACACCTCGTGTCACTGGGTCCCTACCAGGCTGCAAGAGCTCTCACCAAAGCCATCTCCTGAAACCAAAGTCCAACAGATCCTGTTGGCCCTTGACCCCAAGGACCATGCACTCCCTTCCCTCCTCACTGGCACTGCACCGTCTCCGTCCCTGCCCTCCTGACCAGCTCACCCTTCTGCACACTCACTCCAGGAAAGCTCTTCAGACGCACAGCAGCAGTTGCTGCCTGCTTGCTGATGACTCCTGCATTTACCTGCCAGTGCACAGCTGCCCCGCTCTCCATGCTCTGGTGCTGGGTCCTGTGGCAACACCGCCCTCCATCCTTTGCCAGTGGTCCCCTGGAAGTCATTCCAGGTTCCTTTCTTCTGACTCAATATCTACCTCCAACTGCATATGGAGCCAATCAAATCCTGGCCATCTCACAAATCTGTCACTTTGCTCCATCCTCACTGTAAGCTGGCTCTTCCAGCTCTAGTTACTGTGCTGGCCTCCCATGAGGCTCCTTCCCCTGGCCCTTGTCACTGTGTCCAGTGATGGCCACTGGACCATAAGCATTTGGAGGTGCGTGGCCGAATCTTACTGTCCTTTTTGCTGCACTCAGTGCAGTGCCTGACTGTGCGCACAAAGTGTGCAATGCATGTCACTCGTCAGTAAATAGCTACTGAATAGACAAGGCGGAGAATGCAGAGTCCTCTGGTGTGTGAGACCAAGTTCTCTGTGTGATGCATTGCTGTGGAAGAGCTGCCTCCTCTTCATTCTTACGAAAGGAAGATGGGGGCGTGGCAAACAACTGTGGCTGCTCCCAGCACCCACTTCCCCTCTGACACAGGACCCCAGTTTCCTTCCTGTGGGCCTGGGTGCCATGGCCCTGACTGGCTAGAGCCATCAGCTTTTCCCTCTCCTCTGGTCAGGGGATGGACAAGCAGCCCAGGCAGAGCCAGTGAGAGACAAGCTGTTTCTGGGGTTTCTAGGGAAGAGGAATTCCTCCTTTCCTGGACAGGGTGCTGCTGTAAGCCAGCAGAGAGCTGCAGCTGGGGGCAGGGGAGATGGGGCACTGTTACCATGCCCAGGAGGCCAAGAAGAGAAAAGGGGAGGTTGGGTCTTAGTTGGCACTGCTTGAGCTGCAGCATCAAATCTCACACGGAGTGAAAGACAGTAGAGCCCTCTGAGTCTCGGCAATTTGAGTCGGGGACGATCTCCTGTGCCACCTGCCCCTCTCTCAGGCTCTCACACCACCCTCACGGCGTTCTCACACTGGTCCTGGTAAAAGTCTGGGGTAACTGTGCAGCAGCGGACAATGCCGCACTGCCCCTCGTACAGATGTTCAACTCTGCTATCAGGTGACACAAAGGCCACCGGAGGAGCAGACGGAGGGGCAGTGGTCAGGAGGGCGCACAAATGCGTACCCCCCGCAATAGCTGTCTATGGGATGAGGCCAAGCCCCTTGCCCGGCCCGGGCATCCCGGCTGGCTGCTCTCCCCTCGGTCCCCGGAGGAACGCATGTCTGTCCCCGTGCTGCCAGGGGCTTCGTAGACACAGCGAATTCAGCGTTTGAGGCAACCCCTCACTGGCCTGTGGACTCAGTTCCAAAGGCAAGAGCTTCGTGCACCGGGTGCTACAATCGGCACCCCAAAGCTGGCCTCGGTAAGGACTGGAGAATGAGCACCGCGCCGGCTCCACGGGCTAGGGCGAACACTATCTCGTCCTGCCGCGCTGGGGACAGCCCACCAGCGCGTGAGCCAATCCTCTCACCCTCCATCCACCTGCGCGGGCCCCGAGACCTGCGCCCCGCAAGCCTGGGCCACCGCGCGCAGGACGCCCTCCCCGCGCAAGGAGAGCCGCCACCCGCGCCCTCGGGGGAAGGTCGTCCCGCCCAGCCCCTCGCCCACCGCCCACCGCCCGCGGGCCCACCAAGAAGCCTTGGGGCTGCAGTGGAAACCTCGCGAGCTCCCGGGACTTCGTGCTGAAGGTGCGGCCGCGCCGGGAAGCCAGGTCCCTACCAGGCGCCCAGAGCCCGCACCCGCAGCACTGCTTCCGGGTCAGGGCCGAGACTGCGGCCTCGACGGGGTGCCGCAGGGCCTCCTGGGTAACGAGCCCGCCTCCGCTCGCGCCGGGTTCCGGCGTCGGCCGCGCCGCTGACGGACAGGACGTCTAGCCAATCGCGGCAAGGTGGAGCCGGGACGCCCGCCGGCCGAACCAATGGCGCGCGGCGGGGCGGGGCGGGCGCGGCCGTAGCGCGTCGCCGGGAGCCGCCCTGCCGGGAAGGAGCCCGAAGGGGAGTCGGCGGCACAAAATGGCGGCGGTGGCGGCGACGACGGCCGCTGCTGGGGCTCCAGTGCCGGCAGCCCCCGCGGCAGCAGCCGGTACCCCAGGCTCGGGGAGCGCAGCCCCTGGGTCCCAGGGCGTGCTGATCGGGGACCGGCTGTACTCCGGGGTGCTCATCACCCTGGAGAACTGCCTGCTGCCCGACGACAAGCTCCGCTTCACGCCGTCCATGTCGAGCGGCCTGGACACCGACACGGAGACCGACCTCCGCGTGGTGGGCTGCGAGCTCATCCAGGCGGCCGGCATCCTGCTCCGCTTGCCGCAGGTGGGGCGCGGCCGCGAGCCTCGGCCCGGGACCCGCCGCGCCGCGCCGGGGGCGCCGACTCCCGACCCCGACCCGGCCTCGTCCCCGCCCGGGCCCGCGCTCCCTGCCCCCCGTCCCGGAGGTGGGAGGGCGGGGAGGCGGCGGGCAGCGGGAGGCTTTGTGCGCGCGGTAACGTGTCGGGGTCCGCTTCTGGGTCGGGGCCCGGAAACCCGGCGCCTTGGCGAAGCCTTGCGTGTGCGTCTAACAGGGACGGAAACTTCTCTCTTCCAGGTGGCCATGGCTACCGGGCAGGTATTGTTCCAGCGGTTCTTCTACACCAAGTCCTTCGTGAAGCACTCCATGGAGGTGAGGGCGTCCTCCTCGTTTCTCCCCGTGGGGCTTGGTGGTTTGCGGGCCGCTCCGAGGAGGGAGTGCCTGCCCTGGTCGGCGCTGTTCTTGACGGGCTGGGTAGCCCCCCGACGGTAGAGTGGCCTTCTTCGCACCCACCTCTCTTTGCTCTTAGTGGCCCTTCTTAAGCCGTCGGAGACCCTCAGACGTGGAATAAACGTCGTTGTGTTGCAATCTTTACATTTCAGCATGTGTCAATGGCCTGTGTTCATCTGGCCTCCAAAATAGAAGAAGCTCCAAGACGGATACGGGACGTCATCAACGTCTTTCATCGCCTTCGACATTTGAGAGAGAAAAAGTGGGTTTTTGTCAGACGTCTTCTAAATGTTTGTGCCCGTTTCTCTGGTTATTAATTTACACTAACGTTTCTGAAACGAAGTTCAGGATGTGAGGTTTTAACTTGGTTCCCCGAAGAGGGCCTGTGGGTCTCTGACAGACACTGCGAGATGGGTGAAGGGGCCCCAGTGAGGAGGACAGGCACTGGTTTCCTGATCCGCCCTTGTCAGCCTCCGGACGCTCTGGAGCTGGGCTCTCAACTGGGGCACGGTCGTCATCTGGGGCCGGATGATTCTTTGTCGTGGGGACTGTGCTGTGCGTTGTAGGATGTGTAGCAGCGTCCTGGCCTCTCTACACTAGGTGCCCATAGCGCCTTCCTCAGTCGTGACAGCCAGGGGCCTGTGTATCTGTAAGGAAGAGGCGGGAGGGTTACCAAGAAGGGCTGGGTAGGTTAGCCTTGGGGTTTGAGGAGGACTTTGTGGTTTTGTTAGAGGAAGCGAAGTGAATTGCTGGCTAGATCTGTGTCGTCCTGTTCATGGTGGATGTTCACCGTCAGGGAGGTAATCGTGGGATTTGAAAGACTTTGTTGTATTTGCCCCTGTGCAGACCGTGTGGTTTGTTTTTGTAGGAAACCTGTGCCTCTGCTATTGGATCAAGATTACGTTAATTTAAAGAACCAGATTATAAAGGCAGAAAGAAGAGTTCTGAAAGAGCTGGGTTTCTGCGTCCATGTGAAGCACCCTCACAAGGTGGGTATGTGGCCCAGCTGCCACTTGAGCGCCCCAGGTCACTTCCACTCTCACGGAGATGAAAACTGAAGAGGAGTAAATGTGTCCCTGACTTGGTTTTCCAGTTTATATCTATAACGTGAAAATAAATCTATCCGTTAGCTTTCTCGTATTATCTGTTAATAGGGGATTTTTTAAGAGTTTTGGAAACAGTGTCTTGAAGTTTGAGCTTTCAGAAATAGTGATGAACTATTCCGTTCATCGGGAAAACTATTCTGTTTTTGTAAAAACGGAACGTACCAGTTTACATTTTCTTTTCTCAACAGCTAATTTTCTAAAGTTGCTTTAGCACTAGCCTTCTTTCCTTTCATGGGGCAAGTGGGAGAACTCTTAACCCTTTTGTTTGTAAATGAGCTAAAGCAGCTTTGCAGCATGTATTAGTTGAGGAGCGTGGCTGCCATACGATGTCACAGCACTTTCTGTGTTACCTTTAAACACAAAACTTGTTTTTAAAAAAGAGTGCTATTTGCATCTTTGCTTTCACCTCCTTGTTAGTCGGTTTTCTCATTTCTTGTTTGTTTGACTTTCTGGCATTAATTCAAATTCTCAGTAAATTGCTCACCATAAATTTAAGAGCTGAAAATATTTTCACACCGTGTTTGATGTAAGTTGGTGACTGGGGTACAGAGATGTTCAGGGCAGGCCATTTTCACTGGTGGAAAATGTAGCGACTTCAAGAATGAAAATTGGCCATGTAGCCGCCGAGGACAGTGAGGCCCTGTGCGCTGTGGCGTGCTGCCTGGCCGCAAAGCAGCAGCAGGCGCATCAGCAGAACTCCCTGCAGCAGAGCAGTATGCTGGGCGTGTGACCGGGGCCACTCCTGGGATCTAGCATGAGGCTCTTATTTGCTGCATGGATGCCCTCAAGATCTGAATGCTGGGTTCTCACGGTTCTCGGTAATAACTGCCTGACCCATATCTTCCAGATAATCGTTATGTACCTTCAGGTGTTAGAGTGTGAGCGTAACCAACACCTGGTCCAGACCTCATGGTAAGTTGATCTTCTTTGTTTATGAGGCCAGCAAGGGCAGTGCAGGAGTATGTTGTTTGAGGCACTTGGGCAGTGGGTAGTCAGTCCCATGACCTGGTTGTGGGCTGGAGTTGTCTGAGTGCCCAGTGTTCCTGCCGTGTAAATTCGAACCAGCCTACCAAAATATCAGGCACTGGTGTAACGGTAAGGTGGCCCGTACCCTCCCCAGACCCTTGAGGAGAGCAGTCACTGGGCTGCCCTTTGGGGGCTGTTGACATGGGCACATCGGGATCTTTCCCGTAGGTGCCAATGTGGACTTAGTGATCTTACATCTCCTGTGAAATTGCTTCTAACTGTTAAAGAGAATCCTGTGGGAGAAAGAGGGGGTATAAAGTTTTTCTACAATTGTGGGGACTGAACAATGTATGTGTTAGAAACAAAGCCTGAAGTAACAGTTCAGTGCTGGGTGCTTTGTGAATTTTTTCCATGGAGTTAAGTCTGTAAGGGTCATTTTTGCTGCCTGAATTGTCTGGTGCTATGCTGTGTCTAATAGAGAACCCATTTTGACTTTTCTTTTCTGTACTCTTTCAATCAAAGGGTAGCCTCTGAGGGTAAGTGACTAAGACTTCTCCTCTACTGTCCAAGCGCTTTGGTGCAGGGACAGCGGCCGTCCTCAGCCAATCCAGTGCAGGCTCTCCACCGAAGGCTGGCTCTAGATGGTGGTATGCGCACGATAGTATAGTGCTGGCCGACTGCTGCTGTGGTTCTCTGACGATTGTGCTTCTTGTTAATCCTCTGTCGTGCTTTGGTAATTGTATTGATTAGAGTTGATAACTGTCTTGACTTGAATTTTGTTTCTTTGAAACTGCTGTACTTGTGCAATAAAGATGCAGTACCTTTCTGTTTAAAAAAAATTCTATGGAAAGCTGTAAGAATTGGCTGATGGGAATTCAGACTTCAGTGTGGGATTATGTCATTATTTCTGGAAGTCCTAAAGTTGCTCTGAAAAGCAGCTAAATGTTGACACATTCTTCCAAAAGGTGTGCATCTTTAAATTTTTCCATGGACACTTTTTATATTGTAATTTATTTCGAATATACTAGTAAGCTTAAATATATGTTTTGAAGACGTCATTTGTTTTGTTTTTAGGCCTCAAAAGTTAATGGATTAATGTTACCATTATTTGAGTAGTAAAAATTTTTTAGTAGAAGCAAAAAAGTTAATAATGGTTATGTTTATAAAACGTTTGAACTCCTCACTTGCAATGCTCCGTGACGTGTGGCCCTGGCGCCATTACACATGCTTTTCCTTGATTACTTCCTGATGCCTGGAGCACGAGCTTCCAGAGCCGGGTGCCCCAGTCAGCCCGTGTACAATCTCTTAATGAGAAATCTCTGAGCGAGTTGGTCCGTCACCTTCTCCAGGGTGTTTAGGGCAAAGATACCAGGGTGGGAAGTGGGGAGTAACCGTCAAATCACAGCATGACTTGACTCCCTCTGGATGCAGCCTGACTCTGAGGCTTGCCATAATTGGGGTATGTTAGGAGCACTAACTACATGACTTATTCAACTGTTTTCTCATGGGATTAATCTTTTATTTCTGCAACATTGATAAAGTTAATATGAGGTCTGATTTTGGTCTATTAAATCTTAGAGAAATAGATCTAAAAAAAAATGTTGAAAATAATAGCCAATTTTAAAACCCTTTTAACTTTTTAAAAAATGCAAATGTTTGTATTTTTATATCTTCTAAAGTATGATAAAGCTTTTTAAACGTACTGATTGCGATGAAACGTGTACTATTTTGTTGCTTTTGTCTGATTTTATGAATGTTCATTTTAAGACTCCTTGTTGAAATGGGACAATTTGGAAACGATTCTTTGATAAGCCTGAGAAGAGGACTTCCCTTTGGGCATTGAGCCTTCCTCTGCATGATGTTCCCATGCACCCAAGGGCGTTTTCCCCCTTTCCAAGTGGCCTCCTTCGTGGATGAAGAAGGGCCCAGGCTGTGAGCGCCTCTTCAAGGAAGATGCACGCAAGAGGACGACTTGTCTCAGAAAAGCTCTCACAGGCTCTGTGCTCAGCCAGTGCATTTGAGTTTGCATGTTTCTCTGCACTACGGATTTTCAGCATTTAGATTCTTTTAATCAAATACATTTTAACACTACAGTAGAGATTTTCTTCCTGAGGCGTTGTGCTTTGCATGAGAGCAGGCCAAAAGTTGAGAGGGAAAAGTAAAGTTAAAGTCGGTTCTCTTTCATAGCAACATGCATTGTATGACATTCAGCCAGCTTTTAAAATTTTTTTTCAATACTTTCCCTGTCTTCCTGTCCTGTATTCAGAAGCAGCAGCTAGAATGTTTCTCCATGAACTCTTGAGCTTCAAGGACTGTCTAGCCCTAAGTTTTCGCAGTAGACTACTTACAGGAGTAGTGACGATCTAGATGGCGTGACGGGGCTCCTGGATTGCCCAGGGCCTTGTAATTCTTGCTGCTTTTGGTTTTCAGGAATTACATGAATGACAGCCTTCGCACAGATGTTTTCGTGAGGTTCCAGCCTGAGAGCATCGCCTGTGCCTGCATTTATCTCGCTGCCCGGACGCTGGAGGTCAGTGCTTCGCCAACACAGGGGAGTCTGGTCTCTGTATCCAGCCTCCAGTAGATTCAGATTATGCTCATCCATGCCAATAAAATGCATACTTGCTGCCCAGTAGGCTTGGTTTTCATTGCCCTAAGAGTCTCATTATCCGTGAAGAGAAGTCTAACAGTGATGGTGTTTGTTTACAGATCCCTTTGCCCAACCGTCCCCATTGGTTCCTTTTATTTGGAGCAACTGAAGAAGAAATTCAAGAAATCTGCTTAAAAATCCTGCAGCTTTATACTCGGAAAAAGGTTCTTCTATGTCTTTTCACGTAATATCTGCATTTGTGTTTGACTGAATCATCTGGTTCTGAATGGATGGACTTTGGCTTTTGTAGGTTGATCTGACACACTTGGAAAGTGAAGTAGAAAAGAGAAAGCACGCCATTGAAGAGGCAAAGGCACAGGCTAAGGGCCTGCTGCCTGGTGGCACTCAGGTTCTGGACAGCACCTCAGGGTTCTCACCTGCCCCCAAGCTGGGTGAGTGTCGGCGTGCACGAGTCTGCTCCCTGTAGGGTGACCCTCCTTTCCTCCAGATTTCTCTTGGAATTGCATCTGCAGCTGCTCTGAGCACTTCGCAAGCAGCAGTCCTCAGTGAACACTTGGTGATCTTCGAGATGAGACAGGGCTCCTAAAGGAGTTCCTTTTCATCATTGTTGTATTTTTATTAGCAAGGGACATGGATAGGCTTTCTGAAATGCTTTTGTTTACCCAGCCTACCCAATTAGCTTGTCTTTTGATGAAAATTTTGTAAATTTGGGGCAGTAGATTGTCGTCAGATCCTAGAGTTAAGCATGATGCCTGTCTCCAGGCCCTGAGGGAAGGCAAGCGAGATAGGTGGCCTTCTCTGTCTCTGGGGTCCCTGCCTAGGTTGTGAGGCTCAGGCTGGGATCAGGGAGTTAGGATTGGCATGTTCTTTACCAGTCCCAGAGAAGGGACGTTATCTTGCTTTACTAACTTGTTTCTTAACAGAAATTGTTTCTTTTGTGTGTGTGAGGAAGATTGTCCCTGAGTTAACATCTGTTGTCAATCTTTCTCTTTTTGCTCGAGGAAGATTGTTGCTGAGCTAACTAACATCTGTGCCAGTCTTCCTCTTTCTGCTTGAGAAAGATTGTCGCTGAGTTAACATCTGTGCCAATCCTCCTCTACTTTATGTGGGACTCTGCCAAAGCATGGCTTGATGAGCGGTGCTAGGTCTGTGCCTAGGATCTGAACCCGTGAACCCTGGGCCACTGAAGTGGAGTACATGAACTTAACTGCTGCACCACTGGGCCGGCCCCTCACAACAGTTTTCTGATGGCTGGGTTTTAACTTCTTGTGCTTGATTCTAGCAGAATCCCCCAAAGACAGTAAAGGAAACAAGCCTTCCCCGCTCTCTGTGAAGAACGCCAAGAGGAAAACGGAGGGTGTGAAGAAAGCCAAGGCTGACAGCCCAGTGAATGGGTGAGTACCCAGGTGGCCCAGCGGGCCGTTGGGGTTGGCTGGAGAGACTGCGGGTCTGTAACTGCCCTCACCCTGTTCTCAGCTTGCCAAAGGGGCGAGGGAGTCGAAGTCGGAGCCGAAGTCGTGAGCAGAGCTATTCAAGGTCCCCATCGCGATCTGCTTCTCCTAAGAGGAGGTATGTGCTGCTCGGGGCTCACTGGGGTGGGGGCTGGGGGGCTTGCATCTGGCAGGGTGGGTGTTTTCACATGGTGGCTAGAGGTGATGAGGCTGCCCCACAGGGGACAGTCACTCCTGACCCTGAGGTGGTTGGGGTGGGTGGTCACCCGCTTGGTGGTACTGTCCTTCCTCACAGGAAAAGTGACAGCGGCTCAACATCTGGTGGGTCCAAGTCGCAGAGCCGCTCGCGGAGCCGGAGTGACTCCCCACCGAGACAGGTGCACCGAGGCGCTCCCTACAAGGGCTCCAAGGTGAGGAGCTACCGAAAGTCCAAGGACTGCAAGTACCCCCCACAGAAGCCACACAAGTCTCGCAGCCGGAGCTCCTCCCGCTCTCGAAGCCGCTCACGGGAGAGGGCGGATAGTTCTGGAAAATATAAGAAAAAAAGTCATTACTATAGAGATCAGCGACGAGAACGTTCGCGGTCTTACGAGCGAACAAGCCATCGCTACGAGCGAGACCACCCTGGGCACAGCAGGCACCGGAGGTGAGGCTTGGGGGCCCCAGAGGGCTGCCCTTCAGCCTTTGGCATGCACACCTCGGCATCACTGGCTCTGTGGCGAGACTTTTTTGGGAAATGGTTTGTGGACTCTGGACCTTGTGAGGAATTTGGAGATGGAATCGAGAGGCCAGCGAGGTGCCCTTTAGGCCGGCCTGGGCACAGCGCACACTCATCCAGTGCAGGGCCCACCTCAGCAGCAGCCCTGTGGCAGTTGGATGCAGAAGCCGACGTGCACGTCCAGGTGGTGTGGCTTGGTGCTAAGGATAGGCTGTCTCTCCTCTCCTGGACTGATACTCAATTACGTCAAACCAAGAAAGTGACTTTTAAAACCTTTGCCTATATTAGGTTGTACGTATGTACATATTTTGCAGTGTTTCACAATGAGAAAATGGCCTTAATAGTCCCTTATTCTCTATTCATATTGTAAATAAATGTGTTTCATACAAGTTAAAGCTATATATGAAAACTCAGAACTTGAATTCTGTCAGCTTAGAACTTGTGTAGAGAATTCCGATTTTTAAAATGTGAAGGTATTTAGATCTGTGTTGAAAGTCGTATATTTTTATCCGTGCGATGCTGAGTGCAGGCCACCAGCTCCTAAATAGAGAAGTTTCCTATATCTGCATTTTATGTGGTTAAATAAACAAATCTCTCTACTCAGGACATTTGGAACATTAAGGAATTTGCAGTTTATCATTCTGCTCGCTTGTTACCGCGCAGCCCGCGGTGCCCCTTCTAGTGCTGCCATCTCTGGTCTCATTAAAGTGTCATTTTGTATGGAGCTCCTGTGCACTGGCTCTTCTGTCGAAGGCTTGTGATGGGCCTGAGTTGTCTGTGTGTTCTGACAAAGGCTGCTTTCTTGGTGGCAGAGAAGGGAGAGTTTGAAAAGGAAAAAATGGTCCTGAAGTCCCCTTGTGCCCAAGGCACGTTAGCTTGTAGCCCCTGGCATGAGTGTGTTGGGCAGAACAAGGCACCTGGGGCTGTGCCCGCGCGGAGTGCTGAACAGGTACGCGGGGCGGGCCTTGGGCTGTTTCTTGGTCCTGCGTGGGCTCTGAGAACGGAGGGCTTTCGCGGCCTGTCACAGTCCCAGTGTCCGCTCTCCCCAGACCAGCACCTGTGTGTGGGTGTGAGGCAACTGGACGTGACCTTCCTGGTTTCGGTGGACCTGGAAGTAGACCAAGGAAACGTGGAGACGTGGGTCCCCAGCAGCCGCTCGGCAGGTACCGAACAGCGTCATCTCGTGACCTCGGCTGTGGGGCTGGGCCCGGAGCGGGCGGTGTCTGCCCTCCCACCGGCCTGTCCTCCACTGCCGCTTAGCCAGGCTGCGGCCTGGGATGACCAGGCCTGGCCACTGCCTGCCGGCACTGGAGGGAGACCCTCCTGCAGGGCTGGCCCCTGAGGAGAGCCCCTGCGTCCCTCTCCTACCAGGCGCGCTGAGGTCCGTGCTGGTCCCGTCCGTCCAGCCGGCCTCAGCGGACAGGGGCCTTTCCGGCTGGAGAGGAGACGTGCTCCCAGATCCCGCCCTGGGAGCGACCCTGCAGCTCGGCCGGGCCAGCCCTCCACGGAGGCTGCTTTGGGTTCTCGGAAGAGCTAGTTTCTGATTTTTCTTCCCACAAGCACAGGATGGGCGCTTGTTTGCTTTAAAACGGGAAAAGTCCACCCACGCAAAAAGCGTCGTGTTCTCTGCGTTAGATGCAGAGTGGCGGGAGGCGACGGCCACAGGGACGGGGCGGCGGGTGCTACCCCGCAGCCTCCAGACGGCGCCCGGCTCTCATTCCCGGCCCGGGAGCGGTGGTGGAGGGAGGCCGGGCCCCGCCCCTTCCGTCGCTCGGAGAAGGCCACTTCCGTCGCTGGGATAATGTCACTTCCGTAGCCCGGAAACTCCACTTCCGCCCAGGGCCAGGCCGCTCAGGGCCGGGCCGCGCAGGCGCAGAGGGCAGCTCTCAGGATTGAGGGAACCGCAGTTCTCGTGTTTCCGTCAGAGGCGGGCGGGGCCGGCAGCTGCTTGGCCGGAAACCGTCGCTTTCTCGGTCCGGCGGGGCCTGCGCCGACGCGGAGCCGGTGAGGGACGGACCGGAAGTGCCTGAGCGCGGCGGGAGAATGGTGGGTTTGAGTCTCCCGGTCGGGTCGCGTCTGGGGAGGTTCGGGGAGCGTCGACCCCGCCCCGTGTGGTGGGCACCTCAGGGGAGGCTGAGGCCCGGGGAGGGTGGTGACCTGGCCGGAGGTGCGGGGTGGGGCCGAGGCTGGTCATCTAGAGAAGGAGCCGTGTGTGCGGTGCGGTGGGAGCGGGGGAGGGACGGGGACAGAGGTGAGGGGGACAGGGGTGGGGAGGGGGACGGGGAAGGGGGATAGGGACAGGTGTGAGAGGGGGAGAGGGGAAGGGGCGGGGACAGGTGAGGAGGGGGACGGGGGAAGGGGAGAGGGAAGGGGGAGAGGAGGAGGACGGGAGGAGGCAGCGGGGAAAGGGAGGGGTGAGGAGGGGGAGGGGAGAGGGGGCGGGGTGGGGTGGGCAAGACCGGAGTCCCGGCCGCTGCCCTGCGTGACTTCAACCCCTGTGTTCCAGCTGTCCTGAGCACCTGCGGCCTCCGTGCTGTGCCCACCCGCAACTGACCATGCTCTTGGGGCGCCTGACTGCTCAGCTGCTCAGGGTTGTTCCCCGGGCAGGTGAGGCCGTGTGGCGGGTTGGGGGGATGCCCACGTGGATGAGGAATGCTGGGCCAAGCAGCCCACCTGCCCTTAGCACCCCCCACCACCACCTCGAGGACAGGGGCGTGGCTCACAGACCTCGTAAGCATGTCACGGGGAACCTGGACCTGGAATGCAGTGGCATTCAGGCCAGGAGCAAGGTGTGGGCTGTCCTAGCCCCATCAGGCCCGGTGGGGTGGTGGCAGTGCTCACGTGCGGTGTGACCCTGAGAGCAGTAACTGTGTGGTCTTGTTTCCTGCAGGCTGCAGTCGGCCCGGCTCTGTCTCAGGGGTGCTGGGCCACCATGCCTGTGGGGCCCGCTATAGCACCCAGCCAGCAGGCCCAAGTGGGGTTGCCTCCCTCCCTGGCAGTGGGGTCCAGCTAGAGCTTGAGGAAATGCTGGTCCCCAGGAAGATGTCCATCAGCCCCCTGGAGAGCTGGCTGACCACTCGCTACCTCCTGCCTAGACTGGATGCTGGGGTTCCAGGGTCTGTGGCTCCAGCCCAACTTTATGAGCATCCACCTAGCCAAATGGGGGAAGGGGCCGAGCAAGGGGGTGAGGGGGTCTGGGATGCACCCCAGATGCAGTGCAAAAATGTACTGAAGATCCGGCGGCGGAAGATGAATCATCACAAGTACCGCAAGCTGGTCAAGAGGACGCGGTTCCTGCGGCGGAAGGTCCGGGAAGGACGCTTGAAACGGAAGCAGGTGAGTGTGGGGTGGCGGCCCAGGTGGCTGAGAACACATGGCTGTGGCACCAACCAGCTGGTGGTCCCTCCCGTGCCCTCACAGGTCAAGTTCGAGAGAGACCTGAGGCGAATCTGGCTGAAGGCAGGCCTGAAGGAAGCCCCTCCTGGCTGGCAGACCCCCAAGATCTACCTGAAGGGCAAATGAGTCTAGGTCTGTTTCCCTTGCCTGTTACTGCTGACGGCCTCTTGTAATAAATGCCCTGAGAACTCAGCTGTCCCCCTTGGCCTGGACCTTCTTGTGCCTGCTGTGGGCTGTCTCGGGAAGGAGCCTGCTGCCAGCCTCTGGTGTGACAGGAGGCAGAGGGCCCCAGGGTGGCAGGGTGGCAGTCTTTCCAGAGCTGGCCCTTGCCCTGGTGGGGCCGCCTGTGGGGATGACAGGCCTCGCTGTGCGTGAGCTGTGGGAGTAGAGCCCTGCCCTGACCTGAGGGCCTGTGCGTTCCACTGCGGGAGGCGGCCTCTTAGTGAACACACAGTGGCCAAAGTGCCGAAGGACAACACCAGGGAGCTGGGGAGTGTCCAGCCTGAGGTGGGGTGCGATTAGGTTATGTTTTACGAATAGGGTCAGGGAGGGCCTCACTGGGGAGACGGGGGGAGGACGAGAGGGGAGGCGGGAAAGGCCCTGTGTCCCCGGAGATGATAGATGGTGTCCTGCAGGCCCCTTGGACTTCTGAGCTGTCCTGCTCACCCGGGGCTGGGGACCCCTGGCCTGCCGTGGGTTCCTTGGCCTCTGCCACTTCCTGGGGCCCTGCGTGGGGGTGGCCTGGGGACAACCAGAAAGGGGTGACCTGGAGGACGTGCTCTGGCAGGTGTGAGTTGGGGCTGGCTGAGGAAGGGGCGCTGTTTCCGGAGCTGGAGAAGCGCTGGAGCCTTGACGTGAGCCAGAGACCCCGAGTGGTTCCAGGTTTCTCCTGGATGGAGAAGAACACATCATCGGGGATGGCAGGGCCTGGAGGGGCTCGTGGGCCTCTGCACGCAGGCCACAGGAAGGGGAGCGTGGTTGGAGCGCCTGAGTGCCTGAGGCTGGTTCTCATGCTGAGCTCTGTGCTGCGCGTGGTGACTGAGAGGAGGGAGAGGAAGATGCTTTCCCGAGCCGCCGCCACCGCCGCCGTAGTCCTTCCTCCCCCACGGCACTTCTCACCAGGGCTGTGGGGGCTTCCGTCTGTTGTCGCGGAAATGCATCTGGGTCTGGGCTTGAGTTCCCCACAAATTAGGCAGACCCTGGGGGCGGCTTGAGCCTGGTGTCCCAGCAGTTTCCCTGGCATGGGACACCCCAAGTTGTGTTGATCTCCCTTCCCCACCCCCCGTTGCTTCAGTGTGCAGGCGGGGCGCCTTCCCTGCATGCCAGCCAGGTAAGCAGGCTTCTAACAACTGGGCCCGTCTGGCTCCCTGTCCATCAGGGGGATGGGCTCACGGAGGGGCCTTGTGGTGGACTGTGAGGAGGGTGAAGCTGGCCACGACTTGGAGGGGAACTGAGGCCCTTGAGGGCACAGGCCTGCTCTTGCTGGCAGCCGCCAGGGGGCAGTGGTCAGACCAGCAGACTTGAGCCCCGTGCCAGTGTCGCCTGAGAAGGCTCCTAGCTGGGGTCACCAGAATCCTCGGGTCTCAGTTTCTCGAGCTATAGGTGGGGCAGGGGTCCCAGGGCCAAGGCCTCAGCCGTGGAGCCTCCCTGGGGTGGAGTGGACCATGACATTTTGGTGCCAGGTCTGGCCCCAGCTCCGCTGGGCTTCCCAGCGGGCTTCTGCCTGCCAGGCAAGCCCTTGGCTGGCACCCATGGCTGCTGAGCAGCTGCTCCCGGTATTTCCTCCAGCCCCACTGCAGTAGCTGCCTGTGGCTCACCCCGCCCTTCCTTGGCTGTGGGGAGAGAAATGGATGCTAAGTTGTTACCATCTGGAGACAAACTTTGTCAGGAGCTTGGCTGGGCTGTGAGTTCTGGGGGTGTAATGCCGGCCTGTGCAGGGAGCTGCAGACCCAGATGCATAGAGGCTGCAGCTGGCGGAGTGCCACAGCGCTGGGGCACCTGCTTCAGCCTCCTCTACCCTTGGGTGGGTGCTAGCTGAGGGAGCCCCAGGAGGCAGGCTGCCTGTGGGGTCCAGGATGCTCGGCCTCGCGGTTCCTCCAGAGCAGTGGTTCTGGACTGGGCACTCGGCCACATCTGGGACATTTTTGGTTGTCACAGTGGTTGGGGCAGTACTTGGAGCAGTGAGTGGAGGTCAGGGATGCTGCCAAGTGCCCTATGGTGCACAGGGCAGCCCCTTCCTAAGAACAGTTACCCCAGACTGGGGTCAAGACCCCTGCTGCAGATGTGATTGGTCATGGTGGGTCAGCTCCTGAGCCAGCCCAGCCCCTACCTAGTCAGCCTCCTCAACCCCTGTTCCCTCTCCTGCTCTGCAGCCCAGACCCAGCAGCCCTCCTCTCCCTGCCCCTGCCCAGGCTGCATGTGTGCAGAGCTCACTTTGCGTGTGGCTTGGATGCCTTTGGGGCCCAACCACAACCTCAGGAGGCAATTTTTGGGTTTTATTTTTATCTTTGCAGCCCCTCCCAGGCCACAAGAGGCTGCCCCCCTTCCCTATGGGGGATCCACCCTGTCCTCTCTCATTGTTCTAGCCTGGGCACCCCTTGAGTAACAGGGCAGAGGTGGGGGGACAGAGTGGGGGCTCGTGAGCTGCCCTGTGATGTGGTTTTGGCCTGTGATGGGCCCTCCCCTAGCAGGCAGATTCTGTCCAAGGCTGACTTCAGCCTCTCAGGGCACTACTAGGCTGTTTTCAGATGAGGAAGTTGAGTCCTGCAGCATTGGGTCCCTCACCCGGGGTCACATGGCAGCCGAGTGGCAGGGCTGGGGCTGGAGTCCAGGGTGGCTGAGACTTCACCACTTCGAGGTAGGCAGTGGTCTGAATGGCGTCTGGAGGTTTGGGGTCTTCGGTGTAGGGTGGTCTGTGTATTTGGGCACATCTGCGGGGTGTGTGTTTTGAGGACTGCTCCTGAATGATGAGGGAAGAAGGAGTGCTGCAGACCCCCAGGTGACCAGCAGGGCAGGGGATGGCCTGGGAGTGTGGGGCCGCCCCAGGCCCTCAGACCCACTGTGGCAGCAGCACAGCTGGCAGGCTCCATGAGGCCAAGGGGAGGGGAGGCCTCAGCCCTCAGGCTGGGCACGTGCCTTGTGGAGTGAAATTGGGAGCCAAGGGGTCAGGTACAATGGGGTGGGGGCTCCTGCCCTGTGATCCAGCACCCTGTGCCCTGTACCCTCACCTGCCTGGGCTGGCCTCATCCCCTTGTGGATAGTCTGTGCTGTGGAGAGGAGACCAATCCAGCTTGGAGTCCTGTTGAGTGGAGACAGCTGACCTCCAGGCTCCATGTGGCTGGAGGGGCCCCAGAGGCCACCAAGACCTTTACATGAACAGGTGTCTCCTCCTGCTACTGCATGTCCTAGCTGAGGCATGTCCATCACCCACCGTGTCCTCCAGGTCAGACACGGGTCTCCCCTCCAAGAGGGGCCCATTGACTTCAGTTGGTCTTGTTAATTTCATTACTTTGTGTTTACAGTTTTTGTTTTTTAATTTTCCAGCCAAATGGGATTGTGTCTGGCTCAACATGAAGTTGTTCTATAAGGCTAGTAACAAACAGCTGCTCCTGCCCACCCACCCACGTGCATTTCGGGGCGGCAGCCTTGGCTCCTCCATGGGGTCCTGTGCTTGCCGGCCTCCTGGTGTAGCCACGTCACAGTGTCAACAGCATTCACACAGCCTCACAGCACGGTTACACGGCTTCTCTCGTACAACTGTTTTCCTATTTCATTTTTTCTTTTGCACGTTTTTCTGTGACCGCTAACTCGGCCCCAAACTTGATGATGGAATTTTAAAACTCCCAGTCCAACTCTTGCAAGTAATGCTTAATGTGGAGCCACCCTCCTGGCTCCCCCATCTTGGCTGCCCTGGGGCTTCTCTAGCACCAGCGGGGTCTTCCTTGGGATGCTCTTTGCCCTATCAGCTGGATCCCGTTTCTGGAATGCCATATTCTTCCCTTCTCTTGTGATTTATTCTCTTCTTTCCATGGAGTACACTCTATAGCAGCTTTCTGAGAAACAGTGTATGGGAGATGGAGCATAGAGTAAGAATTAGGCTTTAAAAAAATTAATAATAATAACTGACACGTGTGAGTGGACCCCTCCCCCACAGGCATTATGCTGGGTTCTTCACAGGAGTTAGTTCATTTCACAACAAGTCTGTGAATAGCCCTGTTTTGTGAGTTGGGACCCTCAAGGACGGAGATTGACTTGCGCACAGTCACGTAACTCAGAAGCCATGATTCACTCTAAGTCTGTTTGACTCTCAAATTTAATTTTTTAAAAACTTTATTTTTATAAAAGTTATGCCTATACATGGCTAAATAGTTTAATAGTTCAATAATGCTTAAGGCAAACAGAAGTCTCTCCCTGTTCCCACACCACCTTTCCCGGAAGCAGTCTGTCTTTTGGTATTTATTTTCATAGCTCTAAATTAGTGATTTTCAGATTTTTTTGACCCAAAACTCAAAATAAGAAATAGATTTTAGGGGGCCAGCCCCGTGGCCAAGCAGTTAAGTTTGTGCACTCTGCTTTGGTGGCCCAGGGTTTTTCTGGTTTGGATCCTGGGCATGGACATGGCACCGCTCATAAAGCCATGCTGAGGTGGCATCCCACATGCCACAACTAGAAGGACCCACAACTAAAATATACAACTATGTACTGGGGGGATTTAGGGAGAAGAAGAAGAAGAAGAAAAAAAGACATCATTACCTGGTACACACACACACACAACTGGAAATTTATACAATACTTCTCTCGTAACTGCAGCTGTCTCAGGTGTTTTCTGTTCTCGTCTATTTCATTAAAAATGCTATTTACGGCCCACTAACTCCAGCTCACACTCACTGACAGGCATAACCTGCAGTTTGAAAAACACTGCGCTAAATGTAAGCCCCATCCTGCTGCACTTTGTTCCTGCTTAGCCGCCCTGTCGGTGTCTCGAGCCGCCCCGCATGGCCCCCCTGGCAGCCTTGGAAGGCACACTGTTGCACTGTCTGTGTTTACATGACTGTAACTGTGATAGGGTTGACACTACGACTGCTCTTCTTCCCTGTGTGAGCCGTTGTTTTCCCTGGAGTCAGTAACTGTCTTTGTTGTCTTTTTTTCAGTTGCTTTAGTTTTCTATGCCCTTGTCACAATTTCAGCATGAAGTTCTCGCCCAGCTCCCAGATGCGTCTGAGGTTCTATCCTTTTGTCTCACTGAGGAGGTCTCTCGTGGGACTTCTGCTTTGCTCCAGTGCGGCTGCCTCCCCACTGTGTCGGGCACAACTGTCACCCTGGGATCTCCCCTCATACTTCCAGGGACTTCTCTCGGACTTGCTCCTGCCTCCCTGATCCCTTGTCTTCTGTTTTCTTCTCTTACTTTGAAAGAGCACATCTTTCCTTGTCTCCTGCAGAAAGAAAGCAGAGAGACCATTTTGAAACCTTGTGCACCTGCAAGTCTCCTTTCATGTCCTGTTCCTTGGTTGATGGTTTGGCTGGATATAGAATTCTCCGTTGGAAATTATTTCTACAAGACTTTGCAGGCATTGCTCCATTGTCTTCTGGCTCCCAGTGTTGATGTTGAGAAAATTAAACCCATTTTGAGTCCAGAGCCTTTGCAAGTGATCAGTTCTTTCTCTTGAAGCTTCTCTGTGTCTTTGCCGTTGCCAGTGTTCACAGTGGCGCACTTTACTGTGGGTCTGTGCTCACCCCACAGGAGCCCCATTCAATCTGGACACTCACAACCTTCCCTTTGGGAAATTCCCTTCAACTATTGGGTTGTAATTTCCTATTTCTTCTCTCTTTCTAAAACTCCTGTTATTTGGATTTTTTTTCCTTCTGTTTTCCATTGTCAACATTTTCTTCTAATCCATTTCATGATTTTTTTTCAGTTCTGTTCCTTCATTTTTAATTTCTAAGAGACTTTTGTTTTTTGAATTTTTTTAATAGCACCCTGATTATGTTTCATGAATGTGATGCCATCTCTTCTGTGAATGTGATGCCATCTCTTCTGTGAGGATATTATCGATAACGTATTTTTCTTTAACACCCCTTCCCCTGGTCTAGTTTCTGCTGCTTCTAAGTTGATTTTTTCTGTTAGTTGACTTTGGTCTCTGTTTTCCATGTTAGTGGGCTTCCTCTGGCAGGACTTGGTTGTCTGCTTATATTTATGAGTGTGGTCTACAAACCAACAGCAAGAAGTGTCCACAGGGCCAGCCCTGTGGCCGGTAGTTAAGTTTGCACACTCCACTTCAGCAGCCTGGAGTTCACCGGTTGGGATCCGGGGCATGGACCTACGTACCACTCATCAAGCCATGCTGAGGCAGCATCCCACATAGAAGAACTAGAATGACCTACAACTAGGATGTACAACTATGTAGTGGGGCTTTGGGGAGAAGGGGGAAAAAAAAGTAAGATTGGTAACAGATGTTAGCTCAGAGCTGATCTTCCCCACCAAAACAAAAAAAAGGTGTCCAAGACACCCAGAAGTGGTCTCTACCTTTCCTGCTTTTAGCAGGATTCAGGACTTTGGAGACATGGCTGTTTCCAGGTAAGGTTGCAAACTTTACCAAATAAAAATACAGGACCCCTAATTAGATTTGAATTTCAAATAAACAACAAATAATTTTTCAGTATAAGTATATTCTGTGCAGTATTTAATCTGGTAACTTCATGCCAGATCTGACAGGAAGTGTACAGAAGCCTGGTGTGTCTTTTCATGCCAGATGATGAGAGAGGTCAGAGGCTACTGGAGGCGTGTCAGAAGAACTCAGGAGCCAACTTGAAGGGCTTTCACTGGCTAAAGATGGGACGATCTGAGCATTGAAAAGAAGAACCACATTGGGTTGAAACAGCATATTGAAATCTGTTGGGCAGCTTTGAAGGATGATAGAGACCCAAGTCCCCAGGTCTCTAGCTTGCCTGAGAATTTGATTAGATTCTTTGGTTATGTAACTGGGAACATTTTCTGAGCCTATTAGTATAACTTTCCCTATCTTACTGGAAACGAAAATAATGTGCATGATTATAAAATCTCTTAAGTGTGATGGAGCTCCCATTCTGATTGGCTTAAATAGCCTAACACATGCTCGTGTAGATTTAGGATAGAGAATGTGAGAATTCCAGAGAGGAAAAGGAAATTGGACTTCTAATGCCTTAGGAGTGTTTGCCCTGTAAGAAAAGTCATTTTCTTGCAGAATCCACAGCTGAAAAGAAAAAAAAAGCTGGGACAATGGTTGATCATTGGATGAGGATCAGAGATGTAAATTCACGCAGAGAGCAAATATCGCCAAGGAAACTACTTCATGTAAACATCACTTCAGTAGTGTTTAAATGTGGGGCTGGAAAATGGGGAGTTTAACAGTTTGTATGAGAAAACGTTCAGGTGATATTTTTAAGCAAGATGAATCCTTGGACAAATTAGACTGGTTTCGTAATTTTTGTTTAAAAAACGATGTCCCTTGACTTTATGACAGTGTAGAAGATGATGTAATAGTATGCCTCCTGGAAGAATTCGGTTTGTTTGCTTATGCCAAGCTTAATGAAACTCTCCTAAATTTCCTAGTCTGGTTTTATGGGTCAGGTAAATTGTTTTCCAAAAGCTATTTACGGTCATGTAAATGTAAACATATATGTTTAACTATATTAAAATAACTGATCTCTCTCTCTTTTTTTTTTTGTTAAAAAACTGAGCTAACATCTGTTGCCAGTCTTCCTCTTTTTTGCTTGAGGAAGATTGTCGCTGGGCTAACATCTGTGCCAGTCCTCCTCTATTTCATATGTGGGACACTGCCACAGCATGGCTTGATGAGTGGTCTGTAGGTCCATGCTCAGGATCCAAACCCATGAACCCTGGGCCGCCAAAGTGGAGCACGCAATGTTAACCACTACGCCACCAGGCCTGGCCCAACTGATCTCTTTTATAAAAGACTTATTCTTGTAAACCTTAGATAATGCTCTGAATTATTGCATTTCATTATGCCACTCATCTCTCACCTCCTGTGGTGCATCATCTGTAAAGATGTCACAACAACCCCCTCCCTGTACACGTGCCCCTTTGGCAATGTGATTTTGCTTGCATTGAAAGCTGGGGTCTGTCTCCTTCCTCTTGAATCTGGGCTGTGACCTGCTCTGACCAATAGTGTGGGGGAGGATGCTGCCGAACTTAGGCCTTGAGGGGTCTGGCAGCTTCTACCAGTGGAAGGAAGCCTGGCTTAGACTGAGTGACAGGTCATGTGGAGAGAAGGGGCCACGTGGACAGAGAGGGCCACAGGGAGAGAGGAGCCGGCTGATGGCCACACTGAGGCCCCAGTTCCGGGAGGGAAGCTGTCTGGATTCTCCAGCCCCAGCTGAGCCATCCCAGCCAGTAGCCGTGGAGCGCCAACCAGCTGCCCTGCCAAGTCCTGCCAGGATTCCTGACCCACAGAATCATGAGCAGTAAAAGATCATGGAAACAGCTCTGAGCCCTCCTGTGCTCTGCCGCGTGGCAAGGGTCTGAGATGCTGTAAGCCACATTCCTGCTCTCTCTACATAAATTATTTGGAATTCTGCATGGAAGAATTCCGTTTATTTATTCAGTCATTTATTTGTATCAATATAGACTTGTGGATATTTACTTTATATTTTGGGTTATAATCCACTCCTTTATTTTGTTGCTCCATTTGCTCCAGCTGTGGCCCCTGGGAGCTCAGTCACTTGGCTCCTATGCCCCTTTGACACACCCCATCATTCTTTTTTTTTTTTTTAGCACTTCCTTAGTTTTTGGCATTACAGGTTTTCCAGACTTATCTTGTAATTTTCTTCTCCAGTCCTAGAATCAGCCATTTCTCCAAGGAGCCCTGGTTCCTTTTCTTGGAAAACGGTCTTAGAAACCAAGACCGGGTGCTGGCTGTGCTTGTTGCTTCTGAGACGTTGTCGCTTCTGGGCCTTCTCAGATGACAGAGCTAGAAAATATGTGTGCATGGTGACCATGTGTATACACACACCTGTAACTGTTTCTGCAGGTCTCCATCTGTGTTTGCGTTCCACTAAGTGCGAGTCCATGCTGGTGTCTCCAGTGTAGGCCACAACCACAGGGCCACTCTCGCCCCCTTTCCTTGCCTGTCTGTAACCTCCCACCCCAAATAGTGAGAACCAGGCTCCCACTACACCCCGCTGTTTGCTTAATTGTTCAATTCTGGCATTTGGGTATGGCTGTGTCAGAATAACCATCGTCCTAGGGGAACAACTTTACCAACCAGAGTCCAGTGTGCATGAGCAGTTCCTTTGGCCTTTAGTCCTATAGACTCTGCTCACTCCCACAGAAATGTAAGTCGGTACCCCCACGCCTTCAGTGAGGTGGTCTCACTTGCAATACAGTTAGACTTCTTGGCACGTTCTAATTTCCCCACCCACCTCAGTGAGTTTTTAAAACGTGCATGCATTAGGCTCACTCTTTGTGCTGTGCAATTCATTGGATTTTGGTAAATACATTGCGTCATGTATCCACCATTGCAGTATCATACAGAATAGTCTCGTTGCTCTAAAAAGTCCTCTGTGTTCAACTGTTCATCTCTCCCCCATGTTGTGATTTTAAGCCACTAAGTTTTAAGGGGTTTTTTTTTCCTTCTCCCCAAAGCTCCCCAGTACATAGCTGTATATTCTAGTTGTGAGTGCCTCTGGTTGTGCTGTGTGGGATGCTGCCTCAGCGCGGCCTGATCAGCAGTGCCATGTCTGTGCCTGGGATCCAAACCGGCGAAACCCTGGGCTGCCAAAGTGGAGTGCAGGAACTTAATCACTCAGCCATGGGGCTGGCCCCTAAGGTGGTTTGTTAATACAGCAAAAGCTACAGGAAATATCTGAATCATTTCTAAAGATATTGAAATTCACAAAGATAGATTACAGAAATAAGGGATCACTATATAAAAACATATCTTTGTCCAAATTACGTCTAATTTGGATGGTAAAGTTAATGCGATCTATATGTTGTGTTATATACACAGTTGGATATAGATCAAATAAAACTGACAGTTTAAATTTGTCATCTAACAATATGAATATTTGTGTGCGTATAAATACATTCACAGAAACGTATATTAATGTCAAACTAAGAAAGTGTATATATAACAGAGAAGAAAACCAGTTGTTTCCTCTGTGGGGCTAGGACGCGCACTTCTCTCGCCCAGACTCCGCCTCTTCGAGGCCTTGCTTTGGGCCGTGGGCTGATCCCCACCACGACTCAGTCTGCTTTACCAGATGGTCCTCATTTCTAAGAGGGCAAATGCTTCCAGTAATCATTTATTGCTGTGCTTGTTTTAAATATTGTCACCCTGATAAAACTATAGCTGAGATGGTCATCATTTCTTGTATGTGGCCAATAGTGACTTACCCAGTCCCTCTGACTCCTCATGTTGCCTTCCCAAAATTCAGGCCTCAATCCAGAATCTGAAAAACAGGCAGTGTGTCTTAACCCTCACCTGCCTTTGGGGTTCCCCCAGACAGCAGCTGGCAACACAGAGGCCTCCTCCCTTGTCGCATAAAGTGAGGAGAGTGCAGACGACGGAAGAGACTTCTTGCGACCACACTTTCACCACCTCACTCCCCACAAGCCTGAAAGCTCCGTTTACGAAGCCCAGACTGTGGGAAAGTCAGATAGAGAAACGCCCACCTTCCCAGCCTACTGCTGTTTACAGAAGCAGCACTGTTATCTGGCTATGCTTGAGCCACTTTCATTTTTATATTAGGGAAAGACTCCATGTTCGTGTGTGAGGCTGGCACAGTGACAGTCAGCACTCGTTGTGGTTCTGGGTTTGAGTGCACTTGCCAGGCATTGGCCGTCAGCACAGACAGCCTGAGAAGGACGGGGAGCCCCCGTGGCTTTCAGCATCCCCCTCAGAGTGGCTGTTGACCAAATCCTTAGAAAGTGCACTGCACATAACAGAGAGTTCACGCTCTGCCTTCGGAAGTTCCACCCAGCCGGGCCAGCCATGGCAGTTTCTACTTTCCTTGCCTTGACCTGCTACAGACTGCAGACCAGAAATGGACTCTTCTGGAAGAAAGATCAGAAGGGCCTCTGTACAAGAGGCTGTTTCAGGTATTCTTGACTTGGATACAACAGGAAACAGCCTCACTGGACATGTGGCCACACCCTGACACCTGCCACGCTGTCCCCAGGGACCAAGTCAGGGCCCTGGGGCCCTTTTGCGCCAGAAGCAGATGACCTGGGAACACATTCAGCTGATCCATAAAATGAAGCAGAGTAGATGGACTGCTCCAGCTGAGACTGAGCAGGCACGTGAAAAATCTTGTTCTCCTCCAACTCTGTTGAGAAAGATTCCTTGGACAGGCTGTAATGAAGCGTCTATAAATGGTATCTCATTTCAACTGGCCCACGGAAGTCAGAAGAAAATATCATACGAGACTCAGTATAGATGGAAAGCCAGTGAGCCTTCTGGGAAACTTAAAATTCTGTAGGAAGTTGTGAGAGATATTCTCTGGACTTATACCAAAAACCACGCAGGACGGTGGTAGCAGAGGTGAACTGTTGTGCCTGGGGCTTTCACCAAGTTCGCTCACATTCGTTTCATGTGTGGCCAGCTGGATCCAATCAGAAGACGGAAACCACGGGGCGTTTGATGGTGTGGTTCATCATCCCCACCTCCCCATAGCAGAGAAGTCCCTGGTTCGCCCAGGCGGGGGCTGGCCTGCAGTTGCCAGGGTACAGGGTTGGGGCGCTGGGTATGCAGAAGAGGTGGGAACCCTCCAGGTGCAGGTGAGCCGAGGGGCACTGCAGAGGGAATCAGGTGCTGGTCCATGTAGAGAGGCTGCAGGAGTTGACTGCAGCCGGGCCAGGGCTTCCAGATGGCTGAGGCACTGTGTGTCGTGGGCATGACACCCCGGACCCACCCAGCCACAGCCAAGACACCCAGGAGAGCCCCTTCCTCCTGCAGCATCCCTGGTGCCCTCTGCTGGGAGAGGGCAACCTCACACTCACTGTAAAGCGGAGATGTGTAAGGGAAGCCCAAGCAGTACCATGGAGCCTGACCTGCAAGGTGGTGGGAGCTGAGAGGCAGTGACTCGACGAGTGGTGCAACAGGATCCATACAAATCTGTCTCTTTCCCATGAGGGTATAATTGGATAAACCAAATGTGCACCATAACCATGCTGGAAATGCCACATTTAAATGTTCCCCACCTTGGCGAGGGGTGGGAAGCTGCCGCTAAGGCCCCGGGACGTGTGTCACATGTGGGAGCAACCCCCTCAGTCCTGCCAAGAAGCTGGGGCGGCGGTTGCTGCACAGTCATCAGCCCCGGCCTTCTGGAAGGAAAGGCCTTCCCCTCCTGGCTCACCAGGAACGAGGTGGACTTGGGGATCCTGTGGGCAGAGGTCACTCCTATGGTCAGAGGCATTGCAGGTGAAATCTGTTAGAAGTCAATTGATGACTCTTGGTTCCCAACTTTAAAATGAACATTTTTGACGTGATTGGAGAGACAAATACAGAGGCTGACACTGGAGCCTGCGGTCAGGGTTCTAGTCTGTGAACATACAATGAGCAGGTTTCTGTGTGTGAGTCGGCTGGCCTCTCTGTGCCTCCACAAACAGAACAAGCCAAACAGAGGAGAGACCCCATTAGTGACGTTATGGTGGGAGCCCACTGCCTGGGGTCTGACCAGGACCAGGCCAGATCTTTGGTCTTGGTTCCTTGACATTTCTCAGGATAAAGTGGTTGGCTGGTCCATGTTTCCAAGTTTTCTTGTCTGTATTTTCGAATCACGGTGTCTCAATGCATTGATGATCTCGCAGCCCATCTGGCCAGGTCATCCGACTTGTGGTTCTCCACCAGGAGACAAGAGCCCTCATGGTCAACAGCCCTCCTGTAGGACACACCCATGTCTTCAGACACAGGATCTGCAGAGTTCCCTGCCTCATGGTCTGAGACATGGCAATGTGGCAAACCATGAGCACTCCAGAAGAAGGAGCAACACACATGCAAGTGATCGCTCCAGGAAACCTGGTCAGAACCAGAGAAAGACAATCCGAGGTAAAGTTGAGAGTGCTTGTGGTCTGTGACACATCTCTAGGCTCTGGCCTCAACCTCACGTTGAGATGGATCAACGCAGTTCCTAAGGAAACCCCATCGGACCTTGTGGCCTGGCAGTCCACCCACACCACGCTCTGCTGTGGCCGCCAATCCCCAGTGGAGAAACCAACCACTTCTCCTGGTGACACTTGTGGCCTCTGCCTTTTTGGGTCCATCCCTTGCTTTGTTCTGGGAGGCAGCCATATTTGTCTTCTATTGCTGTGTCACCAAATCACCACAAACTTAGCAGCTTAATGCAACACATTCATTATCACACAGCTTCCATGGGTCAGGTGTCCGGACACGAGTTTGCTCGGTGTCCCTCCAGGCGAAATCGGTGTCAGCCAGGGCTGTGTCCTCACCTGAGGCATGGGGCCTCCTCTACGCTCATCCAAGTGCTGGCAGAACCCAGCTCCTTGCAGTTGTAGGACTGAGGGCTATTTTCTTCTCGGCCGTTGGCAGTTGGCTGCCCTCAGCTTCTTGCCACATAACCCCCTCCATAGGTCCTTTCACAGCATGGCCAGCATGAGAAGCTGGCTCCAGCCAGTGATGATGGGGACTTCATCAGGGAGTGACATCCCAGCGCCTTTGCTTTGTGGGTGTGAAGGACTATCCCAACATAGACACCGCCCCCGGCCACACTCCAGGGGAGGATGCAGGGTGTGGACACAGCAGCCAGAAGTCCTGGGGAGCATCTTAGAATTGTGCCCACTGCCTGGCCCTTAGAGGGCTCCTTTCCTTGTGTGTTCCTGTAAACCCCAACAGTTCTACCTGAACCATCCCATGTTTCCTGCATCACCAGATCACATCCCTCCTGCACTGAAACCCGCCAGGACTCCATCTCGCTCACGTGAAAGCCAGACCATGGCCCCGCAGACCTCCCCCGTGTGCCCAGTGCTGCTCCCCCGCACCTAGGAGGTGGCTTCCCCGGGCCTGGCCTGGCCGTTGACTTATGGGTGTCACCCCTTCGGAAGCTGTCCTGGTCAGTCTGGAGGAGGGAACCCCTGTCCTGTTTTATCCTCTTGACAGTACCTCTCAGTGTTGTACCTGATCTCATTGATCAGCGAGCAGGTCTGTGTCTGTCTCCTCTCTAACAGCGCCAGGGCCAGGTGTTGTGTTCTATGCTGAGTCCCAGTGCCTGGCATAGTCGGTGCTCAGCAGATGCTCACTGAGTGACAGAATGGCCTGTGTGAGCACGTGTCTGCAAGTCTGTGTGTCTGTGTGTCTGCATGTCTGTGTTCTGTGTATCTGGTTGTGTCTCTGTGTCTCTGTGTCTGCTTGTGTCTGTGTATCTGCGCTTCTGTGTTCTGTGTATCTGGTTGTGTCTGGTTGTGTCTGTGTGTCTGCTTGTGTTTCTGAGTGCCTGCGGTTTTTCCTCCCAATGAGCCAGGCTGCCTGGAATGTCCAAATCCCCAGGAATGGGAGCCAGAGTCTGATTCTCAGTGGGCTGGCTGGCTGACCCCTCTTGTTCAGCCTCCTAGGAGAGGGGAGGTAGGTCTGGGCTCTGGTCTGGCCGGAGTTTGGCCAGAGCTCAGGGTGGGACCACAGTGATGTCAGTGGCTTTGTTTTGTCCTGGTCTGGTCTCTTCCCGAGGAACAGAGGTGCCAGGAGAGGCTAGGAAATGAGCAGCCACAGGCACTTGGGAAGGAGCAGGGGGCTCAGGCCCTGGCCATGCGTGGGAGGGGCAGGTGGCCTGGTCAGCAGCCCAGGCCTCCAGCTGGGCCTCTGCTCTCATTTGTGGCTATTTCCTGCCAAGGACTGGGTGGGGGCAGCCGCAGCCCATTGGTGCTCATCTCGAGCTTCTGTCCTCAAGCAGAGAGAACAGGATGGAGCAGGGAATAGGAAGTCATGGCTGCCCTCCACTGCCTCTGTCCATCCTTGCCCAGTGGTGCAAGGGGGATCTGCTTCCCCCTAGTTGCACCCTGTCAGACTTCTGCGTTTATGCTGAGCTAAGGTCTGGGTCTGCAGCTCAAGGGCCCCACTGGACCTCAGCACGCAGAGCCTGAGCCAGGCAACTGCTGGGAGAGGGAGGGCTTTACAAGGAGTTTAGGGTATGGACTGGGCACCCCCTGGCTCCTAGCTTAGGACTGGGCGCTGACCCTGGCCCCCTTCCAGACTGAGGGGCCGGCCCTGGGCCATCTCTGCCTCCCTCCAGCACTGCCTGGACATCCTCCTATCCTGGAGGAGAGACAGCCCAGCAGACAGAGGCAGGAAGAGAGGACTGGGATGGAGAGACAGCAGTAGAGGCCGATGGAGAGAGAGACACGGGCTGGGCACGCAGAAGAGGGAGGAGGGCCTGGAGGGAGGCCGCCAGTGCTAATATAAACCAGTTAGAAAAACAGGAGGAGAGGCCAGGCCTCAAGGCCAGCCAGGCGGGGCTTGTTTTTCCAGAATGAAAGGCCCAGGGAAGAGCAGGGGGTGGGGGAGAGGCTACAAGTTCTGATTTAGGAAAGGGCCTTCTCCACCCAGGGCCTGATTCTGCTGAGGAAGGGGGTCAGGAGTGGGGGCCTCTCTGTGTCCTCGCAGCTGGTCCTCCCTGTGTCTCCCCTCAGTCCCTCTCGCTGCAGCAGCCTCCTCCTGCTGCCTGGAGCCCAGCAGCCCCAGCTTCTCACTTGTCTGACGACTTGGGGGCCAGGGCAGGGTTCCAGGATGAGACCCTGGCCCACCTGGGACTGGGGCCTGTGACGATAGTTCAATCCAAGTGGGCTGTCTAAAAACTGCACTGTGGGTTTTGTGGTTGTTTGGATGTTTTTTTGAGGTTTGCTCAACTAGAAAGAGTGGGCTTGGTGCAGTGTGTGCTCTGTTATTTCACATTTGTTTATGTGACTTTGTAAGTTTTCCCAGAGCTTCAAATTTGTGCCTTCCGCTAGGGAGGCTCCCGTACCCCCCTTCCTCCCTTCCCCTGTGGGTGGGGTGAGGGTGTTCCTGGGAGCACTGGAACCCGGGCCTTGGCCGGGGGGAGGGGGGGGCGGGGGGCGGTGGTCCCAGGAGCACCGGAACCCGGGCCTTGGCTGGGGGGGGGGGGCGGGGGGCGGTGGTCCCAGGAGCACCGGAACCCGGGCCTTGGCTGGGGGTGGGGCGCGGGTGGTCCCAGGAGCACTGGAACCTGGGCCTTTTCGGGGGGGGGGCGGGGGGTGGTCCCAGGAGCACTGGAACCCGGGCCTTGGTGGGGGGTGGGGGTGGGGGGTGGTCCCAGGAGCACTGGAACCTGGGCCTTGGCTGGGGGGAGCGGGGGGGCGGGGGGCGGTGGTCCCAGAGCAGTGGAACCCGGGCCTTGGCAGGGAGGTGGTCCCAGGAACACTGGAACTCGGGTCTTGGGAGGGGTCCCAGGAGCACTGGAACCCGGGCCTGGATGGGGTGGGGGTGCTCCCGGGGGGGACTGGAACCCCAGGTTTGGTTTCAAGGACACCAGGCTCAGCCTTTGACGGTGGGCAGTTGGGGAGGGATATCAGGCCAGAGGGGAGGGGGCTGCTCACCCAGCTGGCCCCCTCAGCACACAGGGTCTCCATACCTCACTTCCCTGGCTGGCTCCTCTGGATGGTAAAAATGACTGATAAACAGACCCTCTGGGTCCCCAGGGTGGGTGCTACCCTCATGTCCATTTCACAGAGAAGAAATGCAGCCCCCAGAGAGAAGGGTGTGCCAGGGCCATCGCCCCGAGAAGGGGAGCAGAGATGGGTCTGGCAGCCTGGGCTCCTTGTGGGTACTGGACCCAGGACACCTTTCTGCTGGCCCGCAGTGGACGGATGCTTCAAGCTCCTCAGCAGCAGAGAGAGGAGGACCCTGCCCAGCAGTCGTGGCCAGGCTGCCCACGTGGGGGAGTGCCCTGGGCCTGTGTCCCCCCTGCAGAGGTGGGGCGAGGAGATGCTCACCCCAGAATCCCAGCCCTGCAGCAGTCTCAGAAGGGCCCTGTGTGTCCCAGATGCCTATGGGATCTGGGGCCATGCCCTCAGCTCCTCCTGTCCCTCCAGGGGCTGGGCTACTGCCCCCTCTCCAGGACCCCAGCCAGAGAGGGGGCCATGCTGCTGCCTGCACTCCCCTCACCGACTGGGACAAGTGGCCATGGCCCTACCCCTCCCTAGGCCAGCGGAGGGGGGCGGGGGGGGGGGGGCAGGGGGCCGGGCAGGAGCCAGAGGGGGCGGTCTACAGACTGTGGACCCAGCCCAGGGCTCCGTGATGTCATGGCGGGTGCTAAGGAGGGGGAGGGGGCCGGGCTGTTTTTCTGGAGAGTTAGAGCTGGAGTGAGACAAAGCGAGGCCGGCGGGCCAGGCGGGCGCCATGGAGCTGCGGTCCCGAGTCCTGTTCTGGAAACTTGTGCTTCTTCAGAGTGAGTGCAGGGGGGTGGGGGTCAGGAGGCGGAAGCGCTGAGTGGGTCTGAGTGGGTCGCATTCTGGGCAGAGCTGCCTGTCTGAGCTCAAGCCGGGAGGGGTGGGACACCCTCGGGAAGGGGACAGCTCTGGGGGGCCTCAGAGGGCCCCCCAGGACCCAGGAGTGTATGAGGTCTCACTTAGATCTCCATCCCGCCAGAACTTCCCCTTGCACAGACCTGGAGCCAGAGGGCCAAGGACAGGGAGGCAGAAGCGGCAGATGCCTCCCACTGGGGTCCCTTGCACACCCCCCTTCTTGGGGAAGCTCCTCAGGCCTGCACTTCTCCCAGTTGTCAGGAGGGGAGTGGGTTGGGGGATTGAGAGAGGCCTGGGAACTATGGGGCTCGCAGGGTCTGTTCCAGCCCCCCTCAGCTCCCAGCCCCCTGAGCCCGCCCCCGGGGCTGGCCTGCTGACCCGGCACATTCCTCTCATCCCGGGCGCTCAGCCACATCTCTAGAGCAGAAACTTGGCCTCTTGGGTGGTGGATGGTGGGGTCACTCCCCACGTCCAGCCTCCTCATGCTTCAGACCTCTGCTCTTCAGGAAGGCCGAGGGGGCCCCGGCCCTGAGCACTGGGTGTGAGACAGGGCTCCCAGTGATCAGAGGACCTCGAGGGCTAGTGTGGCAGGGCCCTTGGCAGGTGCACATGCCATCCTGGATACGCATGTGTGGAGCCCCCAGAACCAGCCTTGGGTGTCAGGCTTTGGTGGTCTAGCTGTGGAGATGATGAGGATGGCCCTTGGTGACAAGCACACACTCCAGAGCCAGCCTGCACAGGGTCTAACCCTGGCCCCACCACTTGCCCCAAAAGGGTAGGCGCTATCCGTGCAGCCCAGGCAGGTGGCTGTGAGGATTAAGTGGGGGCCGTGGGCACGGTGCCCACCCACGTGGGGCTAAAGGAGATCCCCATCTGTGTCCTCCTGGCTTCTCTGTCTTTACCCCCACCTGTTAAAATGGGTGTCATGAGCACCCACCTCAGCGAGGGCTATAGAAGGGACCCAGGCAGCCAAGTGGGGGCCTGGGCTGGGTGGGGTCCTGGAGACAAAGGCTCAGGTCGCCCCTCTCCAGTGTGACTCACTTTTCCTCTCCTTCCAGGCTCTGCTGTCCTTCTGTCCTCAGGTTAGTGACCACCCTCCCCTGGAAACCGCAACAGTCCTCTCTGGCCTCTCCAGTCCCACCTTGTGCCTGTTCCCTTGGGTCCCACCCCTCCCTCATGGACTCCTCCTCCCCACCAGGGCCGTCTGGGCCCGGGATGGCCGGCAGCTCGGTGGTGTCAGAATCTGTGGTGAGCTGGGCGGCCGGCGCCCAGGCCACGCTGCGCTGCCAAAGCCCTCGTATGGTGTGGACCCAGGACCGGCTGCACGACCGCCAGCGCGTGGTCCACTGGGACCTCAGCGGCGGCCCTGCCGGCGGCCCCACGCGCCGACTGGTGGACATGTACTCGGCGGGCGAGCAGCGCGTGTACGAGACGCGCGACCGCGGCCGCCTGCTACTGCCGCCCTCCGCCTTCCACGACGGCAACTTCTCGCTGCTCATCCGGGGTACGGCGCCTTGGATCCGGGCGGGGGCTCAGGGGCTCCGAGGCGCGCGGCACTCGGGACGCTGCGGAGCTCACGCTAGCTTTTCTCCCGGGTGCGTAGCGGTGGAGGAGACAGACGAGGGCCTGTACACCTGTAACCTGCACCACCACTACTGCCACCTCTACGAGAGCCTGGCCGTCCGTCTCGAGGTCACTGACAACCGTGAGTGTGCCAGCCCCCGGGGACCAGCCCCTGTCCTCACGCCTCCCTGCCCCCCTAGACTCCTTTCCTGGTCCCTCCCTGTCCTCTCTCCTCCTCTGTGGGGGATCCCTGACCGCCCTGCACCTCCAGCCCGGGCCGCCGGCGCACATTGGGACGGCGAGAAGGAGGTGCTGGTGGCGGAGCGCGGGGCTCCCGCGCTGCTGACGTGCGTGAACCGCGCACACGTGTGGACCGACCGGCACCTGGAGGAGGCGCAGCAGGTGGTGCACTGGGACCGGCAGCCGCCGGGGGTGCCGCACGACCGCGCCGACCGCCTGCTCGACCTGTACGCGTCGGGCGAGCGCCGCGCCTACGGGCCGCCCTTCCTGCGCGACCGCGTGGCGGTGGCAGTGGACGCCTTTGCGCGCGGCGACTTCTCTCTGCGCATCGACCCGCTGGAGCCTGCCGACGAGGGCACCTACTCCTGCCACCTGCACCACCACTACTGCGGCCTGCACGAGCGCCGCGTCTTCCACCTGAGGGTCACCGAGCCCGCCGCACAGCCTCCCCCGCGGGACTCGCCGGGCAACGGCTCCAGCCACAGCAGCGCCCCCCGGCCAGGTACAGGAGGCCGCCCTGGGCGCCCAGGGAACGTTTCCGGGGCTGGGAACGGCAGGAGACACCTGGGCCCCTCCCTGTCCCACTCCCGTCCCGAATGAGGGACCTGGGTGCTAGCCGAGGGAAGGACACACGGGCAGCAGCCGCCTGTCCCTTCCGGAGACCCACGCAGCGCAGCAGGGGCGGCCTGGGTCCGGGCGGGCGCACCGCGTGGTCGGTCTGCAGCACCCCCCTGACTTCGCCCCCGCACGGCCCCTGCAGACCCCACGCTGGCGCGCGGCCGCAGCGTCATCAACGTCATCGTCCCCGAGGGCAGGGCCCACTTCTTCCAGCAGCTGGGCTACGTGCTGGCTACTCTGCTGCTCTTCATCCTGCTGCTCATCACCGTCATCCTGGCCACCCGCCAGCGTCGCCGCGGAGGTGAGCCAGGACAGGAAGCCTTTCCCGACGCAGGCGGGACTTGGGGTGCGGCAGTCTGAGCAGAGGGCGAGCAGGGGGCCCGATGAACGTCAGTGCCGCGGCTGCGAGCGTTCCTCGGGGCCGGGGAGCTGGGGAGGGCACGAGACTGCCCCCAACACGAGTCTCCCTCCCCAGGCTACGAGTACTCGGGCAAGAAATCGGGGCGGTCAAAGGGGTGAGTGCCCCCTCCCGGCTTTCCTGGGGACCAGGCTCCGCCCCACCAGCCGCCCTGACCTCCTACCACCCTCCCGGCTCTCCTGGAGACCAGGCCCCGCCCCGCCCACCGCCCTGAGCTCCCCCTCCTCCCCGCTCCAGGAAGGACATGAACATGGAGGAGTTTGCTGTCGCCACAGGGGACCAGCCTCTTTACAGGACTGAGGACATCCAACTAGGTGAGGGGGCCCTGGACACCAAGGCACAGACTGTGGCTCCCAGGCCTGAACTGGGGAGGCACATCTCTGGGAGGGCCCTCACACTGCTCTCTCCCCACCCCAGATTACAAAAACAACATCCTGAAGGAGAGAGCTGGGCTTGCCCATAGCCCCCTGCCTGCCAAGTATGTGGACTTGGACAACGGTGAGTGGTTGGGAGGGCCTCCTCCACCCATCTCACAGCAGGGCCCATACCCCACACCACCCACTCTCAGAACCACAAAGGAACCAGCCAGCCCCACAGGCAGCAGTCCCCTGGGACCTCAGGGCTCCAGAAGCCCCTGGGCAGGTCTGCCTTGCATTTCCTCCTGTGATGGAGGGGCGTGAGCAGACGCTGACCTGTTCCCTTGGTTTCCAGAGTTCAGGAAGGAGTACTGCAAATAAGGTGATCTTGGGCTCCTGGCTGGGCCAGCAGCTCTGCCAACTCCTGTCTGTCCGTCTTGGAGGACGTCCTCCTGACCCTCATGCCGCTCCCCCAGCCTCCACTCCAGCGGCTGGTCCCGCTGTCCTAGAACTTGGCCTGGACTGGTGCAGAGTGAGGAGGCTGCCTCCAGATCCCTCTCCTGGGAGCCATCCTAATCCTCACAAGCAGCAGTGGGCTCCCTGGGACTCTGCAGGCTGTGGCTGCACCCCTTCAGCAGCCCTGGGCTGGTTCCCACGCTCACTGGTGCCCTGGTGTACCCTCCCCCCCCCCACTGCACAGTCAAGACCCCACTGATGTTCACCAAGCCCTGAGGCTCTCCTAGTCTCTGCCTGCTAGGGGCTAGGGGCTGGGGGCAGGGGGAAGGAAGACACTCTTGTAGGGGGCTCAGCAGGAGCTGTGGTCAGCCTCAGGGCTGGCACTCCCACGTCTTTCTCATGGGAGCTGCCTGCTGGCTCCCCATGCACTACCCAGCCAGGCTGCCATCGATCGGCTCTGCACAGAGACCAGAGGACTGTGCACTCCAGGCCCAGGGCTGATGCCCCTCGGCGCTGCGTCGGGCCACCTGGGGCTGCCCTGGGCCCCTTCTCTGCTTCCCCTCTGCTCCAGCCGTGTTGCCAACCAGCTGCCTTGACAGTCACTGGGCTCCATGTGACTTTTGACCCTGCCTCTCCCCCTCCCACAGCCCCTCCCTGGGCTGGAGTCTGGGGCTGGGGCCTCATTTGGCTTCTGTTTTTGCTGAGGACAGGGGAGGGGGTGAAGATGGTTGTAGAGTGGCCTGAGCTGCCACTCCCGACTCCCCACATTTGCTCCTCCTGGAAAATTGCTGCCATCGCAATAAAGACCACGTCTGATTTTTAGACCTGGCCCAGCTATGCCTCTGCAGCACTCCCTGCATCTCCCAGGGGCAGAGTCTAGGCCTCAGGAGCCCCCAAACGCTTTTCTTCATCTAAAGTCCCCCTGTCATTGTCCATTCCTTTTGAGTGGAAGGTTTGGGTTCAGGTGTGGTGGGCCAGTTCTATAGTACTTACTCCTGGTTGTGAAGGAGTTTCAGATCCTTCTCTGAGGGTCTACTTGGATGTAGGGGAGGGGAGCATATTGGTGGGCAGGAGGGCAGAGGGAGGCACTGTGTTAGTTCAGTCCTCTGAGAAGCAGACGCCAAGATGGCTTGGCTGGCGGGGGGAGGCAGGAAGCCTTCAGATGGAGTGGCATGGCCCCGGTGAAGGGGAAGGACACTGCAGTAGAAAGAAGCCTGTGTGTCTCCCCCACACTGACCCCATCCTTCAGAGCCCTCCCAGGACAGCAGAAGGCGGGGAAGAATATGCAGGTTATGACGGCTGCATGAGGAGGCTCGAGCCACCCACATGTCCTCAGCATCCAAGCTCCCACTCTGGGGAAGTGAAAACCCTGGGGTCATTTTGACTGAAGGTGCAGCTCCAGTATACCTACACAAAGGAAGTCCAGCACAAGACTTATTACTTACAGATCCCAGAAACAGGACGCAACCAGCCGGGGAAGCCTCTGTCCCAGGTCACAAGCCAGCAGGAGACAGAGAACAGGATAGCACCTGTTACTTACAAGGTGTTTGGGGCAGAGGTCACTAATTTTTGTGGGCTCAACTCTGAGTGGAAAAGCAGAGGGGAACTTGTGGTGGGACTCCTAAGTTTGGGTCCTTATCTCAGTGTCCTAACTCCATGTGAGCAGGCTGTCATCCTGTAAAATGCTGAGGTAGAGACTCAGAATGGTTGTTTTCTCATCACACACTCACAAGGACCCCACAGTGACAAAGGCAGGGAGGGAGGCTGGGCCGGGGAGCTGTGGCTTGCTTGAGAATGTGCCTCCTTCCCAGCCCAGTGACCCCCTGGCCCCGCAGTGGCTGCACTGCCACGGGACGAGGCCCCTCCTGTAAGGGCTCAGGTGCTGGCCACAAACAGCCCTCCTTGCAGGGTCCCAGCCTGGCCACATCAGCATCAGCACTGGGATTGTTCTCATTGGGCTTCTGGCTACTGGTCTCTCCCACGACTTGGGCTGAGTGTCAGGTGGGAGAGGGAGGCTAGCGGGTGGGCTGGAGTGTAACTGGGACATCGGACCCCCTGCATATGTATGGCCGGCAGCCATTTGTGTCTGGTGTAGGGGATGCTGGTCCCCGGGCGAGCTCTCAGGGCAGAGACTGTCTTCCTCCTTCCCTGGACACCCAGCAGAGAGTCATAGACACTTCTTTTAAGGCTATCCTGCCTGGCTTCCTCACATTACCTCTGGTGAAACCGAGACCCAAGGGGAGAAAGTCCAGGCTTTGCTGAATGGGTGCCAACCTCACCGAGCCCTGCCTGCTCTCCCCATCATAGCCTTGGGGTATGGAGGTCAGAACCCCTGGCCTAGGCTGACCTCGGGTAGTCCCCAGCCTGGCCTCTGGGACTTAGGTGCAAACTCTGGCTCCTTCAGTCAGTAGTGGACTGATGGGGTCCTTTCCTGTGCTGGCCTACTGTCCACGGATGGTCATGACCAAGTAGATGGCAGAGTCCTAGGCTCTAGCCAGCTTCAAGGGGGGTCCTGGGGTCGAATCACAGGGGCATCAGGTACTGCCCACTTCCATCACTCTCACGCCCATCCTAGAGCCTCTCCTCTCCTTACTCTCGCCAACGTGGGACTCCCTCTAGTGGCCTCAAGTCTTCCCTCTGGGGTGGAGGGAGGGAGAGCCGCTTCCCACAGTGGGAGCAGCGCGTGGCTGGACCCCTCATAGCTCGAGGGTCGCTGCTCCGAGTCTCCCTTGCCCAGCGGAGGACTCTAGGCTGCTTCATTCGACAGCGGCCGCCAAGAAATCCCTTCACTGGCTGCCAGAAGCACCGCGCCTGGGTACCTCCGTGCACACGTGCGTGCGCACAGCTGCCCGCGCTGACTCTTGCTGTCGCCTGGAGCATCACATACACGTGCTTACACTTGCGCTCCCCCGTCCACGCGAGCACCCGCATTCATTCGGTCCGTGTTTCTCGGAGCCTCCGTGGGACCCGACAGAGGGCGCGCGAGCTTGGAGCTAGCGCGGGGGCGCATAGGGACCGAGGATCCTCAGCTTCCCGCGGTGCCCCCTGAAGCCCGCCGAGGTGACCAGGGCGCCTCCGGACTGTGAGCACCCACGGCCCGGGGAGCCCTCGCGAAGGGGAGGAGGACCGGAAGCCGGCCGAGCGACTCCCCGCAGGGCTGCAGCCCACCCCCCGTGCTCCCGGCGGGCGCGTGGCGTAGCCTGGGGCGGGGTCTCCCTTATGACAGCTGGGGGGCGCGACGTGCAGGTGGAGGGCGGAGCTCCCTGAGGGTCCCCACCCACCTCCTGCCCCGGGGTCGCGCCCCCGTCTGCCCACCGGCCCCGCCGAGAGCCGAGGCCGTGCTTCTTGTGGGCGCCTCCGCGCGCCCGGCCGAGGGCTCCGGGCCCGGGGCGTGGAGCGCGGGACCTGGAGAGCGGGCTGGGGGGCGTCCCTGGGCGCGCACACCGCGCCCCATCGCCCCCGCGCGCGCCCCGCCCCCGCCGGCCTGCGCGTGCGCAGCGCCGCCCGCCCTGCCGCGGGGTCCCGGTGACGTCAGGCCCCGCCGCGCTCTCGGGCGCCCCCCGGCGGGCCGCGCGCTCAGCCCCGGGCCGGGCGGTCCCTTTAACTGCGCGGCCCAAGGGGGCGGCGGCGGCGGCGGGGCGCTCGGACGCGGTCGGGCCTCGCGCGCCCTCCCTGCTTGCGTCCCCGGCCGGAGCGGATGGGCGGCCGCGGGCCGCGGGGCGGCAGCCGGGGCGCGAGCGAAGTCGGGGCGGCGGGGCGGGCAGGGCCGGGGCGGCCGGGCGGGGGCGCCGGGGGCCTGGTCGCGACCGGGCCGGGAGCGGCGGGCGGGCGGGGCGCAGGCCGGCGGCGGGGAGGCACCCGCGTCCGAGCCCCGGGCCGGGCCTGAGCGCCGCGCCATGGCGGAGACCAAGATCATCTATCACATGGACGAGGAGGAGACGCCGTACCTGGTCAAGCTGCCCGTGGCGCCCGAGCGCGTCACGCTGGCCGACTTCAAGAACGTGCTCAGCAACCGGCCCGTGCACGCCTACAAATTCTTCTTCAAGTCCATGGACCAGGACTTCGGGTCAGTGGGCCGCGGGGCCTGGGCGCGGGCATGGGGGCACCTGCCTGCGCCCGGGCAGGGCCTTGGGATCCTGAGTGCCTCGGCGCCCCGGTGTGGTGTATGTCCTGCCAGGCTGTGCCCTGAGCTGCCTGCCCAGCAGCCTGAGAGCTCTGGACGGTGGGCAGAGGAGGGTCTTGGCTTCTCTGCCCACCCTGGGCCGAGTCCTGTGTGCCTGAGTGTATGTGACCTGCGGGTCAAGGTCCGTGGCCCAGGGCAGGGAGACTCCAAAGTCCCACCATGGCACCAGTCAGACTCAGGGTCCTGCTGCCCGCCTTCTGTGCTCAAGGCCTGCCTGGAGGGCTTGTGATTCAGGGGGCCTGAGGTCAAAGGAGTGTCAGAGTGTCCCGGGAAGGGGGCGTGGGGGCAGGGTCCCCTAGGAAGCCTGGAGGAAACCAGGTGATCTGGAGCAGCGGCACAGATCTGTCTGCTGGGGTCTGCAGAAGTTTCCAGAGGCTCAAGACGACCTCCCCTTAGCTCCCTCCTCCTCCTCCAGAGTCCTGAGGACAGGGCAGAGGTCAAGGGTCACTGGGGACCATGGGGCATCTTTCCGCCCACCCTTGCCCTGGGGTTGCTGACCGCTGGGCCTCTGTCCCTGCTGAACCACACAGCACTGGGCTTCCTGAGAGCAGCCCAGTCCCTCTGTTGACTCAAGGCAGCCTCTGGCTTAGTGTCCCCCCTTCCGGCCTTAGTGGTGGCCGTCTCAGCTGAGGGGACTCCCCACTTGCACGAGGCTGGGCCTGTGGGACGGTGAGCAGGAGGCTGGCTGTCTGCGCGAGGCCTGACCCAGCAGAGCCTCAGGTAACCTGAGTCCCTGGCTCGGCAATGCTGGGGGGGCCCAGAGGCCTCGTGGGCCTAGCAGGTGTGCCCGGCCACCCTCGGGCAGCCATGTCCTTGTGTGTGGCTGCGTCTCAGGACTTTGACATTGAGGCGTTTCCTGGATTCTGTGGTTTGCACAGGCCCTGGGCAGCGCCAGGTCAGGTCAAGCTGGGGCCACTCTGTGGTTTTCAGGGGGGCCTGAGAGACGTTTGGACAACTGGACTCTCCTGGGCCTGCCACCAGGGAGAGGCAGAGAGAGGAGGGTGTGTCCTTGGCCGCCTCAGAAGGCCGGGCGCCCCCGGCCCTGCCTGGCTGGCCTTCCTGCCAGCTCAGCTCAGGAGCTGCCACCAGGCGGGCTTCTCGGCATGGGTGTTGTAGGGAGTCTGGTCTGGTCGCCTCCCTTGCCCTCCCTGGGCCGTCTCAGTCTCGACTCCTCTGAGTTCGGGTTGCTTTGGCTGTGAGCATCGGCTGTGTGAAAGGGTGTTTTTGTTTTCAACTTAGTTTATTATTTTAACAAAAATTACCAACATTGCAAGTGCTCCCTGCCACAAACTCAAGCCAGCAGTGTGTGGCCAGGTGTGCGCCCAGCCCCACAGGTTGCTGCTCTCGCGCCATGCTGTGGCATGCATCTTGAGGGGCCTGCCACCTGCTCCTGTATCTGATAGCCTCTGCGGGCTGCCCGTAAGCTGCAGAAACCCACACCCCACATGCACTCCCAGCAGAGGCTGGGTCTGTTGGATTTGTAGGACCCGTGGGTGCCTTGGCCTAGGAGGTGGGTAGGTAGGCAGATCTGGGTCTTTTTCTTTTTTTTTTTGAGGAAGATTAGCTCTGAGCTAACTGCTGCCAATCCTCCTCTTTTTGCTGAGGAAGACTGGCCCTGAGCTAACACCCATGCCCATCTTCCTCTACTTTATACGTGGGACGCCTACCACAGCATGGTGTAACAAGCGGTGCCATGTCCGAACCCGGGATCTGAACCGGCGAACCCCAGGCCACCGAAGTGGAATGTGCGCACTTAACTGCTGCGCTACTAGGCTGTCCCAGATCTGGGTCTTGAAGCAGGACTAGGAGTTCTTTTGGTGGTCTAGGCAGGCCTGGGAATGGCTGGGATGGGGGAAGGAACTGGACTGGGTAGGGGGCAGCCACTGAGGCTGGGCTGGCACAGGGGGATGGATTGGGGTGACACTGGAAGCACAGTGGGCAGACAGAATGGGGAGGCTCAGCTTACCTCCTCCCCAGACCTCTGGCTAGTGGCCTCAGGGACCTGGGAGAGGACCACTATCAACTGCCTCCTTTCTCCCCTCCCCTGAGATTTCCCTGCAGAGCTCTAAGCTCTGTTTATTCTGTAGAATCATTTGTTCAGTAGAATAAATTCCCTCTGGGATGAGCTGATCAGTCACTCACACTTTAGTGTAAACATGAACTGAAGGGTCACCCTGGGTACTAGGGATGTAGCTGGAGATTGGGGGAAGGGAGAGGAGGTCCTGACTTGGCTGGGGCAGTGGCCTCCCCCATGAGAGGGGTGGCCTCAGATTGGGGGCCTCCTACCCCAGCCGCCCATCCCTCTGTGGGATGGGCTCTGAGTTCCTCAAGCCTCTGTTCCTGGCCATAGCTGGCCACCTAGTAAGAGAAGGGGGAGTCTGAGGTGTGGCCATGGCCCACAGGCATCTTTGGCCAAGTGTGGGGGTTCCTGCGTTCACATCCTGCTTTTCTCATGCAGGTCATGGCTATTCTGACCCAGCAGAGCTGGGGAGGTCTCTGGGCCTGTGGCATTTGGGGGGCAGCAGTGCAGGAGGGCCTGGCCTGGCCTCCCGGCTGTGAGGCAGAAGTTGGGGTGTTGTGCCCACAGTCTCCCCGCTGCCAGGGCCACCTTGCTGCTTCCAGGCCTGGCCAGATGGGACACTTAGCTCTTCTGCCTGGCAGAGGCCCCAGCTCCTCCATGTCTGGGCCAGGAGCTCCAGTCTCTGAGGCCACCTGCCCGTGGCCCTCAGTGGCATGGTGTGAGGGCTGCGGGGCGGGGGTGGGCACTTGGCCTGGTCCGGACTGGCTGGGTGAGCTCCCACTTTCCCCTCCACAGGTGCCGTCTGGGGTCAGTGCCCCCCGCGGTGTTGGGAGAGTCCAGACAGGTCATCCCCTGGAGCTTGTGGGGGCCTGGAGGACTGGGACCCCCCTCGCCCTGGAGCCTGCAGAGCCTGGGGGGCTCAGGACCACCTGTGGACAGGCTGGACGAGGAGTGGCCAGCTCTGGGGTCAGGAGGCCGTGAGGGGACAGGTGAAGGCTCAGTAGGAGCTGAGGACCCCGACTCTTAGGGGCACGCAGGGGACTCTGAGGGCCCAGGGACAGCCCTTCCTCCCCCGTCACACCCAGTGCACTCTGCCAACTTCCTGCTTCGAGGTGGAGGACGGGGCGATCTGGTGCCTCTGGGGATGCAATTGGGGCCGTCCCACTGGGAAGGGCTGGCCTGTGGCGTGCTGTGGCCTCTGGGAGCCCTGTGGGTCCTCCTGGCCCGTGGCTGCACTTGCTTCAAGGGCCCTGCTCTGAGCAGATTCCTCGCCTGGGCGAGTCTGCGGGGGTGGCGGGCGGGGCTGGGCAGCCACAGTTCTAGGTTAACTGGGATCTTGCTAGGAATTCTGAGGTTAGGAGCGAGATGCCAACGGGGGTGCCCCTAGGAGGCTGCCCCTAAGGCTGGTGGAGACTGCTCATGAGGTCTGCTCTCCCACTCAGCAAGACCCGGCCCAGGAGGTGGCCCCGGGGCTGTTTGGAAGCGTTTCTGTGCTTGGTGGAGGCCTCTCCCACTCCCACCCCCATCCCCACCCCCAACCTTGTCCCTACCCTGGGGCTCCTGGGAGATGGTGCTGACCACCAGTGGGCAGCATCGTACACCCCAAGGAGAGCACCCATGCCATTTGTCCTAGGAGCCCTGGCATCTACCCCCTCCCTCCCTAGTGTCCTGGCCTAGCTGAGCTGGGGCCTATGGTGCCCCCAGTGCCCTGACCCCCAGGCGGAAGCCAGAATGCTCTGCCGCGCAGGTTGGAGGACTTGGGCTCCTCAGGCTGAGAAGGCCCAGGGAGGCAGGGCCTGTGAGCCCTGGGAAGGGTGTCCACGCAGGGGTGGGGGTGCAGAGGCCTCGGGCAGCCCTGGGTGATGGGTCATCGAGGCTCTGGCACCGTGGGCAGTGGGGCTTGGGGAGCTCCTGGGCCCCCAAGCCTGGGTGTCTGCCTCTGGTGGAACCTGGCGGGCCCTGCAGTGGGGGCCAGGGGTGCTCATCTGCCTCCCTGTGAGTGAGTCAAAAAGGGCTGGGCCTTGGGTGTGGCTGGGAGGCTGTTGGCCAGGCCAGTTGGGCTGTGAGGCGGGAACCAGGTCCTTCCCTGGTTTCTGTTGCTGCAGCCACTCGGAGACGGTGCTCTCCGTCCCCTCGGCCCCTGGGAGGGCCTCTGTCTGTCAGCTGCAGCCAGCAGCCCTGGGTCTTCCTGTGGTGACAGCCCCCCACGTGGCCTCCTTAGCCGAGACCTGGGCCAGGTCACAGCCTCGCCTGGAAGCTCAGCTCTGCAGGGCTGTGGCGCATGAATGAGGGCAGCAGACATGGGGTTGGCTCCTCAGTGGGGAGAGGAGGGTCCTGAGAAATGACCCTTTCTGTCCTTTGGGGGCATTCACCTCATCTGTGTGTATATGGCTGGCCCTGGGAAGTGTCTGGGGGGGCTGCCGCAGGACCCTGGCTGGGTGCCTCCTCCCTCCCAAGCCGGCCCTGTCTCCTCTGTCCACTCTTCCCTGAGATCTGGGGTCCCCTCCTGGTGCATGGGGTGGACCAGGGCCTTGCTCCCTTGGTGGGAGTGTGGGGTCCAGCTCCCTGGGGGCCTCCTGCCACCAGCTGCTGCCCAGGACTGGCCAAGTTGAGGCGTCCAGGCCCAGCAGGCCATGAGGCTGCTTCCTGCTGAGTCTCCTGGCTCCCATTTCTCCACTGGGCTCAAGTCCTGGGCATGGAAATCCCACTGTGCTGGGCAGGGCTGGACTCTGGGGGCCGGGCCGTGGGGGCTGCCTCCTGCTGCAGAGCCTGCCCTGCTCCCTGGGCCTCCAGGAGGCCACAGTGTGGGGCGTGTCTGGGCCACAGCCACTGCCTGCCCTGCCCCACAGCTTCTCTCCACCAAGCTATGGTGGCTGCTGCCCTCCTCACCCCTTTGAACCTGACACCTAGACTCCCCCGACCTGTTTCCGACCCCAGGCTCATCATTGCCCCGGCTCTCTGTGTTCTGCCTTCTGTAAAGCCCAAGCCCACCTGACTCTGGGCAGCACTAAGACGCAGGCCAGTGGGCTGGTTGCTGGGTAGTGGGAGCAGCTACTGGGACTCGCTGACTTTGGGGGGCTGAGACTTCTCAGTGGGCCCAGCCGGCTCTGTGCCTTCCCAGGTCTTGAGTTGGGCTGCTGCAGCCAGCGGGGAGCTGCTTGTCTCCCTGGCCAAGCAGATGGGCCTGGAGGGTGGTGGCCTGCCTTTGAAGTGGGGGTGTATATGTGTGGGGGGGGTCTGTGTGCCCTGCCATCTTGACCTGCCTGTGTATCTGGAGTCTGATCTCCCTCACTTCTGTGCTGTGAGCCAGGCCCTGTTCTGGGCAGAGGGGGTTGCAGGGAAGGAGCCAGACAGACCTCACCCTCACAGACCCACACTCCATGGGGCCACAGACAAGGTAGATGTTATAGGGTGCTATAGATGGTGCCCCTCCCAGTGCCAGAGGGTTGGGGTCTGGACCCCCTTGGACCTGGGCCCTGAGAAGTGTCCTCAGGAGGATGATAAGTGTCCCCAGGAAGAGAATGTGCTAGGCAGGGGCATCCACATAGACTGATATCTGGGCATGTGGCACGTGCCCTGGGCAGGGGTGGAGTGGGGGGGTCTTACCCCTGGAGCCCACTGGTGGGAGCCAGCTCCAGTTTGGGTGGTCTCACGGCCGCGTCTGCCGGCAGGGTGGTGAAGGAGGAGATCTCCGATGATAATGCCAAGCTGCCTTGTTTCAACGGCCGTGTGGTCTCCTGGGTGAGTGTGTGGGACGTTGGCAGAGGCTGCTCAGCCGGGGTAGGGGTGGTCCCTGTGTTGCAGAGGGGAGAGCTGGGCTTGGACGAGCGGGTGTGGGCGGTGGGTGGGAGGAGGCTGGTCACCTGTGCCCTAGGCGCCCTGCTGGGGGTGGCCTGGAGGCCATGGGAATCCCTGAGCTCTTACTCCCCTCCACAGCTCGTGCTGGCCGAGGGCGCACACTCAGACGCAGGGTCTCAGGGCACTGACGGTCACGCAGACCTGCCCCCGCCTCTTGAGCGGACAGGCGGCATCGGGGACTCCCGGCCCCCCTCCTTCCAGTAAGGACTCTGGGGGGTGCTGAGCCCAGTGGTCCTGAGGGGCCTGCTGCCTGCCAGGCCCCTGGTGGGGAGGGGGGGCAGCTGAGCAGGGACCCACGGTCAGTAGGAGCTGGTCAGCAGAGGAGGGGCAGAGAGGTGAGGGTCGGGGTTCCACTGGGTGAAGGGAGGTGAGGAGCTGATGGTGTCTGAGGTGCTGTTGGCCCGCCTGCCCCAGCCCACCCTCCTCTTGTTGGCACAGCCCAAATGTGGCCAGCAGCCGTGATGGGATGGACAACGAGACCAGCACAGAGTCCATGGTCAGCCACCGGCGGGAGCGAGTCCGACGCCGGAACCGTGAAGAGGGTAACAAGGCCATACCCCAGACCTCCCTGGGGCCCTGTGGTACACCCCAGGTCCCTGCTGACACTGGGGTACTGCCCTCCACCAGTGGGGTCCCTGGGCAGAGGCCCCAGGCCCCACTGCCTGGGACCCCAGTGTCCCCTCAGCACCACCGTAGAGACCCTACCAGCTCCTTGGTCAATAGTACTCGAGGCCACACAGATTGCCTGAGACCTCCAGTGGACCCCATGGCCAGCTTCCCTCCCTGCTGTCCCTACAGCCACCCGGACCAACGGGCACCTTAGGGGGGACCGGCGGCGGGACCTAGGGCTGCCCCCTGACAGCACGTCCACTGTGCTGAGCAGTGAACTCGAGTCCAGCAGCTTCATCGACTCAGACGAGGATGACAACACAAGTCGGTGCGCAGGCGTGCGCGCGCGCATGTGTGTGTGGGTGTGTCATGCACATGAGCATGTATGTGTGTGCACGTGTGCATGCACACGTGGACTTGTGTGTGCCTGTGGGTGTGTTGTGCACATGTGTGTGTGCGTGGACTGTGTGCGTGCACGGGTGTTACAGGTGTTTGTGCATGTTTGTGTGGACGTGGGTTGTGTGTATGGGTATGTATGCATGGGTGTGTGTACATAGATGTGTGTGTACATAGCTGTGTGTAAATGTGTGTGCATGCCTGTGTGTCTGGCCAAGTGCACTTTGTGCACACATGAGTGTGTGCATGTGCAGGTGGCCATGCTAGCCAACGTGGTGTTTGTATCTCCATGTGTGCCAGAGAGTAGCAATCCATATAGGTGTGGGGTTTGTGTGTGTCATGTGTGCACCGTGGGGGTGTGTCTAACCAGGAGCTGAGCCTTCTGAGCAAACCCCATCCAGGCCCTGTGTCTCCTGGGGTCGGCCCCGCCCGACCCTCCTGCCTCCCATCCTGCCCTGACTGCTCAGGCTTCAGTGTCCTCGACAGTGTGAAGGGGGCGGGGGCACCCCGTTCTCTGCCCTCCCTCAGCCCTGCAGCCTCCAGCCTGGCCCCTCACCTACCTGCCCCCTAGGCTGAGCAGCTCCACGGAGCAGAGCACCTCCTCCCGGCTCATCCGGAAGCACAAGCGCCGGCGGCGGAAGCAGCGCATGCGGCAGACGGACCGTGTAGGTGGTGGCTGGTGCGGGGGGTCTGGGCTTCGTGCAGCCCCTGCTCACAGTCCCTCTCCTGGCGCCCCTCCCCAGGCCTCCTCCTTCAGCAGCATCACAGACTCCACTATGTCCCTGAATATCATCACCGTCACGCTCAACATGGGTGAGACCTCAGTGGGGTGGGGGCCACTCAGCAGGGCAGGGGTCCCTGGGCGTGGGGGTCCCTGTGTGCTGGGGTCTCTGGGCGCGGGGGGGTCCCTGTGTGCTGGGGTCCCTGGGAGGGGGTCCCTGGATGGGGTGCCTGCTCATCTCCTGCCCCCTGTAGAGAGGCACCACTTCTTGGGCATCAGCATTGTGGGCCAGAGCAACGACCGGGGCGACGGCGGCATCTACATCGGCTCCATCATGAAGGGCGGGGCTGTGGCCGCCGATGGCCGCATCGAGCCTGGTGACATGCTGCTGCAGGTGCGAGGTTGCAGGGAGCTGCTGGGGGGCCCAGAGGTCAGCACCCCCACCCCACCGTGCTGAACCCCTCATCCCCCAGGTGAATGACGTCAACTTTGAGAACATGAGCAATGACGACGCCGTGCGGATGCTGCGGGAGATCGTGTCCCAGACAGGGTGAGGCACGGGGGATGCGGGTTGGTGGGGGAGCACGTGAGGCCTCACCTGTGTGACCTGCCGCGCCCCACCCCGCAGGCCCATCAGCCTCACGGTGGCTAAGTGCTGGGACCCGACCCCCCGGAGCTACTTCACCATCCCAAGGGGTGAGTGAGCCCACGGGGCTGGTGGGGCTGGGGTCGGGGCGCCAGCCCAGCCTGAAGGGTCTCTCTCCTCTGTGCCCCTGTGCTCTGCTTCTCCCTCACCGTCCATGCGTCTGTCCATTCGTCTGTCTGTCTGCTGCCACGCGGTGGCCACCCAGCTGACCCAGTTCGGCCCATCGACCCAGCCGCCTGGCTGTCCCACACAGCGGCGCTGACTGGAGCCCTGCCCCGCTACGGTACGAGCCCCTGCTCCAGCGCCGTCTCGCGCACCAGCTCCTCCTCACTAACCAGCTCTGTGCCCGGCGCTGCACGTAAGTGGCAGCTCATGAGATCAGGGAATTGAGGCACTGGGGCCACAGGCCTGGCCGAGGTGCCCGCCAGTGCGGTCCCACCCGCTGGCCGCCCCAGCCTCCAGTGCTGTGCCAGGTCCACCTGCACGGATGCGGTGCTGACACGCGTGTCTGACCCGGCACCGCCACACGTGTGCACCCTCACGCACACCCTCCCAGTTTGCTGTCTATGTGGCGGGAGTTAAAAGTGCCTGGAGGGGCCAGGCCAGCCCCCAGGGCCCTGCCTGGCCATCCACTGTCTGCTGTGGCAGGGCTGGGGAGAGGCGGGTGCACACGTGGCCCCACCCTGCTTTCCTGCCGCTAACACGACTAACAGCCCTGAGCTGGCAGAGGAGGGCAGTGCAAGAGGCCCGGTCCCCTGTGGGGTCTGGTCTGCATGGGGGTTGTCTCGCCTTGGTTTGGGCCCAAGATCCTGATGAAGCATCTGCAGGAGTAGCAGACGAAGGTCCAGTCCCCGCCACGCCCACCCCCAGACCCTGTGGGGTCCATCGAGTGGTGGGGTTGGACCCCACAGTCACTGGGCTTCAGGGCCTGGGCTCCCCGGCCGCATGCTGCCCAGAGCCGGGGGTGCAGCAGGCGGGGCCTAGGGTCCCTCCCGAGCCCGCCCCCTGCCCGTCAGCACTTGGGGCTGAGGAGGGGGCCGTGCCTTGCAGAGCTGGAAGAGGCGCCACTGACCGTGAAGAGTGACATGGGCGCCATCGTTCGGGTCATGCAGCTGCCAGACTCAGGCCTGGAGATCCGCGACCGTATGTGGCTCAAGATCACCATCGCCAACGCCGTCATCGGTGAGTGGTCTGCTCCCTGGCAGTGGGGGCAGGGCAGGGTGGGGCACCCCTGCCATGTGCTGATTCTTCGTGCGGGCAGGGGCGGATGTGGTGGACTGGCTGTACACACACGTGGAGGGCTTCAAGGAGCGGCGGGAGGCGCGGAAGTACGCCAGCAGCATGCTGAAGCGTGGTTTCCTGCGGCACACCGTGAACAAGATCACCTTCTCCGAGCAGTGCTACTACGTCTTCGGGGACCTGTGCAGCAGTGAGTTGGGGGCTGCGGGGCAGGGATGCCCGGAGGGCCTGCCCAGCCCACTCTCACCCACCCTCCCCTCCTGCCAGATCTCGCGGCCCTGAACCTCAACAGTGGCTCCAGTGGGGCCTCAGAGCAGGACACGCTGGCCCCGCTGCCCCACCCGGCCGCTCCCTGGCCCCTGGGTCAGGGTTACCCCTACCAGTACCCAGGGCCCCCGCCCTGCTTCCCGCCCGCATACCAGGACCCCAGCTTCAGCTACGGCAGCGGCAGTGCTGGGAGTCAGCAGAGTGAAGGTGAGAGCCTGCCCGGCGCCCAGCTCCCTGCGTCCCCACCACCTGGCCCTGCCCAGCGTGCCCGCCCCCCGCCCTGTGTGCTCCTGCCTGCTCTGTGCTTGGCCCGGGTGGGCTTCTTCTGGAAGGGGTGAGTGTTGAGGGGGATGTGGAGAAGGAACCCAGAGGCTTCAGTGGTTGGGGGGGTGGGCCGATGTTCCATCTGTGGCTGAGGCAAGAGGCCAGGAGATGGTGAGGGAGAGGACACAGTAGAGGACAGACGCCTCCCTCCAGTGACGGCAGCCCCGCAGGGAGCCAGAGGTGGACACTTTCACAGACAACTATGTCTCCATGCTGGGATGTGTGGGGAGCTGAGAGGGAAGGTCGAGGGGCGTCCCTGAGGAGGGGACTTGTTGGGACAGTAGCCTCAGTCTGCCTGGGGGTCTGTGAGGCCAGTGGGTGCATGCCCATAGGGTCTGGGGAGAGGTCAGGCGGCCGGCCCAGCAACCCAGAAGGGATGGAAGAGACAGGAGAGTGGGTTGGAGGGCAGCAGTTCCCGAGGGGAGGCTGTGTTGGCCGCCTGTGACCCTGGGCAGGCCCCACTGGTGGCGGCGTGCCCTGGTAGGTAGGTGTGGTGCCCAGGTCGGACCTGGTGTGTAACTCGTGCTATCCCTTGCTTTGTGCTGAGCAAGCCTTAGACTGAAGGACTAGCAGAATGGACCCTTGGGGCCGGTAAGCCAGGGTCTTGCCCAGTGTCCCTCATGGCATGTCCCCAGCCAGCTAGCCTTCACAGCACTTCCTGGGAACCCAGGACAGGGGCTGAGCTGAGTAGCTGGCCAGGGCCCCGGGGTCGGATGGAAGGTGGGTCTTTGGGTGGGGAGCCCAGGATGGCTGACCGGAGTGCCAAGCACACAGGCCCTTCTTTGTGCCTTGGTTTCTCAGCTGCAAGACCAGGCCCTCAGTTCAGGCATTGGGGTGAGGCGTGGGGGCATCGAGTTGGCCCTGGAGCATCCCCACCTGCCTGCCACTGTCCCTGCCTTGCCTGCTGCAGCTACTCTTAGTTCTCTGGGTGGGGCAGGCTCTACCCTTGTGTCTGCATGGCTGTCCCCCTCCCACCCCCACCCCAGCTCAGGGCCACCAGGTTCTGGCCCTGGTTGCTCTGGCGATGGCCAGTTGTCCTGGAAGAGGCAGGGCCTGACTGACTGTCCTCTCCCCACTTCTCAACCCCAGGAAGCAAAAGCAGTGGGTCCACCCGGAGCGCCGGCGGGAGCAGCCGGCGGGCACTGGGCCGAGAAAAGGAGCACCGGGCGGCTGGAGCTGGGGGCAGCGGCAGCGAGTCGGATCACACAGCACCAAGTGGGGTGGGTGGCAGTGGCTGGCGGGAGCGTCCGGCTAGCCAGCTCAGCTGTGGCAGCAGCCCACGCAGCCAGGCCTCGGCCGCTGCCCCGGGGCTCCCCCCACTGCACCCCCTGACGAAGGCCTACTCGGTAGTGGGTGGGCCGCCTGGGGGGCCGCCTGTTCGGGAGCTGGCTGCTGTCCCCCCAGAGCTGACAGGCAGCCGCCAGTCTTTCCAGAAGGCCATGGGGAACCCCTGTGAGTTCTTCGTTGACATCATGTGACCGAGGAGAGAGTGCCTTCAGCCCGGCCCTGCAGGAGGGCGCTGCACCTGGAGCTTGTGTGGGCTTGCCTTAGTGGGGGCCGTCCTGCGTCACGCCAGCCTGTGCTTCCACGCGCACAAGGGGCTGTGCTGTGGGGTTTGGGCCTGGACAGAGGGTGGGAGCAGGCTGGAGGGGAAGGGTTGATGGCAGCCCGAACCACCATGATCTGGCCCCGGCAGCCTGTCCACTTCCGGAAAGAGCAGCTTGTGTCCATGCAGACCCTGGTGGGGACCCATTGCCTTGTGCTCAGGCGGGTCTGACCTGCTCCCCTTGATGTGCGGCTTAGGGACCCCTATTTGCCCACAGAGCTGCGCACAGGGCCCCAGACCGAGCTAAGAGGTGGCTGCTGGGCCTGGACCCCCTCCTTACCCAGTTTGTGGGCCCTGCCCATCTTGCCCAGGCTCGGGGACACTCTTGGGGGCAGAATCAACCCCCAGGCCCCTGTGTGGCTGCCCAGAGTAGGATCTAATTTATTTATTTATTGCCTGCCTGTGTGCTCTGGAGGAGGTGGCAGCCAAGTCAGCCGTCTCCCTGAACCTGGCTGGAGCAGAGTTTGCATGTCCCCCCACGCCAGGTCTCAGAGCAAATGCTGGGACACAGGTCATGTCTGAAAGTGTATGGGAGGGTCGGCAAAGGGGAGAGATGGGAGAGGGGTGTGTTTCAGCCGGTGGGAGGGGGACGTGACCCTGAGGGGTGAGGGGCAGGGATGGACACAGCTGCTGCAGGGGCAGGGTCTGGGGGTGAGGGGGCAGCCAGCCCGCCCTTCCTCGCTGTCCTCAGGTGACTGCCCACCCACGCACACTGCTTCCTTCCCGGCATCTCTGGCCTGCACACATCTGCGCTGTAGATCCTGTATCGAGTCAGAAGGTCTGTTCAGATAGTTAATAGAGCTGCTTCTGTGTAAATGCTATTTTAAACACTAAAAAGCATTTAATTTTATGGGACCGACGTGTGGCCTGTGTCCTCTCTCTCCCACCAGGCTGCCTCAGGAGACTGGGCACACGGGTGGTGCAGCCTCCCCAGGGCCTGGCTAAGCGCTGATTCAGCACTGGGCCCAGTGCTGTCCTCGCTGTCCCAGCTTAGCCACAAGGCCCTGTCCCCGGTGCTGGCTCCCCCAAAGTCCTGGCGGGCTGTCTTCTGTCCGTGGTGCTGGCTCCTGGCTCCTTGGCTCCAGGGGTCCTGGTGGCTGGTGCTGGCCTTGGTGCTGACCCCCACCACTACCCTTCCTGGGCTCTGTCCACGGTGCTGGTGGCGGGCTGAGCCCATTCTACCTACTCAGCCAGGCCAGGAAGAAAAGGAAACTGGGAGCTCCCCTCCCCGCTGAGCAGACCTCTGTCCTGCAGTGGAGTGCACGGTCAGGCATGCACCCCTGCAGAGGGGTCCGGGCAGCCCCAGCCCACCCACCAAGCTCCCATTTCTGTGATGCTTGGAGTGGGTGCTGGGTGGGGGCCCCAGGCTGGCCCCAGGCTGGCCCCAGCCAGACAAGTCATGCCCAGCTTGGCCTTCAAGTGGTCTGGTGGGGCTTTCTGAGCTTTCAGCATGGGCTGCAGGGGCTTGAGGAGTCCTCCATGGGCCTGTTTCTGAAATAGTGGGGCTGGGTCACTTGGCTAGGGCTTGGCCTGGATGGGGACAGAGCCTGACTCTGAGGTCCCAGGAGATGGGATCCCACGGGGCTGAGGCCCTGGTGCAGTGTCAGCAGCCAGCCTGAGGTCAGAATCTAGAGCTGGGAGTCTCAGCAGAGGCGGGCCACAGTTTGCAGATTGCTGTATGGGGACTTGGTTTGGGGGCATCTTAGCTAGGTCTGGGTTCACTGGGATGAGGTCACCAGGTTAGGAGTCACTTATTTTTGCCCTGAGTCTCCTCCCCACCCGCACTGCCACCCCATCCTGTGGCATCACCCGGACCCTCTCCCAGGAAGAACTCGGGGGTGTTGAGCTCCGGCCGCCATAGCAGCAGGTAGCACTTGGGCAGGTGGAATGTGGCCAGGATGCCCAGGGCACAGAGGAGGATGGTGCCCATCTGCACGGCGGGCTGGTAGGCCACGTGCATGTTGGCAAAGAGGGGCACAAAGGAGATCCACGTGAGGAAGTAGGCCAGCATAGCGAAGGTGAGGCCACGGGCACTGTTGTAGCGGCCGGGCTGGCTCTGCACCAGGAAGGTGCCCAGGAAGCAGAGGAAGGCCAGCACAGCGTTGGTGATATGCACCAGGCCAAAGCTGACCCAGGAGTGCACGCGGCAGTGCACCAGTGCCTCCGTGGGCAGCACCTGCCAGTCTGTCACCACCTCTGGTGGGAAGACCACCAGGTACCAGGTACATAGTGCTGCCTCAGCCAGCATGGGGAGGAGCACCACCAGCCAGGCCCAGGGCCCCCGAAGGCGGCCATGCAGCCAATCCGCCCAGCTCATCGGCAGCTCTGACTTCACAAAGATCTCGGCCGCCTGCAGGAAGAGTGTGCTCAGGCAGCCAGTGAGCGGGAGGTGGAGCAACAGCAGCTGGGCCAGGCAGCTGGTGGGGCTGGGCCGGCCGGGGAACAGGAGGACGCCGAGGCAGACGAGGCTCAGGCAGGCCAGGCCAAAGCAGGCCCGTGGCCCACCCGAGGCTCGAACTAGCGGGCTGTCCCTGTGCTGGACGAAGAGCCCCAGGGCCGTCAGGGCCAGGCTGAGAGCCAGGCCCAGCAGCACGAGCAGCGCCAGCACGGCTGGCTCCCCCCACGCCAGGAACTTGGGCCTGCGGGGGAAGCAGCGTGTGCTCCGATCAGGGGACCACTGGTCCTGGTCACATGGGGTGCAGAGGAGGTCATCTGTGGTGTGGGAGGAGAGAACAGACACTGAGAGGCATGGGCTCCCCTCTGGCCTCAGAGTTGGCTTAAGAAGTGGAACCGCCTCTGAGCCGTGTGCTCCTGACCCTGTGGGTCCCCTCTCCCACTCCTGCCCCAGCTTGTGCAGGCCCGCTGGGAGGGTGGCTCACCTGGGAGGGCTCACCTGGGAGGGCTCACCTGGCTTGTGCCGGTAGCTGCCCGCTTTGCAGTCCACACAGTCGTAGCAGCAGGAGTGGAAGCCCTTCACACGGCGCACCTGGCCCTCCTCGCACTCCCGCGAGCACTGGGATACGGGCTCCTGGCATGGGGGCCTCACGGCTTAGGCTCGGCTCTGCTGAGGGCACCTGCCTGAGACCTGGGGACAGCCTTCTGCTGCCCCCTAGGTGAGGCCAGAGCTCGCTCCTGGCTTTGGGGGAGCTGCTGTGCGGCTGGGGACACAGCCTGGTGCTCACCTTGTTTCCTGGCGTGTGCCAGCACATCCGGGAGTGCTGGAGCTGCAGGCGGCCACTGAAGGTGCCCACGGTGCGCAACTCGGGCACCGGGCCCCGCCACACCCACAGCTTCAGGTCATAGTCCATGTCTACGTTCCCCGTGGTGTCAAACCGCAGCACCTTGCCACGTGCTCGGAAGGTCATGTTGTACATGCTGTCCAGGAGCTGGCAGGCAGGTGGGAGCAGATGGGACAGGCTGGACCAGGAACTGCCTCCAGCCCAGAACCCCCCACTGCCATCCCTTCTCCTCAGGGGTGCCCAGTGGCCCAGGGCAGGTGCAGGGACCTGCACAGCTCCCATGCCCTCACCTGCCAGGGCTGCACAGGCTCCTTGGGCGTGGAGCAGCCCGAGGCATTGCAGAGCAGCGTTTTGTGGAGGGCCTGGGCCACGCCATATACAGCTGCATAGGCGGCAAAGGTCCGGTGGTGCAGCAGTGTGGTGGACACATTCTCCAGTGTGATGTGGTCACACTGGGGGCAGCGCGGCCCCACCACGTGCCCCTCCAGGGGTGGGTGCTTGGTGTTCAGTGAGGCGCAGAAGGCAGGGTCAGCGGCTAGGGCCAGGCGGGTCTGCACGTATGACGAGAAGTCAGGCATCAGGGCACCCTGGTGCAGGAAGCCGAGCACGGTGCCCACCTGGGCCATGCCGGGCAGCGTCATGACCAGTTCTGAGGTTAGCCAGGCCTCACTGGCCACCCACACCTTGGGCAAGAGCCCCCAGCGGATGCTGAGGCTGAAGAGGGTGCGGGCGGCAAGGGTGGAGGAGAACAGCACCACCACCTGCACACTGCTCTGGTTCACCTGGTGCAGCAGGCTGTGCACAGAGCCCAGCTTCCGGCTGTCAGTGCCGAGCAGGGGCACCAGGCCCTCATGTGCGATGCAGATGCCCCGCATGTTGGCCAAGCCAGAGAAGAGGCTTAGGCCCTGCCGGCCATACTCGTCGTCACTGCCCACAGCAGCCACCCAGTTCCAGTGGAACTCCTGCAGCAGCTCCACCATGGCCGCCGCCTGCACGCGGTCGCTGGGCACTGTGCGGAAGAAGGACGGGAACTCCTCCCGGTTGCTCAGCCGTTCTGCGCTGGCGCCATAGCTGATCTGCAGTGGCCAGGAGGCACCTCCTGACGAAGGGGCTCCCGTGGGAAGGGCGGTGGGGGTGGGGGACAGGAGAGGTGGGGGCGCACCTGAGGCATGAGGAAGAAGCTGAAGAACTTGCTGGTGACAAGGGCGAGCTCAGACGAGTGGGGCCCGATGACGGCCAGCACACGGGGCTGGTACTGTGTGTAGTCGCAGTAGGCGGCGATGTTGCTGCTGCCCGCCTTGGCCATGAACAGGAGGCTGGGCTTCATGGCAATTATGGGCTCTGAGCACGTGTCGAAGAAGTCGTAGCCCAGGCGCAGCCCAGGCAGCAGGCTGGACCCATTGTTGATCTCCTCCACGGCCATCTGCACCGCCAGCGCCCAGAGCAGGCCGAGGGACGAGAACCTGGGGCCACGCAGAGCTGCAGGTGGCCGACAACCTTGACCCCACTCGGGGACACCAGACCTGAGCCACCCCAAGCCTGGCCACCCCTGCCCCCAACCCCTGTCCTCCCTACCTGGTGCACACGGTGGCACTGGGCTGTGTCCTGTTGCTGAGACCAGCACCCTCAGCCAAGCCAACGGGGAAGAGCCCACCCAGCACGTAGTCCCCTGACATCCTGAACTGCTGGGTCAGGCACAATGGGGCACCTGCCCTGAGGCCCAGGAGAGCCAAGAGGCCCAGGAGAGCCCGGCCTGGCATGGCAGGTGGCAGCTTCTGGCAGGGATGGCAAGTGGGCAAATCGGGCAGGCCCCAGATATGGTGAGTTGGGGTGGGGTGGGGCAGGATTTGTTTAGCAAAAACCTCGCCTGTCTTCACCTGCCAGCCCGGGGCCCCTGGGGCCATCCTTGCTCTCCTGGGCCCCACAGGTTTGCACATGTCGGATGCTGTTATCCTGATTGACACCACCAGGCTCTGCGGCTGACAGTGACCTGAGAAGGCAGGCTCTGACCTGGCACTGACCATGACCTTGTTACCTGCCTGTACCCAAGCCCTCAGCACCCACCCCACACCTGGAGGGGAGGAGGAACACCCACAACGTCTCTGCCAGAGGGTCCTGGGGTCTCCAGCTGCCTGTGGGCGGGGCTTGGAGGTGACAGTGCCCCGGGGAGTAGGCACAGAAACACCTTCTCTCTCCAGCCCTGGGAAGGCACTGTCAGCAGCTGGGAACATTGCACAGGTGGCTCTATCTGCAAGCCCAGGGGGCAGTCTGAGGACAGCCCTGCAGACCAACCAGGAGGCCCGCAGACCGTTGGCCAGCCTGGCCTCCAGCCTGCGGCTGGGGTACGGGATGTGGCCTCTCGGCCTGCGTGGGAACAGTGCACCTTGAGGGACTGGACCATTCCTCCACTGGGGTCCGAGGCCTGGAAGCTTTGGAAGCCCTTGGGTTGGCTGCATACCAGGCCTGGGCACTCCATGGTGGCAGGTGCTCCCCCCGACCCAGGGGACAGGGCTCACAGCTGGGCCTGCAGGAGGGTGCATGCAAAAGAGAGGAAAGGCCGTAAACAAATAGGCTGCCACAGCTGGGTCAGCACCAAGTGTGCAGGGGCCCTGGTGGGTGGGATGGTAGATCCTACTTAGCCTCTGGGTGCCCAGGGACCAGCCTTCCCTGGCCTGGCCTGGGGGCCTTTGACACTAGGCTTGGAGGTAGAGGAGCTATACCCAGAGGAGCCGGGGAGACCAGCAATGTTTCAGGGGTGGGGCAGAGCAGGGGCTCTGGGCTTACAGAAAAGGTGGTCTAGGGACCTGATCTTTGCCTGACCCTGCTGCCCTGTGGGGAGGGCCCACGTTGCACAGCACTCAGGACATGCACACGCATGTGCACAACACATGTGCACTGCACCTGCACGTCTTCAGGCACACACACACACATAAGTGCAGCCCTTGCTCTCTGGCCCGGGTGGACTCCAGGGTATCTTCCCAGGCCAGTCGCTGATTGTCACGGCCTCTGCTAGTGCTGCACGGGGCTGTGGCACCTGCTGGGTGTGGGGCAGGCTGGGCGGCGTGCAGCAGCAGCCTGTGGTGGCCCAGCATCGGATGCTGCTATTTGGGTCCGACATTAGGTGGAGTGCCTGAGAGGACACTGCCTGGCATGTGTCCTCTTCCTATCTGGGCCCATCATGGCACAGAGCAGTCCCTGCTCCACTGGCTGCAGCCCAGGCAGGTCTGTCTTCTCCCTATAGTGTGTGGCTGGCCTCAGACCTGCGCTTTCAACCCAGCCCCGTGGGTGGAGCCATGCCTGTTTTCTCACTGTAAAGAGGAGTCATAGTGTGGACCTCGGCAGGGGTTGGGAGGACCAAGCTAAAGCCTGCACAGGGCAGGCAGGCAGCACCCCCTACCCACACTGGCTGGGTCATGCCTCACATCCCCATGGTTGGCACTGCCCTGCGAGTCTCAGTAGGCAGGTGCCTAAGACACCCAGTCCCTGTCCTGGAGCACAGACCCTGGCTCTGTAAAGTGTGATTTATTTATGCTGGAAAAGCTACCACCAGTGGTACACGTCCTGAGGTCCCCACGAGCTCACAATCATGCACAACTTCTGTACAGTGGGCACCGTCCCCATGGCACCCAAGGTCCTGGGCTCACAGTGAAGAGTGAGTGGGAGAGGCCAGGCCCTCGAGCACTGGGTGATGGCCGGGCTGGGTGTGGCTGTCTGCCAGCCTGTCAGCTAGGCAGAGGGGTCCAGGCCCTCTCCCGGTGCCATGCCATCCTGGGTCTCCTGAGCTCTGTGGGGAGGGGCAGCAAAGGGCAAGAAGAGGGAACACAGCACTTAGCTGGACACTGGGACGGGGAGAGTTCGGCATTGGCCCAGAGGAGACATGGGCTCCTGGTGGCTTCAGGTCTGTGCTGTGCAGACTCACAAGCAGCTGCCTGGGGAGCTCTGGCCATGGCGTGGCTGCAGGAGGCAGCTGATGTGTGTGGCGCTATAGAGGCAGAGAGGCCTTCGCTTGGGGCTTCAGCTCCCGGGTCTCACTGCTAAGGACATGTGGGCCCCTGGCTACGGCCAGGCAAGGGGCAGGGAGGGAGCCCACAATGCCATCTGATGCCCAGGGATTCTCTCCCTGCCCTAGGGACAGCCAGCCCAGTGTGGAGGGGCCTGGAGCAGCCTGCCTAGGCCCAGACACTGCATCCGGGCCTGGGAGGGACACGTACCAGCATTGTTGGCTGGCAACCAGGACAGAGTCTATGTATTCCAGTGACCTCATCCCACTTCACAGACTTGACTCACAGGTAGGGGCAGTTTCTCGGGCCTCTGCACGCACGCTGATCCTGCCTCCGCCCTCCCTGCCCTTCGCACTTCACCACTGGGTGAGGCCTGTCTGGACACACATGTCACCTGGCTGAGGGTAAAGCTGAGATGCTCTTGGGCAGAGTGAGAGGACAGGCATGGGACAGACGGCCAGCGCCTGCCTCCTCTGACCCAAGGGGCCACGCTGGGCCTGTGCCTCCCCACAAGCTCAGTTCACAAGGAAAGAGTGGTTTTCCCATTCCTGGGGAACCCAGAGAGCTCCATGGTGGGACTGAGGGGCCCTGGCTGCCCCAGCCCAGCTCTGGAGAAGGGGAAGCCCGCCCTGCCCGGGCCCGCTAGCCCCTAGGGCAGGTCCAGCAGAGCGTGCTCGGCGTAGAGCTTCTGGGAGATGTTGTAGACGTGCTCAATGAAGGGCAGGGCCTCCCCCAGCATCTCCACAGCCTGCTCGGGGGACCCCACGTTCATGGCTTCCAGGAAGACCTTGCGTGTGGGCAGCGTGCAGAAGGCCACAGTGACAGCCCGGCGGATGATCCAGGGGTGGTAAGCAGCCAGCGAGGCATTGTAGGAGTCGGTGCAGAGCGTGGCAGTGCGCGCGTCCTCAGGGCTGGTGCGCAGACTTTCCAGGAAAAGCTGTAGCCAGCGCAGAGCGCGGTGCAGCCGGAGCATTGTCCGGCAGCCTGAGTCGGGGTGGCGCGAGCGCCGGTCCAGGTCCACCAGCTGGTTGCCCATCTCGTAGGCTACCATAGACTGCAGGCTTCTGTAGTGCTCCCGCTGTGGGCTGCTGCACAGGCGCTCCATGATCTGTAGCTTCATCACAACATCCTTGGAGACAAACGAGAAGATGCTGCCCAGACTGTTCAGGAACCTACGAGAAGGGAAGCAGGAACTCAACCTGGGGTGTAAGGAAGACCGCCCCTCCCTCCTGGGGCACATGTCCACTTGGGGGCAGAGGCAGGAAGGCTTGGTGCTGCCTGCCAGTCGGCAACTGAGAACAGCTGACTGACAGTGGGCAGACACATGCCTCGTGCATGCACGTGCAGGTCCTACACATGGGAAGTATGGCCGGGAAAGCCCCACCTTTGGGCTAGCCCCAAAGGGCAGTGGCCCTTTGCACGCACCTGACCAGCCCCCTCCAGCCTTCGAGGTAGCAGTCCAGCAGCACCTCTTCCTTCTCGTTGAGACATTGCTTGAAACCGACTAGGACGACTTTCAGATTGAAGTCTGACTCTGAGTCATCCATTTTTCTATACGAACTGAAACACAAAGGAAGCCAAGCTGGTGGGCTTTCTCACTGTGAGTCTGCTCACTCCTTAGATTGTTATTTCGAGGGCATGGGCAGGAGCCATTGCAAGGAAACAGCTCACAGTGAGTTGCATCCCCAGGTGGGCTCCCTCCTCCCCAGGAGCTCCCCTTGCTCTGCTTGGGTTACACAGTCTGACACATCAACCTGACCCCGCATACCCTTTGCCCAGAACACCCACAGATCTTAGCAAGGCCTATCCTTGTCATTCATGCTTTGCGAAACCACTCTGCTGTATCTTGCTTGCAACATCTCCACTTATGCTGTTGTCTGTCTCTCTTACTAGAGTGTGTCTGTTTTCACTGCTTGGAAAATATTTGCTGGGTCCCTGCCCAGAGCCAGGCACTCAGGTGCACCGTGAGTGAAACAAACAGCCCTGCCTTGTCAGGGTGACATTCTACCATGGGGTGGGGGGTGGGGTGTCAGACAATAACAAAGACAGGAAATTCCGGCACGGTAGGTAAAAGAAGGTAAATACTATGGACAAAAAAGACCGTGACTGAGAAGAGAGGGAGGGTAGTGGGGTCATCTGCACCCTTCCCCAGTCACTGCCGCATCCCAAAAGCCAGAGCAGAGGCTGCAGGGTCAGCATTTGCTGGACAGATGGATAGACACCAATCTTTTCACTCCTACTGAAACCGTACACGTCCCACACAGAAGGGTGGTCAGGCCAAAGGTCTTTCCACACTCTGAAGTCATCCACTGGTCCTCCCTCAGCTGCAGAGAACCTTCTGGAAGTGCTCCAGGCCAGAGTCCTACTCTGGATTCTACTCGCATTCATACAGTCACTCTACAAACATCCAAGCACCTACATGTTGAGTGGGTGCTGCGGGGCACTCCAGCCCCTGCCTCCCTGAGCACCCGGGACCGGCATCACAGTGCAGCTCTGATGGGCCCAGGGGACTCAGCATCCAGGATGAGCTCTTACCCTGCTGGGCCTGGGGGTGACTGTGCCTTCCATGCTTGGAGCCCTGTGGGGCACCTGGCAAGTGGGGGAGGCTGCCCAAGCTGTGGCAGGAGCCCCAGCCAGGAGCAGGACACCTGGTCCTATGCAGCTTCTGCCATCCACTCCATGGGCAAGTCACTCACCGTCCTAAGGCTCGGTCCTTCATCTCTGGGGAAAATGGACCAGCACACCCTGCCCTGCCCACTGCCCAGCCTGCCAGGAGTGTCTGATGAGGCCTGGCGGCTGCTGAGGCCCTGTGGATCCCACAGATTGGGCTGCATCCTGGCATCAGGCAGAGCCCCCAGAGGGAGCTCATCCTGTCTTCAGGTGAGTGGGACAGCTGCACCCGGCCTCAGGAGGATGGCGCTCTGGAGACTTCTGGCACATGCCTCAGTTCTCTGCCCACTGAGAAGATAGTCTCTGAAGCCCTCAGGGCTACCTTCCTGGCCACTAAGCAACCTGTAGGCCTGGACTTCCTGCCCAGAACCTGAGCCAGCAGCCAACAGGAGGTGCCAGGAGCCTTTCAGAGCTTGGAAACAACAGGAAGGGCAGTGGCTGTGTGGCTGGGGGCGGGCAACTGGCCAGTTCTGGGAAGGTGATGCAGGGCACCGCCAAGGCTCTCCCAGGGGCAGCCCACGGTCCCAAGGTCAGGGCTCGGCGGGAGAGTGGCCTGAGCATCCCAACCCTGTGGGTGACAGCGGCCTGGAGGCCTCGAAAAGAAAGGGGTTCCCAGCCCGGCACCCCAGGATCAGAGGGTGGGAGCGGGGCCCTGTCCGGGAAGTCTTTCAACTCTTCTAGGAAGGGGGTTCCGGGTGGCACCGGGCTGGGGTCCAGGACTCAGGGAGGGTGGGGCCCTGGTCCTGGGCGGGTCCTGCTCCAGGTGCAGGCCCCGGGACGGGGCAGAGGCCCGCGGGCCGGGCCAGCGTGGGAGCCAGGTCTTCGGCCGCTCCACCCTCCCGCCCTGGGGTCCCACGCCCGGCCCCTCGGATATGCCCAAGCCCCCCCCCGGCAGATTCGGTTGCGCTCGGTTCCCCCGCCGCCAGCCCGAGTTTACCTGCCCTGCCGCCGCCGCCGCAGCCGCCGTTGTTGGACCCGCCGCCCTGCCCCCAGCCACCGCCCCGCCGCCCGGGATTGGTTGTCGGCCGTCCAATCAGAAGGCCCGGAGCGTGGGCGCGCGTTTCCGGCGGGCGCACCGGAAGCCGGCGCGCCGGGCTGCGCCTGCGCAGTGCGCGCCGCGGGCCTGGTTCCAGCGGAGCTTCGGTCCTGGGCCGTCGTGGGGCAGGCGTGGTCCGTCGGCTCTGGGAGCGCAGCGGCGACGGGCTGGGGCGCGGCCTGCAGGATGCCTGAAATCAGGGTCACCCCGCTGGGTGAGTGGGGCGCGGGGAGGGGCCGGGGGAGCGCGCCGGCTGGGTCAGTGTCGGGGCCGTGGAGGGAGGGCGAGGTCGCCCGAGCAGCCCTGCCCGGCCGTCCCTGGACGGCGGGCGTCTTGTGGAGGCGCGGGGTCTCCGTCCTCGCCGCGCCCGCGCCCGCCTCGCTTCGCGCGGGCTGATGCTTCAGGCCCCTGGCGCCTCTGCCCCTCGCCGCTCATTCTGCTGCCACCTCCTGCGTCCGTCTCCGCCCGGTCACCTGCAGCCTCCGTGTGCCCGTCTGGAGATCCGCCCTCAGTTCAGCCCTTGTTTTACTTGACGTCTGCAACGTTAAAAAAAAAATAGCTCTGCTTTTTGTAAAAGGTGTAAACGCACGCTTTTAAAAGGCCGAGCAGCAGAAAACAGCGCAGAGGAGGAAAGATCACTCCGAATCCAGGCGTTAGTTACCATTTCGGTGGCCAGCCGTCCCGACGTCTCTGGGCGTTCTTGGTGCACGCATAGCATGTGCTGGTCTGGAACCTGCGTCCTTCACTGGGGCGTGTGTTGGGAGCAGCTTTCCCTACAGTTGTCCCACGCAGCTCCAACGTGCTTTCTAAGGGTGCGAGCTCTACCTCAGAATAGCCCACCCAGCCCCCCGGTGTGGACATCGAGCTGTTGACAACCACAGTGAACGCCCCTACCCCCGGCCTGCTGGGTCAGAGCACACATTCCACACTGCCATACGCATCATCCCCCCCTGTGGCCTCTCGTAGGGCTGTTGGCACTGGGTCACCTTGGCCCTGCACCCTCCTCTGCCCCTGGCTCCTCTCCAGAGCCCTCTGCGGGACCCTCCTCCCAGCCCCTTTCCCACATGGCCCCTCTTCTCACCCCTCACTGTCCTCGAACAGTCCTATCATTTTACTGCTCCTCTTACCCCAAATCTGCACCTGGGTGTGCCCCCAAGGTCCCTCCGCCACAGCACCATCAAAGCAGAACCACTTCTGCTCCACTCTCTCCCTTCGCCAGTTTCTGCCTTGAGGGCTCTGTGGTCACCTGGGCCAGATTTGGAATCTTTCTGGGTCACTCAGGGCCTTTGCACAGCTGCCCCATCATCCTGGCTGTCCTCCTCCCCCATGCTTGGAAGTTGTCTTCCCAGGGAGAACTTGCCCGTCGTGGTTCTGGAAGTTTCTGGGTGCCCTTCCCTGCATTATTTTCCTCCATGGTGCTGACCTTCACCTGATGCCCTCAGTGTGTGTCCTACCTACGTGGTCATCGTCTGTCTCCTTGTCCTGGAACATCAGTTCCCCACGGACTTGGTGTCTCCATTGTCTTCTGAGTCCTGCCACCTCCTGTGTGCCCTAGACTCTGTCCCCCATGTCTGCCCAGTTCAGGCCTCTCTCTCTGCTCCTGGGATCATTGTGGGTGCTCTTGGTCTGGCGGCCTAAGAGGTGGGCTCTGGAATCCAGAAAACTGTCCTTGGCTCCATGCTGAGGTCCATGTGCCCATGGGTTAATCCTCTGTCTTCTGTGGCTTCACGTCTTCATCTGTAAAGAGGGGTGGTTCTTCTTCTGCAAATGTTTGGAGCCAGGCACTCTCCTGGGCTGGAGGTGCGGCAGGTGGCAGACAGCTGAGATCCTGCCTTCAGAGAGGCACGTCCTGGTGGGAGCAGCAGCAGGCCTGTCAGAGACCTTGAGGCCACCAGTTGTGGCTGGGCTACTTGAGGCAGGCAGGCGAAGCTCTTGGCTGGCATCACCTGCTGTTGTCACGGGTGACTGAAGCTTCTCGAGGACCAGCCTGTGTCCCACTCTGGGCCATGGCCCAGTCACCTGGTGTGTGTGGTGCTGACTGAAGGTTCAGGTGGCCGGTTGTAGAGTTCAAGAGGGAGAGCAGGTCATTTGCTGTCATTAGGGCTTGCAAGGCCATGTCCCTTTCCTTCTGGACCCCACCTCCAGTGGAGGTGACAGATGGCCATATGAGGTGGCTGAGGTGTGCCCTGCCAGGGGAAGGTTTAAGGGCCTGGAGCATTTGGGCAGGGCCTGGAGGTCAGGAATGTGGATGGGACTCACGTTACCGTCTGGGCTGGGGGGGTGCCCTGAGGGGCACGGTGGCGAGTCCATGTCGCCCATGTGCCCTCGAGTTGAGGTGTCTGCACTGGGGCCACCATAGTTGGCTGTTGCTGCACAGTGGGGGCCATGTTCCCCTGCCTGAGGGCTAAAGCCACACAGGTCTCCCTCTGGAGTGGCACCACCAGGAGGTGCCTGATGCCTCTTGGTGGCAGGTCCTCGGGGAGGGGGCCCCACAGCCCAGATGTGATCCCAGCTGAGGTTTCGGGAGAGGTGGTGAGTTCCCGCAGAACACTGGCCACAGTCCAGCACCCGTTACTCAGTCCCAAGGCTGCAACCTTGAGAGGGGAGGGCCTTCTTCCATCTGACCCTGGGCAGCAGTGGCAGGGCCTGAGGTTGGAGGTGTACATGGGCTAGAGCTAGCTTGGTGGCCTTGACGCTTTGTCCCTTGCCTGCCCAGGTGTGGAGGTGGTGATCCTTCTTGCCTCACATGTTGTCCCCCCAGCAGCCATGGGGGTTGTTTCCCTAGCCCACTAAGGGCTCTGCAGGGTCAGAGACCCAGGGTGCCCAGTGGGGGTCTGGGGCAGGTGGCTGGGCCTTGGCCTTGGGGCTGGGGCCACAGCTTGCAGCAGCAGGGGAGGGGCCCTGGGGGAGGCAGTGGGGGGAAGGGAAAGAGGGGTGGCACCTCTCACCCTGCCCTCTCGTGCAGGGGCCGGCCAGGATGTGGGCCGAAGCTGCATCCTGGTCTCCATTGGGGGCAAGAACGTCATGCTGGACTGCGGGATGCACATGGGCTTTAACGATGACGTGAGTCCTACAGGCGGGCAGCTCGAGGCACCCATGGGCTGGGGAGGGCCCATCACCCATCCTGCTCCTTGTCGTTGTCTGCAGGACCTCGGGCCTTGGAATCTCTGACTCTGACCCATGGAGTGGGGACAGTGGGCAAGGGGGCAGTGGTAGAAGGCAGGTGGGTCTAAGGTCACAGCATTCCTGGGCAGCCCCTCACCATCACTTGACAGTGGGGTGGGGCACCCTGCATGAGAGGTCAGTCTGAAACAGAGCGGAGGCTCATAGGCTCCTGCAGGGTCGTGTGGAGTGGGTCTGGGGCATCCCAGACTGGGCTTCTGGCTCTGTCCCTGGTCCTGCAGTTTGACCCCTTCCCTGCCTTCTTGGAGGCCATGAGCAGTCAGTGATCCTGGTGCAGCCCTTTGGGGTAGGAGTGCGGTGTCCGGGCTCAGCCTATGCCCTGATTCCCTCCTTCAGGGCTGCTCCTGGAGCCCTGGCTGCCTCCGTGGTCACCTGGAGACCTCGGCAGCCTGCTGCATTCTGACCTTTTCTCTTGGCTTTTCAGAGGCGCTTCCCTGACTTTTCCTACATCACCCGCAACGGCCGACTGACTGACTTCCTGGACTGCGTGATCATCAGGTGGGCACCCATTGGCTGCTGGTGATAGTGCTGCACTGTGCTGGCTCGCACCTTCCCCACCTTGAGGACCCTCAGGAGCCCAGGAGAGCTGCTTGGGGCCTGTGGTGGCCACCAGCCTGGGTTCTGTTCCAGGTTGTCTGCATGGCTGACCCCCAGGGCTGGCCCTCTCTGCCTCTGGACGCTGGTCCCAGAGGTGGCATCTTTGCTTATGGTCACAGGTGTTCACAGTCAGCCCAGTGGAGCTGAGCTTGTCTGTTGGCTGTGCCCCTGAATGTCATGGACGAGAGCCCCAGGTGCCCCAGGAAGATGAGGCGTGTCAGGTCTCCCTGGTCACGGTCGACCTCCCGGGCTGGCTGAATGGAGCTCCTAGCTTCCCTCCTCTTGCCTCATGCGGTGCCAAGACAGTGCACAAACATTTCTGGGGTGTAGTCTCTCTCACGACCCTGCCCTTCACCACGTGGCTTAGATGACCACTCTGGCCTCGCCTTCACCCTAGCCCTAGCCCTAACCTCCTGTTGCAGAGGGCCCACTGACCCAAGGCAGCCCCCCTCCGCTGCCCTGAGGCTCCTCTGGCCTCGGTTCCTTCTTGGCATGCGCTCATGCCCACGGGTCTGCCGCTTCGACGGCAGGGCACAGCACTGCTGTTCCCTCTGCCCTGACGCCTTTCCAGGCCTCATCCTGGCACTGTCCCAACTCTTTCCTGCCTCAGTTCATGGGCTGCAGGGTTCTTCCTGACCACCCCCGCAAAGATGGCAATTCTCCTCCTGGTATGCTCTCCTTAGCTGCTTTCTCTTTCACAGAATCTCACCGTCTGGTACACGTTTCAGCTGTTGCTTATTGCTTGACTAGCTATTTAGACTGTGAGTTCCAGGAAGGCAGCAGTTTTTGTGTCTTTTGCTTATTCCTCACTCTTGTAGTTAGGACAGTGATGCGTGGTAGGCACTCAGTGAATGAGAGAATGGGTGGAATGACCACGAGCCCAAGGCTGGTGTGGAGGGCCTGTGGGGGTGGGGGCTCAGTGGGGGAGTAGTGGCCCTGGGCTGACCAGTGCTGCCCCCCACCCAGCCACTTCCACCTGGACCACTGCGGGGCGCTCCCCTACTTCAGCGAGATGGTGGGCTACGACGGGCCCATCTACATGACCCACCCCACGCAAGCCATCTGCCCCATCCTGCTGGAGGACTACCGCAAGATTGCCGTGGACAAGAAGGGCGAGGCCAACTTCTTCACCTCCCAGATGATCAAAGACTGCATGAAGAAGGTGGTGGCTGTCCACCTCCACCAGACAGTCCAGGTCGGGATCCTGTACAGACCCCGCCTCACTCACTCTTCCGTCCGGCACTGTGGGGCCACCAGGAGGCAGCAGTGGGCAAGCACCCCGGGTCCCAGCCTAGATTGGGCCTGTGGGCCACTGTGAGCCGTGTGCCGGTCGAGCATGTGGGGCCTCTGCCCCTCACCCACCTCTGTGCTTGAGCCCATGAAGGAGGCCGGAGAGGGACACCTGTGCCCTCTGAGTGCCGTGTGGTCTGAGAGTACCGGCTGGGCGGGGAGATGGGCGAGCCCCACGAGGCCCCAGGTGCAGGCTGCTGGTTTGGGCTGCATCTTAGTAACTGTTGGGCACGGGTCACGGAGGAAGCAGAGGGTTTTAAGCAGGCAAGTGACGTCGAATTTGGTAAAACTTATCACAAAGCTTGTGGATCTCTCCTCAGAGTCTGTAGGTTTTGCTCCTTGTTAGGTGCCTCCACGTTTTGGGTCACTTTATCCTGGTTGAACCCTTTTGTGACCATGAAGTGTATGTCTGTCTTTAATCACGCTTTTCCTTGAAGTCTATTTTTCTGGTGACATAGTTACACCATCCCTACTCCCACCTTCAGTTAGTGTTTTCGTAGAGTATCTTTTTCATCTTTTACTCTCACCCTTCTACATCATATTTTTAAAGCTTTTTCTTTTTTTTCTGCTTTATCTCCCCAGACCCCCCTGTACATAGTTGTATATCTTAGTTGCAGGTCCTTCTAGTTGTGTACATCGTATTTTAAATGTGGCTTTTCTAAGCAGCATGTAGTTTGGGTTTTTTAAGTCCAGCCTGATAACCTGTACTTTATTTTTTTTTGCTTCGCCCTGAGCTAACATCCTTTGCCACTCTTCCTCCTTTTTTTTTTGGTAAGGAAGTTGGCCCTGAGCTAACATCTGTGCCAGCCGTCTTCTACTTTGTATGTGGATGCCTCCACAGCATGGTTGACAAGTGGAGTAGGTCCGCGCTGGGATCCAAACCCACAAACCCAGGCTGCCGAAGCAGAGCGCGCGCAACGTTAACCCCTGGGCCACGGGGCCGGGCTCCTTGATGACCTGTACTCTGGATGGAGCATCTGGAGTCCACACTCAATAAGATGAGTCGGGCTGAGCTGCACACTCTTCCTGTTTGCCTCCTATTTGTTTTGCCTGTTTTTTTCTTTCCTTTATTGCATTTTTTGGGCTGATTTTTTAAACTCCATTTCTTCTTTTATTTGATTGGTAATTACATGCTTTCTGACTTTCTCAGTGGTGGTCACAGAACATGTCCATGACAACAAAAGCCTAAAGGCGTACCTGGGACTTTGTTGCTTCCCTGGACAGCGCAAGGGTCTCGCAACGTCTCTTTTTTTAAAGAGGTTTTCTTTTTTTTTTTTGGAGGAAGATTAGCCCTGAGCTGACATCTGCTGCCATTCCTCCTCTTTTTTTGCTGAGGAAGACTGGCCCTAAGCTAACATCTGTGTCCATCTTCCTCCACTTTATATGTGGGACACCTGCCACAGAATGGCTTGCTAAGCAGTGCCATGTCTGCACCCGGGATCCAAACCAGCAAACCCAGCGCTGCCGACGCAGAACATGCGCACTTAACCGCTGCGCCACCGTGCCCGCCCTCGGAACGTCTTAAAGCCACGTACTTCTCCCGACTTATAGGCTGTCGTCCTGTGTACTTTAATTCCCTCCATGTGTGGGGACGCAGGAGGACGTCATCACTGATGCTGGTGAAGTCATCGCTGCCTCTACCCTTCCTCTCGTCCCTCTCTACTTCCTGTGTTCTCTACTTTTTATTTAAATAGAATTCTAGGTTCTCTCAGTACTTTGAGGATGTCTTCCCATCTGCTGTTTGGAAGAGAATCTGTTCTCTTGCACTGCATGTAGGATTACATCCTTTTGTCTGGGTTGTGGCGGGTGTGTCACAGTGACCTACGTGGTGCACTCTCCCTGTGTGGCTCAGGGTGTGAGGCCTCTTGCATCTGCAGCTTCATGACTTCCCTCGGGCTCCTCCAGTGCGGCTCTCATCCGTCCTTCCTCCCCCCGCTGGCTCCAGGGAGCTGAATGCTCCACCTTCTCGCTCTAGACCCTCTCTCAGCCTTGTCTTTCTGTGCTTCGTCCTGGATATTGCCTCATTAATTGTCTTTTTGGTTTTGTATAATACACTTAACTTCATACGTTGAATTCTTAATTTGGGTTAGTATAGTTTCTGGTTTAGAATTTCCACTTTTTTAGTAGTTTCACTTTTTAAAATAGTCTACTAGCTTGCCAACATTCTTAGTCCTACTTCTTACCTCTTTGAATATGTTAATCCCAGTCCTCTGAAGGCCCGTCTGAGCTCCAGGAACCTGGCGTCTGCTTCTCTGGATTGTTGTTCCCCTTGTTTCCTGTCTGAATTGTGTCATCTCTTGTCTGGTTGCTTTTTATTGACAACTAGATGTTGTGTGTGAAAAGCAGGAAGTAATGGAAGCTTAGGCCAGCGTCCTCTACTGCCACTGCCTCTCCAGTCTCCACCTCCCTGCCCCTCTGCTGTCCACCACTGACCACCTGCCCAGCACAACCTGCAGGCCTGAGTCAGCCCTCTCCTCTGTAGGTGGATGATGAGCTGGAGATCAAGGCCTACTATGCAGGCCACGTGCTGGGGGCAGCCATGTTCCAGATTAAAGTGGGCTCAGAGTCTGTGGTCTACACGGTCAGTGGAGGGACTTGGGGCAAGGGGGGGTGGCTTCCTGGCTGGGTAGAGGGAACACCTTCTTTACTGCCACCTTCTTTACCAGGGTGATTATAACATGACCCCAGACCGGCATTTGGGGTAAGTAGGCCGATGCATCTGTTTCATCCTTAGGGTCCTGCAGGAGTGCAGGGACCCTCAAGCGTGTGCTGGGGACCTGAGCAAGTGGTCAGCATGTCAGTGTCCCCCATGTGTCCTCCCCAGTGAGGCAGTCTCTTGTCTCTCAAGTGCTGCCCATGACATTTGGCGGCCGGGCCTGTGCAGGAGGCCATGGCTATGTATGGGGCTGGGGTCCAGTTTGCTGCTCCCAACCTTGCAGCCCCACCCACCTCTATTCTAGAGCCGCCTGGATTGACAAATGCCGCCCCAACCTGCTCATCACAGAGTCCACGTACGCCACGACCATCCGGGACTCCAAGCGCTGCCGGGAGCGAGACTTCCTGAAGAAGGTCCATGAGACCGTGGAGCGTGGTGGGAAGGTAGCGGCTGTGGGTGGGCCCCGGCCATGTGCCCATCCTGACCATGTGGCACAGGTCCTTCTCGCAGTGTCGGCTGCCCCGGCGTGTCATGGGGATGCGGGTGCTGTGTTCTGGGCGCGGTGGGAAGAAGGTTTGCTTGGCATTCGGAGGAAAAACTCCCTCTGAAGACCCTCCAGTGGGGTGTGTGTTTGCCCCCCATAGCTCAGATCCCAGTATAGGGCTGGCCAGAGTGTCCCCCATGGTCACTTCCAGACAGAGTGTGGCTGGGAGCAAGACTCGGGGGCAGAGTTGGGGGGCCCCGCCTGTAGTCCACACTGGGCCTCTGGCTCTCAGGGATGCCTGACCGTAGCCTCTGAGTGGATGCAACCTCCAGCCACTCGAGGTGCCAACACAGCCAGTTTCCACAGCAGCTGCTCCCTGCAAAGGTGGCCCCAGGGAGAAACTGCTGCCCACTGTGCTCAGATGTGGGCCCAACTGGCGTGAGCAGCATGGTCAGGGGCTCCTGCCCAGCCAGCCTTGGCTTCCCCCGCAGGTGCTGATCCCCGTGTTTGCACTGGGCCGCGCTCAGGAGCTCTGCATCCTGCTGGAGACTTTCTGGTAGGTGTGGCCGGGACAGCTCCTGGAGCCCTGGCCTGAATGGGCAGTAGAGAGCGGGATGGCTGCGCCTGTCCGACTAGGCTGTCCACACAACCTGCGTCCCCAGGGGGCCTCAGCCTGGCTCCAGGCAGAGCACAGGCTGCAGGAAAGTCAAGGCAGTACTGGCCGCTGTTGGGTGCAGTGCAGCATCCGAGGTCAGGATGCCCTGTGTCTGGGGGAGCCTGCTTGTGCGCCACATGACCCGTGGGCCTGAGGCCTCTGATGTGCGGGCACTGTCGTCCTGCACTGAGCTCTCCATACACGTGCTCTGTAACCCCCTCCGTCAGCCCTGACATTTTACAGGAAGCAGCGGGCTGAGGGCACCACCTGCCCAGCCCATGGGGGTGGGAGACAGCAGGGAGCCCAGTTCCTTCCGCTGGACTCAACCCAGGTAGAGGGCGTGGGGGCGACCCAGCAGTCCTGTGCTGGCCACCTCCACCACGGCCCTGGCACGGCCCACAGGGAGCGCGTGAACCTGAAGGCCCCCATATACTTCTCCACGGGCCTCACGGAGAAGGCAAACCACTACTACAAGCTCTTCATCACCTGGACCAACCAGAAGATCCGGAAGACCTTTGTCCAGAGGAACATGTTCGAATTCAAGCACATCAAGGCCTTTGACCGTGCGTTTGCCGACAACCCGGGGCCCATGGTGAGCCCCGCCTCGAGGGACAGGGTGGCTGTCCTGTGCTAGGGTGCCCAGGACCAGTGCTGGGTGTGCATGTGTCCGCTTGTCCCATGTCTAGGGCATGTGAGGGGTCCCTGCCTGCAGGTCTCCTGGGGGAGTGGGGCACACCGTGCTTGGGGGAAGACGGGAGGATAGAGGGTGCAACCTGTGGCAGGGGCAGGGTCAGCAGGCTCTGAGGACGGGAAGGGTGGGGCTCTCCTGCCCTGACTGCCCCCATGCCCGCCCTGTAGGTTGTGTTTGCCACACCAGGGATGCTGCATGCTGGCCAGTCCCTGCAGATTTTCCGGAAGTGGGCAGGAAATGAAAAGAACATGGTGAGGGGTCTGGGCCCCAGGGCCGGCTCCTAGGAGGGCCTGTGAGGTTGGGCAGAGGTTGGGGAGTGGGGACTCCCCTGGGCTTGGGGACACTGCCGTGTCGGAGGGGGCTCAGTACCCTGGGACCCAGTATCTGACCCAGGCAGTTCAGACTTTCACTGCCTCGGCCTGTCTGTGCCAGGCAGGAAGGCCCCCTGGCCTCCTGACCAGCTGACTTGGTGGTCAGGCCTGGGCGGGCTTCTGTGAGGACCCCAGAGCTTGCCCAGGTCTGCAGCAGGGCTTGGAAGGGGCAGCCGCTGGCCAGGGGAAGGGGCCTCCACCAACGGTTCAGGTTCAGATGAGCAAAAAGGTGGGGTGAGGGGATATGCAGGGTGCAGGCAGCCACTAGCTCCATTCACCCTCCCCTACAGGTCATCATGCCCGGCTACTGCGTGCAGGGCACCGTGGGCCACAAGATCCTCAGTGGGCAGCGCAAGTTGGAGATGGAGGGACGGCAGGTGGTGAGTCCTCACCTCTCCCCACCAGCTCTGGACTCCCTCTTGGGTGTGGTGGGGAGCCTCAGTGCCCATTGCTTTTGATGATGGCCCTTGTGTGCTGTGATGCTGCAGCTGGAGGTCAAGATGCAGGTGGAGTACATGTCCTTCAGTGCTCACGCCGATGCCAAGGGCATCATGCAGCTGGTGGGCCAGGCGGAACCTGAGAGCGTGCTGCTGGTGCACGGCGAGGCCAAGAAGATGGAGTTCCTGAAGCAGAAGATTGAGCAGGAATTCCGTAGGCAGCCCGGGGTGGGGTGGGCTCAGCCAGTGCAGAGGGGATGTGGGCAGGGCCAGCTGGAGGACTGAGGCTCTCTCTGCCCGCCCTGGCTTAGGGGTCAACTGCTACATGCCAGCCAACGGTGAGACGGTGACGCTGCCCACGAGCCCCAGCATCCCTGTGGGCATCTCACTGGGGCTGCTCAAGCGGGAGATGGCGCAGGGTATGCGGGGCAGGGTACACAGGGCGGGGTGGGGGGGCCGCAGCTGAGTAAGGAACCCCTTGACAGCTCCAATCCCTGCCCCCTTCCCCTCAGGGCTGCTCCCCAGTGCCAAAAAGCCCCGGCTGCTGCACGGCACCCTGATCATGAAGGACAGCGTGAGTGTGCGCGGATGGGCACTAGATGGGAGGAGGGGGGTTTCTCCCATGCTCTCTGACCTGCCCCTGCCCCGCAGAGCTTCCAGCTCGTGTCCTCAGAGCAGGCCCTCAAGGAGCTGGGCCTGGCCGAGCACCAGCTGCGCTTCACCTGCCGCGTGCACTTGCATGACTCACGCAAGGAGCAGGAGACAGCTGCGCGAGTCTACAGCCACCTGAAGAGGTGGGCACCCTGTCCCAGCCCTGGGGGTGGGGCGCAGAGGGAGCGGGTGAGTGACAGGGTCTCACCGTGCCTCCCTGTAGCGTCCTCAAGGACCACTGTGTGCAGCACCTTCCTGATGGCTCTGTGACCGTGGAGTCCATCCTCATCCAGGCCGCTGCCCACTCAGAGGACCCAGGCACCAAGGTGCTGTTGGTCTCCTGGACATACCAGGTAAGAGGTGGGGCCCAGGGGTCCTGCACCTGGCAGTGGGTCAGGACAGTCAGGATCACCCCATCACCCTGGGCTGCCCAGGTGCGGGGGATGGGGAGGATGGGACAACAGCCCCCTCTTGCCTCTGGCTATAGGATGAAGAGTTGGGGAGCTACCTCACGTCACTACTCAAGAAGGGCCTGCCACAGGCCCCCAGCTGAGGCCAGCCGACTGCCAGCCAGCCATCTCTGCCCTTTGCCCAGCTGGAGGAACCTGGGCTTCTGCTCAAAGACTGCGTCTGTGCCCCAGGTCTTGCCTCCGTGTCCTGGATGTGAGTGGTAGCCCTTCTCCTCAGGGACAAGACCCTAGTGTCATGTGCCTGCCTGAGTGGCCGTTTTTGGCTGAAGAAATAAAAGGGCCTGAGGACCTCTTCACCTTTTATTTCTACTCCCTGACTCCCAGGAGATGGGTGGGGGCTCCCGAGGTATTAATTTCCAATAAAGACAGAACCGAGGCTACTTGGCTGTCCCCTTCTTGGTGCTTGCAGCCTGCCACTGTGGCAGCCCAGCCAGGGCACCCAGGCGTTGGGGACTTCAGGCAGGCACGAGCTAACCAGAGGCAGCAGGCCACTGCAGCTTCAGGCGGTGGAGTGCTTGACAGTTCAGGCTGGTCCCTGCTGGGCACAGTGGCAGGCAGAGCTGGGCAGGGTCCAGCGGCTGGGCCTAGTGTGCCATGGCTGCCCTGACCATGGCTGGGCACCCGAGGGTCATCTGTGGCTTCTGTGCTGTGGATCCTGCAGGACATAGGCCAGGAGCTTTGGGGCCACAGGAGGCAGGACCTGTGGACAGACCCTACGTCAGTTTGGAGGCAGGGGGTTGTCTGTAGCAGCTGGGCTGCAGAGCCCCCCCCTTTGCCCCAGGGTTCAAGCCCCTCCCCACTGCCTCCTGGAGCCCCCTCTCTGCCACCCTCCCTGACTGGAAGCTCACTCAGAGGGGCCAGGTCAGGAGTGGGGCTTGGGCTGAGGGGTTGTGGCCGCAGAGAAAGTGGGCACCTCACTCCAGGCCGCCTGCCTTTGGGCCTCTGGTCTCTGGGCTGAAGTCATCTGGCTGACGGTCCCACTGGGCCCAGGCTGGATTTCCAGTTGCTAAGATGACAGATGAGAGCTATGATGGCGCTGTCACCAAGAGCCCCCTCCCCCAGTGAGGACCCAGCCCTGAGAGGGGATCAATCAGTGGGTACAGACAGGGCCCTTCCCAGGCCACCTCCTCTTACCAAGGTCCCCATGGCCTCCGTAAAGCACTGACTTCAGGAACAAGCCATGGGCTGGGGCCACACGCGTCTGGTGCCTGCCCAAGGGGTCCCGGCTCTCCAAAATCATCTTCACCTGAGCAGGCGTCAGAGCCCCCAGCCCCACAGCCACCAGTACAGCCGTCATCCTCCGTACCTGCAACCCAAGGCCGAGACTGCCACAGTGGCCTGAGCCCCGCCCCTGCCCCTGGGAGGCCCCAGGACAGAGCCCACCTGTCTGTACAGGAATGACTGGCTCTCGAACTCCAGGCTCCAGAACCGCAACCTCCTGGAGAGACAGGCACCTGTGACATCTGGGACACAGGCCAGGCCCAGCCCACAGTGTGGCCCTGACAGGGAGGGGAACGGGACAGGGGTCACGGGGAGATTAGTTCCCACCCTCTCTTCCACCCCAGGGACCTCCACTGACCACCCTACCTCTAAATGAAACCAGTGGGAGGGAGATTAAAACCAGACAACTAATGCTTTCGAGGGGGAGGGACAACAGGGTCTTCTGGGGGCCTTGGCTGTAGGGACCAGGCCCTCAGGTGGAGGTGCTGCTGAGGCTGAGGTCCTCGTCTGGGCTTTGGGGCAGCTGAGGGAAGGGAGCATGGCCAGCTCATCTGCCAGAGACCCAAGCCTCAGGCCAGAGGTTCTTCAGTGTGAGTCTAAGGCTGGCCATGCAGAGGTCTCTTCTCCCTCCAATGCTGGCCCAAACTGTCCAGGTTCTTGAAGTCAGTAGCTGCCATGTGGCTGGAGGCCCCTGGGACAGTGCTAGAGGCAGTGGAACCATCCCCGCTGCTGGGCTGGGCCAAAACCACTAGCCTGGTGCTTCTCCCACGTGGGGCTTTTTAGCAGCTGCCCAGATCCACCTGCTGGGCAGCAAGCTCTGAGCAGGGCAGGGTGCCCTCGGAGAAAGACAGCCTTCTGTTCTCTCTTCCCAGCCTGGCAGGGACCCCAGCCCAGGGGAAAGGCACAGTTGCAGGTTCATGGGTGCCACTCAACTGCCTGGCATGCCCACAACAAGGCCTCACAGGTGCCCAGGGATCCCCAAGTCCAGCCACATCCTGCCTCTGCACCGCCCTCGCCAGGGAAGGTGCTGGAGCTCAATCCAGCCCCCATAGCCTCCAGACAAGCATGCAGGCCACCCTTCCTCACCTGCTCTCCTGCGGGAGGACAAAGGGGCTGGGCAGGTCAGGGGACACTGAGGCTCGGCGCAGTGTGCGCACTGAGCTTGTGGTTGGGCTGCCAGCCGATTGGAAGGCGCTGAAGTCATGTGTCCCCAGGAGGTGCTGGGCAGCCTCCTCCATGGCAGCCACATCCAAGCTGCTGCGAGGAGTCAGGTGAATGGTCAGGAGAGAATAGCCGGCAGGTGGGCCTGGCACCCCTCCCACTCACCCTGACACCCACACTCACTCTGCTCGCAGCGCCCAGCACCGGTTTTGTTCAAAGACAGACAGCTGGTCAGGCTGGGGGCAGCCAGTGGCCAGGCGGTACAGATAGGTCCTGGAAGTGGCTGAGTAGCGGGCATGGAAGTCGCTGGGCACACGGAAGGCCTGGAGTACCCTGCGGGAGCAAGGCCAGGCACACCAGAGTGACCCCGCCAGCCCAAGTGACACCTTGGTATCCTGTCTCATCACTCCTGAGCAAGTTCTGTCCAGACACTAAGTCCTTCCCAACCTGCGGTCTCCATCCATAGTGGACGAGTAGGGGGCAGGGGAGAGCAGAGTGATGCTCACCGGATGGCCGGGTGCCTCAAGTGGGTGTTGAGGGCCTTAGCCAGGACCTCAGGGGAGAAGGGCGGTTGGCCTGAGCGGCGCTGGACGTCCAGGTGCGCCGCGTTGCTCAGGGCGTGGACCCCGGCATCCGTGCGGCTGGAGATGGTGAGCTTGACCGGCACGACTGAGTTCAGCCGCTCTGCGGCCTCCTGCGGGGACAGAGCCGCCGGGGGCGGGGCGAGAAGCTCGGGGCGAAGACTGGAGCCGCGGGGGACGGCTCTCCGAACCCCTATGGGCGCGGGGGTTCCCATCTGCCCCTCCCCGGGGTCGCCCTCCTCCATCCCTGCAGCCGCCGGCGGAGCTCACCTCCAGGTAGTTCTGGACCCCGATGGCGCGCTGGGCGCCCCTCACGGCCGCGACCCCGCTGCGGGGAGAGGCAGGGAAGTGAGCGCTCGGAGGCTGCAGCCCCGGGCCCGCCCCGCTCTCTGAGCCCTACGCGGTCGTCCCTTCCCGGTGTCCGCCCGAGGCCGCTGAACTTAGCGCCCGCTCTCCCCTAGGGCCCCGGGTCGCCGCTCTCCGGGTCAAGCTCCGGGCTTCCCGCGGCGCCGGTCTACCCGTTGGGGCGCGGGGACGGCGGGAGTTCCGGGGACGTACTTGAAGTCCGTGCCCAAGTACTGGAAGTACACGAGGTAGCGCGTCCGCACCGAGCCCGCCGCCGCGCCCGAGCCCATGGCGAAGCGAGACCGGGCGGGGCCGTACCGGACAGGGCACAGCCGGACCCGCCGCAGCGGGACCGGTCTCGGGCCCACGTGGACTCCCGCGGGCGCGCACGTACCCTGACCACGCCCCCAGTCATCCGCACGCCTGCGCCCTGCGTTCGCCCCGCCCCGGCAGGCCGCCCAGGGCAGGCGCGGAGGCGGGGCTAGGCTTAGGGACCACGTGCAAAGTGCCGGCCCGCTGCGGAGCGCGAGGGCCGGATCCGGCAGCCGCGCTGGGGGAGACACTCTCTCAACCTCGCGCCGACCCGCGGGCTCCTGCGTGCACTCACCCACTAGCCCACCGCTCATCCCCGTCCTCCCGGAGGGTGTCCGTCTGCTGCGTTCAGGGCAAGCGGTTTTTGCAAACTCCCCAAGTTGTGCTACGGCCGGATCACCTGAGCGGTGGGGTAGCGGGGGCGTCGCGTCCTCCTGGCGCCCCGCGGCCCGCCCGACGGCTCCCGAAGCTCGACTGTTGCGGACCCGCCAGTTTCCCGACCCGGGGCGGCGGGGCGGCGGGACGTCGGGGCGGCCGGGCCGGAGCTGGGCGTGCCCGCGGCCGCAGGGAGTGGCGTTTGGCGACAGTCCCCGGCGGTGACAGCGGGCGGCGCGCGAGGGCGGCAGACTTTGGCGACGGTCCCCGGCGGTGACAGCGGGCGGCGCGCGCAGGCGGCGGACTTTGGCGACGCTCCCCGGCGGTGACAGGCGGGGCGGGGCGGCCGCGCGGCGGCCTCATTCCGGGGCGGGCGGGCGCCGAGCGCGGGCGGGCGGGCGCCGAGCGGGCCGGGCCGCCGGGGATGCCGCTCGGGGCGCCGCGGTCCTCGTGCCACTGAGCGCCGCGCGCCGCCGCAGCCATGACGGTGGAGTTCGAGGAGTGCATCAAGGACTCGCCGCGCTTCAGGTGCGCCCGCAGCGCCGCGGCCCTTTGTGGTCGGCGGGGTGGCCGCCCCCTCGGGCCGCCGGGGACGAGCGCGGGACGGGGGCGTCGGGGCCGCCTTTGCAAGGGCGCGGGAGCCGGTGACGGGAGCCGGAGCACTCTCCTGGACAAAGCGCGCAGCGCCGCGGCGCCGGGGCCGGAACAAAAGACGCCCCAGTGCCGGGCACCGCGCGGAGGGCGCGCGTGGGGGCGGGGCGGCGCAGCCCCCTCTCGGTAGAGCGTCCTCCCCTGCTTTGTGTCTGCACCTTCGTGCTGGCCACTGCGCGGGGCTGACACCCCCCAGGCCCTGAGTCCGGCTCCGGCCGGGGTTGTCCGGGTGCGTGGGGCGTCTGTCCTGAAGTCTGTCTTAATCCATGTGCCCAGAGCAGTAATGGGGGGACAGACGTCTGGAGCCGCGTCTAGGGCCTGGGTCTGGCTGCCTGGCAGGGGTGACCTGGGGAGTTGGGCTGAACAGACTTGTGTGAGGTTCTGGGCTGTGCAGTCCCTGGGTTTGTGTTTTTAGTCCTTCTTGGAAGGGCAGGCATGGTCATTCATGTGCAGCACATGTTTCAATGCGTGTACATCTGCCTTCACGTAGCACCCCTGTGTGCCAGGTGCACACATGTGAGCTCTGCTCCTCTGCACCCTGCCTTGAGGTGCCAGACCCTGCATGAATGTGTGGGTGTGTTCCACCCGGTGCTGGGGTGCTTGATGCATACGTGTAGACTAGCGATGGTTGCGTGTGCATGCGTCCCCTCGATGTGGATGCATACACGTACTGTGTGTTCATCGTGCACGTATGAGTTTTGCCACTAAACACACATGTTAGTTTGCGTGTATCCCAGCCCTTGATATACATATCTGTGTACATGTGTGCCCCATATCCACAAGTGCACAAGTCTGTGTGTGCACTGTGCCCCTACATGCATGTACACTTGATTGCACATGAACATGTTTACAGTGCCTCCGTGCACATGTGCATTTGGTCACGCATGTGTGTGCGTGCTAGGTCTCTGGGGGTGTGCCAGCGACAGGGCCTGTGCGTGGGTGTCTCAGTGGGCCTGGGCATCGCTGCTGCCACCCCTGAGTCCCTAGGGCTAGCTCCTTACACAACCACCTCAAAAGGGAGTCAGCAACAAAGGCCTGAGGAGGCTGGGGGTTCAGGGTCAGGGGTCAGCCCAGAGAGTGGCCCCATGCCTTGAGCAGAGGGGCCGTGGGTGGTCCTCTCTGTTCTCCCATCTTCCGTTGCTGACTGATTGAGGGAGGGGGTGTGAACAGCTTGGACACCCACGATCCTGGGCCCCCAGCACTGCCCACTGTGCTCCAGGGCCCAGGGGCAGGGAGGCATAGCTGGGCCCCAGCTGGGGCTCAGTTCTGGCTGAAGCCCCCTAGCCTCGCCCTGGACCCTCACTCAGAAGCCTCATGCTCCTCCTTGCCCTGTCATGTCGTGGGCGCTGGCAGCCTGCTCTCCTCCCGGCCTTTCCTCCTTCACCAGCCTGCTTTGCCTGTGGCGCCCGCAGTGGGAGTGGCGGCTGCCTGGGCTTTGCGTGCCTCCTCCGGCAGGGAGGGGCTGCCCAGGAAAGTGCCAGCCCGGCCTGGGGTGGAAGCTGAGGAGATTCACTCAGACCCTGGATCACAGAGGCCACCCTGGGTGGGTTTGGGGGTTGGGCTGAGATTTGATAGGGGTTTGAGGCTGTCCTGGGGTCCCCCTGTCTGCTCAGCCTCAGGTGCTGGTGAGGATGTAACCTGGACTTCCTGGCAGCCAACCTGGGGCTGCCCGGGTGGGGCCATGCTGGAGGATGTGGTCAGTGATAGGGAGCCAAGTGGCCCCAGCCTTGGGAAGGGACACTCTGCCTGCATGCTCTTGGCTTGGGGAGAGCCCCAGAGCCCCGGGATGCACTTGGCTGGGGGGGGTGGGTCCAGACTCTCCCACACAGGCCTGGGGAGCTGCCCACCCCTCGTGCTTGTGCCCCCTCCCCTGGGTGGGGCTTTAGGCGCTGAGTCATAGCTTCGGTGGGGAGCCAGCCACTCCCTCCTCCCCACCCTCCAAGCTGTGAGGAAATCCTGGAGTAAGGGCAGGAGAGGAGGCTTTGGGTCTTTGGGGCCTCCAGGGGGAGAGCTGAGGGGCATGGGGCCCCCAGGACAGGACTCTGGCTCTTGGCTCTGCTGAGCACCCACCTTGCCCCCATGAGTACATTCGTCAGCATCTGGCACAGCCCGACCCTTGCTGGTTCTTCAGGGACCAGGCCACCCGACCCCCAAGGACAGCAGCTCTCCTGCAGGGCAGTTGGGGTGGCTGGGGCTCCAGGGACCATGTCTCCCTCTGCAGCATTCTCTCCTGGGTGGGTGGTCCTTCCCTGCCCTGGCACCCCAGGGACCATGTCTCCCTCTGCAGCATTCTCTCCTGGGTGGGTGGTCCTTCCCTGCCCTGGCACCCTTGGAGGTAGGGGAGAGGCTACGGCAGCGGTCAGGGTCCCCAGGGTCCGAGCCTCCCACAGTTGGCCATGCTTCAGGCCACACCTCCATGCGGTTCGGGCTGGGCAGCTGAAGGACAGTCCTGGGTGGGCTGCGGGCTATCCTACTGGGGCGTGGACAAATGTCCCCTCTCACCCCTCCCTGCTCAAGAACTCAGAGTTCCCTTGGGGGCTGCTCAAAGAGGAGCTGATGTCCTGCCAGAGAGGACAGTGGGGACCTTCTACCTGGGGCTCTCTTCACAGTTCCTAATTGAGGGCACACTGAGTTATGCCAAATGTGAGGGACTAGGTCCCTCCCCCTAGGCCTGGGAAACCCTGGATCACGCCCCTCCCCCACCGGCCAAGGGGGCAGCAAGGGGCCACTAGAACTGGGCGGCCTCCCCTCTGCCGGCCCTGCCCAAGTCTTGTCCCTGGAGGCCTGGCCTGAGCCCCATCCCCATCGTCCCTCGTCCCCCGGAGGCCAGATGGGCCCAGCTCCCAGCCAGCTGAGTGGGTTGGGGGGTGCGCTGGGATCCTGGCCCTGTTTCCCTATTTCCTGTTCCCGGAGCCTTGGAGGGGGGGGGTGGTCACGTGCCCAATCCATCTGCCTCTGCCTTCCGGGGATTCTCCGGCCAGTGGCTTCTCTGGTGATGTCATATGTTAACTCTTCCATCCCCGAGGCCGCCCCGTTGTCCGTTGTGGTGTTGCCCCAGTGGGAGTGGGCTCCTCTGAGGCCTGACCCACCCCTCCCTCCAGGCAGACTGTGCCGTTTGGTGTTTTGAGGTGGGGAGAGTTGGAGGGCACAGCTCCGCAGCTGTGGGGGTCTCATGGGCTCTGGCTGAGACAAGTCTGCTCTCGGGTCCCATGGGCCCAGGCCCGGATGGGCTGAAGCAGGAGCAGAAGGGTCAGGGGGTGGGGTCCAGGTAGGGTCTGGGGTCAACTCTGAGTCCTAGGGAGGGGTGAGGGCGGGGCCGAGGGCATGGCCAGTGAGGCTTGGCCTGGCCCTGCTGTGCACCTCCCCTGGGGCTCCGGCCCCTCCCTCTGTCCTCAGGGGCTTGTCTGATCTTCTCTCCCTGGGGCCGCGGCAACCAGACCCCAAATGGGGCATCAGAGCCAACTGGGCCTCTTCTTGCCTGGGGTGGTAGTGGGCCTGGGTCTCTGGAATCAGCTGGAGCTGGGTCCCAGTCCTGCCTCTCCTCCCAGGGCAACATCTGCCTCTCCCAGCCTCCATCTCCTGGCTTGTCTGAGGGGCGTGGATGGCAGGTGGGCCCACAGGAGCAAGTAGACATCGGCTGAGCAGCCCCCTCCCACTGAGGACCCCTTTGGGGAGGTGCCTGGGGAGATGAAGGCCCAGCCTAACCTGGTTGGTCTCTAACCACCTCCATTCTAATTGCAGGGCGACTCTCGACGAGGTGGAAACAGATGTGGTTGAGATCGAGGCCAAGTTGGACAAGGTAAGAGGCAGGGCCAGGTATGCCCGGAGGGTCCTGCTCTGCCCCTGCTTCACTCACATTTCATGCAGTCATCCATGTGTGCACGTGAGCCTGCGTGCGTCACACATGGGCGTGCTGCCTGCACATACCAGGCACAGGACGCGGGTCTGTCCCTCGTTTGTCCCAGCTGTGGCCTGCCCTACCTGTTCTGGGTGCACATGCTGCATGCACACGTGTGTCTGCCCTGGGTCTCCTCACATGCATGGGGGTGGGCCGTGGAGAGTCCCCTCTGCTGTCTTTAGGGTGGGGACAGCTGCTGTGCTTCTGAGTATCTGGGTTGGGGTCCAAGGGCAGGAGCAGGTCAGGGGAGGAGGGGACAAGCTTCAAAGCCAGAGGGAGGAAGGAGGGGCAGGGTCCCTGAGCCCCCTCACTGGCTGTTTCTGCTGACCGTTGGCCAGGACCATGCACCGATCCCACCCCTGGGTTCCCTGCTGGGGCTTCCCCGTCGTGCTCCAACCTCCTGCTCTGGAGGGAGCCAAGGTCCAGGTGGTGCCACGCTGTCCTCCCAGCGCCAGGCAGTTTTGGGAGGGTGGGCGGGCAGGGGCAGCCCCTCCCCAGCCCAGGGCTGCTCAGGTACAGCTGTGGCCTGGACTCTTGGCAGTGGTAAAGGCTGGTGCTTGCAGGTGACGTGGTGAGTGTTGCTCCCTCTGTCCTGTCCACAGCTGGTCAAGCTGTGCAGCGGCATGATCGAGGCCGGCAAGGCCTATGTCACAACCAACAGGCTCTTCGTGAGCGGCGTCCGTGACCTGTCCCAGCAGTGCCAGGGTGACACCGTCATCTCGGTGAGGGGGGCAGATGACCTCTGACCTCTGATCTCTAGTCAGGGGCAGGCACGGGCTGGCAGCCCCTCAAGGGTGCCCAGGCCCTGGGAGCAGGTGGGCGTCTGCACTGGGTTACAGGGGCAGCTCTGTGGCCTGTGGGCAGGGAGGTACTGGGCACTTAGGGGGCATGGCTGTCCCATCTGAGTGAGGGGCCTCCCCCCAACCTGCTTCCCCCCAGGAATGTCTGCAGAGGTTTGGAGACAGCCTGCAGGAGATGGTCAACTACCACATGGTAAGCCCAGACCGGGGTGGAGGCCTGTCCAAGGGCACGTCCATCCAGCTTCCTCATCGCTGTCATCCCATCCCAGGCAGCGCCCCCACTGGCTCCCCGCAGGCCCCGCCCAGCCTGGAATGCTCTCGCTGGGCTGGCTCAGAGGGAGCTGAGCTGGCTGGCGGCTACGGGAGGAGGCCACGTTTCTGCTCCTTGGTCTGTGGGGGTGGGGCCATCACTGAGGTGTTCTGCTGTGTCCAGGTGAGGGCCAGACAATGAGAAGGTCCTTGGATCCTGGGGATGGGAGGAGGTAACACAACCCAGGGCTGCAGGCAGTGGGGTCTCGAGGTGGGGGAGGCCTTAGAGGTTCATCCAGGGCCCCCTAACTGGGCAGGGCTTTCCAGCCAGGTGCCAGGTGGCGGGAGCATCTCCCAGGCTGACCCCACAGCCCTTGGATGACTCCTGACCTCACTGCTGCCTGGGCTGGGCTGGGTCACCTCGAGCCCCTCGGGGGCCCCCAGCACAGACACACAGAACAGGGACCAAGGCACACGTAGGGGGGTCAGACCGTGGCCTGGGAAACAGAGCCTCAGACTAAACAAGGGGCCCCACCCCGCAGGGGAAGTTCAGAAATAAACCCGCTCAGGACAGGTCGTCCTGCCCTTCTGCCTGTCTATCTGCTCCTGGCTAGGGCCCAGCCCTACCCCCGGGTGAGAGGATCTGATTCTGGGTCCAGTCAGTGCTGTGGGGAGGCCCCTCCAGCTCCTGACAACCACTGCACCCCCTCCCCAGGCCAGGTCCCTCAGGAGCTCTGGGCTCTGACCTATCTTTCCACTGCAGGGCTGGTCATCTTCAAGGTGACCTCTCAGGGCCAGGAGGCAGTGGGTGTCGCTTGGTGCCCTATGGGCCAGCATGAGGTGTGGCTGTAGGAGGGGCCATCTGGGACACCTGGGCCTTTTGTCTGGCCGAGAGCCAGGTGGGGGAGACAGGCAGGTGATCACAGCTGTCGCCTCTGGGTGCCAGCCCAGGCCTGGGGGCCGTACCCACTCCCCTGGCTCTACTGGAGTGACCAGCTGGGTCCCAAGCAAGCTGAGCGGGGCTTTCCCTGGTTCTCACCTGGGGGATAGGGGCCGGACCCCAACACCCCCACCCTCCCTCGGCCCCCAGATCCTGTTTGACCAGGCCCAGAGGTCCGTTCGGCAGCAGCTCCACAATTTCATCAAAGAGTGAGTGACCCCATGACCCTCAGACCCCCGGGGGAGGCCTGGCCTCTCCTGTCTCTGGGAGGGGTCAGCAGTGACACCTGTGCAGGAGTAGGGAGCAGACGCAACTATGCTTGAACTGGGGAGGATTCTAGAGCTGAGGCCTCCAGGCTCAGGGAGGGGGCGCTCAGCAAGGGCAAGGCTGAGAGGTGGGACGTGGCTGGGGCTGAGGAAACAGCGTGCCTGAAGGGCAGGGCAGGGATCAGGGAGCACTGAGGGCAGCCAGCAGGGCCTCAGGCCAGGGGTGCGGGCCAGACCATGAAGGGACTTAGGGTCATGGTGGGAGGAGGTGGGGCTGGACCGGGGTCTGAGCTTGGCGCCTGCATGTGCAGTTGAGGTGTGTCGGGATCCCCGAGTGGAGATGTCGAGTTGAGTTGGGTATGTGAGTCTGGAGTCTGGGGCAAGGCTAGGGGTCGCTCCAGGCTGCAGCGAACCTGGGAGTAAGGTAGTGGAGGGTGAGGGGGAGGCCTTGAGCCAGGGGAAGGGGCCTGGCTGGAGGGGGAGGGAGATGAAGCGAAGTGGGGACAAGAGGGATGGTTGCAGGGGCAGCAGGGCTGGGACAGGGAGGCCCTGCCTGGGAGCACAGAGAGTGGCTGGGAACAGAGGGAGGGTGTCTCGTGCAGGTGGGAGACCCCATGCGCACCCCTTCTCAGACTCTGACCTAACGCCCACCGGCCGCAGGGATGTGCGGAAGTTCAAGGAGACTAAGAAGCAGTTTGACAAAGTGCGAGAGGACATGGAGCTGTCCCTGGTGAGGAATGCCCAGGCCCCGCGGCACCGGCCCCATGAGGTGGAGGAGGCCACGGGCGCCCTGACCCTCACCCGGAAGTGCTTCCGCCACCTGGCACTGGACTACGTGCTCCAGGTCAGCCACTGGGCATGGAGTGGTCGTGTCCCGGAGGCGGGCGGGAGCTGTTCCTGTGTTCCTGCAGACAGATGGAGCTGGCATCTCTAGGGGCCCCTCTGGCTCGAGAAAACCCGAGATGCCAGATCTTGGGAAGGGACGTGGGGGAGGTGCCCAGGCAAAGGCCCAGAGGTGGAGGTGGGCTGCGCACAAGGCCAAGGCTGGGGCTGTAGGCTGCAGGGGGTGGAGGCCTCAAAGACCTTGCTGAGGAAGGGCTTGGAGGGACCTGGAGCAGGGGTGAGAATTCCTGGCTTTGCCTATGGGAGGGACCCTGTCTTGACATGGGAAAGGACTCTGGGACCATGGGAGGGTGGGGCTGGCACAAGTGCAGGGAGCTGAAGACAAGCTGGGAGTCTCAGGGTACCACAAGCAGCCTGAGGGGATGCTGTGGCAAGGTACAAGCGTGGGTGCCTCAGCCCCGACACGCTCACCTGTTCACCCCCCCGGCAGATCAACGTCCTCCAGGCCAAGAAGAAGTTTGAGATCTTGGATTCTGTGAGTGCGTGGTGAGGGGCGGGCCAGGGGCTTGCCCTTGCATCCAGGTGTGTGCGGTGGGCATGCTGGGTGTGGGTGCACATGTGGGGCCCTGCCACTGCTGCTGAGCGCCGGGCCTCCCATGCCCCCCACTGCAGATGCTGACCTTCATGCATGCCCAGCACAGCTTTTTCCAGCAGGGCTACAGCCTGCTGCACCAGCTGGACCCCTACATGAAGAAGCTGGCTACCGAGGTGCGTCTGCAGGGAGGGTGGGGCTGGGCTGGGGGTTGGGCTGGGGGGTGGGAGGGTCACCTCCTTCCGTGACGCCCCTTCCCCACAGCTGGACCAGTTGGTGATTGACTCAGCAGTGGAAAAGCGTGAGATGGAACGCAAGCATGCCGCCATACAGCAGCGGGTGAGGCCCTACAGCCCCTGGCCTCCCTGCACGGAGGGGACCCCAAGAGGCCACCACCCCTCGGCCCCTCTCCATGCCGCTGACCTGGGAGCCCATCTGCGCGTACATTCCCTCTCTTCTTCTGGGCCCACCCCCACGTAGGGGCTGACAGGGCTTCTCTTTGGGATGTGCAGTCAGAGGTGGAATGGGAGGGGTGGCCCTACTCTCAGGGCTGGGTGGGCAGAGGGGCCAGCCCCCTCAGCGCACAGATGCCAGGGCTACAGCCAGGATCCGGGGTCTCCTTCCTTCGAGGCCAGTGGTGGCCTGTGGGGCTTCAGTCACTGGCTCCTACTGGAGCTTCCTTGCTCAACCGCCAGACAGCTGCCTCCGCACTGCCCAGAGCAGAGGTTGGCTGCAGGCGGGAGTTGCTATTTCAGGACCACAGGGAGCCTGGCGGGGTGGGGGGCAGGGCCTTCACTCACTGGCTCTCTCTCCCTCCTTCCACCTATCCCTGCTTGGCTCCTCAAGACGCTGCTGCAGGTGAGGAGGTGTCCACCCTGGGGAAGGGGGGTAGGGGGGAGGACCAGGAGCCCGGACCTCTGCCCTCCCCCACCCCGAGGCACTTCAGCACCAAGGACACCTCCCGCCAGCCTCAGAGCTCCCCAGGCACCTGTGCCTTATTCCTTGTAAGCCGCGGCTGGCACCAGCAGGACCTGGGCTGAGCCGGGACTGCGTCCCCCATGGGAGTGGCAGCAGCTGTCCCTTCCTGCCCCCACTCATCCAGGGGAGCAGGTGGCTGGGCCTCCTCTCCTACCGCCCGACACACAGGACAACACTCAGTGTCTCCCCGGCCCGCGTGAATGGAGCTCTGTCAGGCCGCGGAGCAGGCCCAGCTGGCGACATGAATGGGGGACTCAGGATGGGCGGAGGCAGTTTCCTTCCTGATCCCAAAGCCTGCTGTCCCTCCAAGCCTGGGGGTGGGGGCTGGAGCTCTCAGGGCCCCAGCTGTGATGTGAGGTGTCTGCCCCCAAGGGGGTTCGGAGCAGGTGCCTTGCTCGGGTCAGGAAGTAGCTGTGAAGAGCAGCGCCCCCCCTCGACCTTGGCTCTGGGGGAACCTGGGAGGGTGGCTGTGTCCTCACAGCCGGGGGTGGGTGCTCACTGCACCCGGGCTCCCACCGCCCCCAGGACTTCTCCTATGATGAGCCCAAAGCAGAGTTTGATGTGGACGCGCCCAGTGGTGTGGTGATGGAAGGCTACCTCTTCAAGAGGGCCAGCAACGCCTTCAAGACGTGGAACCGGTGAGGGAGGGGCCTTCCTCTGGGGCTTGTGGGGCAGCCATGGGGGCTGGCCCTGCCTGACCCCCTCCTGGCCTGTCCACCTGCCCAGGCGCTGGTTCTCCATCCAGAACAGCCAGCTGGTCTACCAGAAGAAGCTCAAGGTGTGCTGCTGGGGCCAGGACCCTGGGGTGGCTGCTCAGTGGGTGTCGCACAGGCTGAGGACACTGACGGGCACCAAAGCCTGAGTGGTCATCAGACAGACCCCTTGGGTCTCAGACAGTCTGTGTCTCTAAAGCGGCACGATAAATGGGTGGTCAGGGCTGGGCGCTGACCGTGAGGGCCACGGTGTGCCGCCCACAGGATGTGTTGACCGTGGTGGTGGATGACCTCCGCCTGTGCTCCGTGAAGCCATGTGAGGACATTGAGCGGAGGTTCTGCTTTGAGGTCGTGTCACCCACCAAGTGAGGAGGCCCAGCCCGGGGTGGGTGGGGGAGGGTGCCCCGCCACCCAGCCTGATGGCCCCTCCCCCCAGGAGCTGCATGCTGCAGGCTGACTCCGAGAAGCTGCGGCAGGCCTGGGTCCACGCCGTGCAGGCCAGCATCGCCTCAGCCTACCGGGAGAGCCCAGACAGCTGCTACAGTGAGGTGTGGCCCTCCTAGCACCCTCCACATGCATGCACGTGCCTGGGTGCCACAGGGAGATGGCCTCTGCAGTCTGCATGCAAGCGTGCGCGTGCAGTGTCAGCATGTGTGTGTGAACTCTGTGTGTGTGCACACACGTGTGTAAAGGCTTGTGCTTCGGGGCCCTAGCCTGTGCTGGCATCTCTGGCTGGGGAGGAAGAGGGGCTCCTGGGGAAACTGAGCCTGGAGCTCCTGTAGGGCTGAGTGCCCCTCACACCATCCCCAGAGGCTGGACCGCACGGCATCCCCATCCACGAGCAGCATTGACTCAGCCACGGACTCCCGGGAGCGCAGCGTCAAGGGCGAGAGCGTGCTGCAGCGTGTGCAGAATGTGGCTGGCAACAGCCAGTGCAGCGACTGCGGCCAGCCAGACCCCCGCTGGGCCAGCATCAATCTGGGGGTGCTGCTCTGCATCGAGTGCTCAGGCATCCACAGGTGGCCCACTGGGTGGGCCGGAGCGGGTGCTGGGGCGGGGCTGCGCCTTGACACCTACCCTGACTCATGCCTGCCCCCTCTGCCGTCCAGGAGCTTAGGTGTCCACTGCTCCAAGGTGCGGTCCCTGACTTTGGACTCATGGGAGCCAGAGCTGCTGAAGGTGCGTGTGGGATGGTTGCAGGCCATCAGGCCGCTGGTGGGCGAGTTGGGGGCAGGAACCCGTCTGCAAGCTTGGGGGTTGTGAGCTGAGTTGATGCCTGCACTCCCTGTTCCCTGCTAGCTGATGTGCGAACTTGGAAACAGCACCATGAACCACATCTATGAGGCCCAGTGCGAGGGGCTGGGCAGCAGGAAGCCCACGGCCAGCAGCCCCAGGTGAGGTGGGGGGCAGCCTGGACAGGGCCCGGGGAGCCCCAGCCCGCGCGTGCAGCCTCATGTGTGCCCCTGGTCCAGACAGGACAAGGAGGCCTGGATCAAGGACAAATATGTCGAAAAGAAGTTTCTGCGGAAGCCACCCTCAGCACCAGCCCGGGAGGCCCCCCGGCGCTGGCGGGCGCAGAAGTGCCAGCGCCACCACAGCTCTCCCCGCGCCCCCACTGCCCGCCGCAAGATCCGGCTGGAGCCTATCTTGCCCTCCGTGGCTGCTCTGTCCTCAGGTGGGAGAGCTGTCTGCACGCTGCACCCTCGGCCACATAGCTGGGCAGGGGTAGGGAGAGGGCTGTAGCGGGGGATGAGCCACAAACCCTGGGCCCCTGGGAGGTCAAGAGAGGTGGGACAAGAGGAAAGGAGCAGGGGCTCACAGAGGCTCAACTCCCAGCATGACCTGGGGTCCCCCCTCCCGTAGCCTTAGTCCCCCGTCCCTGCAGCAGGCACTGTGGAGCGGCCCCCTCCCCTGACCTTAGTCCCCCACCCCCTGCAGCAGGCTCTGTGGAGGAGTCCCCTCCCCTGACCTTAGTCCCCCACCCCCTGCAGCAGGCGCTGTGGAGCGGCCCCCTCCCCTGACCTTAGTCCCCCACCCCCTGCAGCAGGCACTGTGGAGCAGTCCCCTCCCCTAACCTTAGTCCCCCACCCCCTGCAGCAGGCACTGTGGAGCAGTCCCCTCCCCTGACCTTAGTCCCCCACCCCCTGCAGCAGGCGCTGTGGAGCGGCCCCCTCCCCTGACCTTAGTCCCCCACCCCCTGCAGCAGGCACTGTGGAGCGCAGGTTCCGCAGGGATTCCCTCTTCTGCCCGGATGAGCTGGACTCCCTCTTCTCCTACTTTGATGCAGGGGCTGCGGCGGCCGGTCCACGCAGTAAGTGCTCCAAGGGCCCCAACCCCCTCTGTCCATCCCCTAGCCCAGCCAGGGCAGCAGAGCGTGGGCCAGGCACGGCTCACCCGGAGGGTGGACGAGTGTGGACAGCCTTGGCCACTTGCTCAGGGACTGGGGGGACAGGCATCCCTTGCAGGAGGGACTGGGCTGGGGGTGAGGAGAACTTGGGGGTCCAGCAGGGCTAAGGCTGGGACAGTTTCTCGAGGGGCTGGGGTAACTTGCCCACTCACTGGGAGACCAAGGCCATGACCGTCAACAGTGATGTGGGTGAATGTGCGTGTGCTTTGTGCACATAGGAGTATGTGTGTGAGTGTGATCGTGCACATGGGTGTAAATGTGTGAGGGAACGTGCATACAGCTGTACATGTATGGGGGGTGTGTGCTGAGGGCCCCGTGTGTGTATGCGTGTGTGTGCTGGGGGCCTGGACAGCTGTGTGCTGGAGCCAGCTCCTGAGAGATAATTGTAGGCATCTTGCCCAACCCCTCTTGGAGTTGAGGGGCAGATGCTACCAGTCAGGACTCTCCTCTGAAGGCTGCCTGTTAACGGTTCACACCACCCATCAGCCTGGGGCACACGCTGAGCCTTCCTGGGCAGTGTGGGCAGAAGCCATGGACCAGGGCCAAGAACTGGCAGGGCTAATGGGGGTGACAGGGGGGTGACCACGGGCAGCAGAGGGCGCTGTCTCACTGTCCCTAAGCCTGGGGCTCTTCTACTCGCTCTGCTGGGTGAGCTGGGCCAGAGTTCACTCCTGCTGCCTGGGGCCAGTGTCTTCAGGGCTTGGCAAGGACCCCATGGCTGCGCAGTGACCTCCCAGCATGGCCTGGCCACAGTCAGGGCTGAATGCTGCCAACTGCCCATCCTACTAGGGCTGACCGGCCAGAGGGTGGGCCTCCATGTGGGACAGTGCTTCTGGGGGACTACTGTGGCCCTTTGAGCTCTTACTAGGTTTCCCCCCGCCACTTGCATCCTGGGCAGGGCCCCCCAGACCTCCTGGTAAGGGCTGCTTCTGCCCGGGGCATCCCTGGAGAATGAGTTGGGGTCCGACCTTTCCCCAGGGCTCTGGGAGGAGTCAGGGACACTCAGGACCCCCTCTTCCCACCAACTCCGCAGGTCTGAGCAGCGACAGCGGCTTAGGGGGCAGCTCGGACGGCAGCTCAGACGTCCTGGCCTTCGGCGCGGGCTCTGTGGTGGACAGTGTCACTGAGGAGGGTGGGTGCATGCCCCCCCATCGCTGCAGCTGCGCCCCCGCTCCGCTGCCCCCGGCCCAGGTCGCAGCCCCTGACCACCCCTCTCCCCGCAGAGGGTGCAGAGTCAGAAGAGTCCAGCGGTGAGGCAGACGGGGAGTCCGAGGCCTGGGGCCTGGCAGATGTGCGCGAGCTGCACCCTGGGCTCCTAGCACACCGCGCAGCGCGCACACGTGACCTGCCCGCGCTGGCCGCGGCACTGGCCCACGGGGCCGAGGTCAACTGGGCCGACTCGGAGGACGAGGGCAAGACGCCGTTGGTGCAAGCCGTACTAGGGGTGAGCGGGCACGGGGCTGCGCGGGACGCAGGCACACTTGACGCTGCATCTGCAGAGCCCGCTCTTTGGGGTGCGCACACCAGGGCCCCTTGTCCTCTACTGGAGACTAGGCCCTGTCCCGTCTCGGGGTGCCCACGGGCCCTGCAAGGGGCCATTTTCCGGGCTCAGTCTGAACCACCCTGGATCTCCAGGGCTCCCTGATCGTCTGTGAATTCCTCCTGCAAAATGGAGCGGACGTGAACCAAAGAGACAGCCGGGGCCGGGCGCCCCTGCACCATGCCACGCTCCTGGGCCGCACCGGGTGAGTCGCGGTACCCCTCCACTGCAGGCCGGGGTCCTCCCTCTCACCCACCTCCCCGCTCGCCCCGATGCATCCCCTTCGCCCTTAGCCAGGTCTGCCTGTTCCTGAAGCGTGGGGCCGACCAGCATGCCTTGGACCATGAACAGCAGGACCCACTGAGTATCGCGGTCCAGGAGGCGAATGCGGACATCGTCACACTGTGAGTGTGGGTGGGGGTGTCATGGGTGGTGGAGGGATGCTGGGAGGGCACGGGGATGCAGGGGGTTGGTTCGGGGGCAGCAGGGGTGTCATGGGGTGGCAGGGATGTCACAGGGGGCAGGGGTGTCACAGGGGGGCGGGAGCACCTCACACTGCGCCTCCCCCAGGCTGCGTCTGGCGCGCATGGCTGAGGAGATGCGTGAGGCCGAGGCGCCCCCGGGCCAGCCAGGCCCCCTGGCGGGCAGCAGCCCCACAGAACTCCAGTATCGCAGGTGCATCCAGGAGTTCATCAGCCTCCATCTGGAGGAGAGCTAGGCGGGGGGGCCGGGCACCCGCGGATGCGGCTGGGGATCCCCGCCCAGCCCCTCTGCCCTGCCTGGCCACCACAGCCCTGCTTGGACTACCATGGGCCCGTTTCCCGAGAGCCGCCTGTCAGGTGCTCCTGGAGCCCCTGCTGCCTGTCCACCCTCCTCGGAGCTGCCAGACCCAGGGCCAAGAGAGGGCCTCCAGCACTATCTTCTCAACCCCACATTTCCCCTGGGGATGGCACCTCCCACCCCATATCTTCAGGCTACCCCTTCCTTGGGGGGCCTAGGTTGCTCGTGTCACAAACTTCTCTCAAGGTCCCATGTCACCTCATGCCCCTCTGTCCCCGGGGCCTGTGTCACTTTGTGCCCCTCTCTGGCCTCAGGGCCTGTGTCACCTCGTGCTCCCACCTTTACTGCCCCAGAACACAGACCTGCTAGTTGGGTCCTTCCTACATCCCCAGAGCCCCCACTAGGCCCTGGGGCTGGTGGCTGGCCATCCAGGGAATCAACCCGTGTACCTCACTTAGTGACCCCAGCATCCGGGCTGGGCTTCTTGGGTGCTGGTGGGGGGCTCTGGCCTGGGGCCTCAGCCCTGGCTGGACGCAGGCGTCCGAGGCCATGTGGCTGGCCACACAGGCCCCTGTCTGGGCAGCCCCAGACCTGTCCCTGCCTCCTCCAGAAGTACGTGGCCCAGAGTCGGTGCATAAAGGACTTTGGCACTTTCTACCCCTGCATCCGATGTTCTTTGTCACCGAGTGAGTGGATTTTCTACGACGACCTCATTCTCACTTTGTCTCATGTCCTTTCTCTGTGGACTCCCGAGGACCACCTTGACCCTGGCTCTGCCTGCTGCAGGGGGAGGCCCCTATAGCCCTGCCCTGCCCCTATAGCCCTGCCCTGCCCCCTCGCCAGCCTCACACCTTGGCGGGGCTGTCAGATGGGTCCAGGGGTCCCTCAGCTCCCTCCCCAGGGCCCGTTGATGCCTTCTGCGTTCCTCTTTCCTGGAGCCCAGGGGCAGGGCTGGACCTGTCCCCAACTTGGGCCCCTGGTCAGGCTAAGGCCAGTTGGCTGGTCACTATGCAAAGGCTGCCCAGGGAGGCTCCAGGCGCAGCAGGGTGGGCACTGGCCGGCCCCGCTCCCTTGCCTGCTGGCTGTAACCCCTAAAGAGCAGAGTAACTCCTCGTCTCTCCCTGCTTGAGCTCTGTCCCCAGCTCCCATTCCCCTGCCTGCGTCAGGGCCTCATGCCTGGGCCTCGGGCTGGCAGGACCGCCCCTGCTCCAGTTCATGGTAATAAACTGCTTGCACCTGCAGCCTGTCATTGGCTCTCCCGCCTCACTCTGCTCTGTCTCGGCTGGGGAGGGGTGGCTCTGCATTCCCTGTCTTCCCCGAGGGGTGGCCCTGAGTGGGGTAGCACCGCTGCCCGAAAAGATGCCACCAGCAAGGATGCAGCTGCAGCCTGCTGGGGGCCTGAGGGGAGGCTGGGACTTCTCTGATGAAAACTGGCTCATGGCACCCCAGCCCCCACTCCCTGGCCCCTCTGGTGAAGATGGGCTGGGCTAGGCTTGTCCCGTGGGCAAGTGTCCTCCTGTCCCCCAGCCCCACAGTGTGTCTGTGGCTCCAAGGAGTGGGGGTGCAGCCTGAGGCTTTTGGCTTCCCCGGGGAAGGGTGACGGCAACACGTGCCAGTCTCCAGGTGGAATTGCTGATTTTATTGCAGAGCAGCCCCAGGTCACTGAGTGCCTTGGCCTGGGCCTCCCACCTGACCTGAGCCGAGGGAGCCGCTGCCTGGTTCCCCCCCACACACAGGTGTAGATGGGCATCGTCCGTACACTTAGAAACACGCATGCAGACACACAACACTGACACCAAACACAGACATGCTCCCTTGCAGAGATGTGTGCAAAGACACTCACAGCCGAGACTCCTCAGCTGAGGCTCCTGCTGGAGTCCCTGAACATTTGAGGTCAGGCCCGCAGTCACTGGGCAATGGGGTGGCCTCTGGCCTGGGGCCAGACGCCCTTGTGGCCGCCCCTGGCTGGGACCTCCAAGCCCTGCGGAGCCGGCGGCAGCACAGCAGCAGGGCGAGGGCCGTGGCGTCGAGCAGCAGCTCCAGCAGCTCCAGGACAGAGAGGACGGATGAGCCGAACCACAGGCTCCAGAGGCTGCCCATGGCCGAAAGCAGCTGCGGCACCTGCGGCATCAGTGGGCAGTGAGTGGGCGCCCAGGGCCCTGCCGAGGCAGCGCCCAGTAGGCCTGGCCAGCCGCTGGCCCTGCCCCACCCCAGGCCCTTGGTCCCTGGCCAGCTCACCGAGTACACGGGCGTCTCGTCCACTGTGCGGTAGTTGAGCTCCTGGTAGAAGATGTTCATCTTGGCAATGTTGCTCCTGGGGTGGGGCAGAGGCATGAGGGGCTGGGCCCTGGACCCGCGTGGTGGGGTCACTGAAGGGCCAGGTTGGCCTGGGGCGGCCAGGATGGGACCTCTGGAGGAGGAGGGCTGCACTCACCTGGGGCTCTGGCTGGGCTTCTGGTGGCCCCGCTTGCCCAGCACAGCCAGGATCCAGTCCTGCACACAGAAAGCTTGCTGTGGCCGTGCTCGTCCCAGCCCTTGGGGCACTGCCGGTGAGTGTAAGGCAGGGACCTCAGGGGCAGAGGCTGGTCTAGCTGGGCTCTGCTTATCCGCCCCTCACCCACCCCTTCAGGGCACTCACTGCCGACTTGGAGGAAGGCCACCTGGAGGTCCCAGCAGAGAGCTTGTATGAAGACTCCCTGGGAGAGACAGACCCTGTCACACCCTGCTGTGGTGCCCAGGGACAGAGCCCCGACCCCAACCCCAACACTACCCACTCACCTGCAGGGCCTGGGGCAGCGGGAGGCGCAGGGGAGCCGGTGGGTCTCCAGGTCCCGGTAGAGGCGGTAGAAGCAGTGTCCTGGAGAGGTGGTCACGTGAACCCGTTAGGAGCAACCCAGGGGTGGCGGGAGGTTTGTGGGTTGACAGGGCCCATGGGTGGCAGTGGGCGGGTCGGGGGCTCACCCCAGGCTGGGTGCCGTGTGTAGCTGCAGTACTCGGCCCCCACTGGCAGGGGGTAGAGGTAGTAGCCGCAGGAGCAGGTCTCCACCATCAGCTGCTGGAAGCAGGAGACCAGGCAGGCCTGGGGGGACAGCAGGGGACCGGAGCTGGACATGCCGGGGCTGCCGTCCTTCCCCAGGGTCTGCCTGCTGCCAATCCACCTCTCTCAAGGCCCGCCCACCCTCCTCAGGCCCTCCCCCTCCCCTGACCCCACCCCCAACAGCCCTAGACTCACCTGCATGGTGTACGTGGCATTGTAGAGCAGTGGCACGTCCACAGCCTCCATGCCGTCCGAGCAGTGGCCGTAGGGGCTCCCAAGCCTGTGCACCTCGTCCTGTGGGGTGGGGGGCTGCTTCAGCTCTGCTGGCCCTGCCCTCGAGGACCCTCAGTTGGGCAGGGAGGTTGGGGCCCCTCCTCTGCCCTGCCTCTGGGCCAGCTCACCTCTCGGATGCCAATGGTGGTCTCTGTCCCTGGCCGGATGCTGAAGCCGCGGTGCTCCAGGAAGGGTGTTTGGTTCCTCCTGTGAATCATGACCTTGATGCCATTCTCCGTGGATAGTAGAGGGAGGTGGTCCTGCTGCTCCGTCCTGAGGACCAGACTGATCCCTGGGGGAGGCCAAGGGTGAGGCCAGGCTGGCCTGGACGCCCCTGCCCACACCCAGCCTGGGGCGGGCACTCACCATGGGTGATGCCCGGGTGCTGTGCGGCCCAGGCTCCATTGAAGGTGTAGCAACTGCCGTAGGTGGGATGGTGGAACGTCTGGAAGTGCCTGGAACCAGGGGCCATGCTCAGACCACCACATGCCTTCCGCCATCACCCCCTGCCCATGGCCCGCCTCATCTCTGGAGGGAGCTGTTTTGGGCCAGCCAGACAACAGGGGTGGCACCCACCGGCCCCACCCCCACTCACCGGGCCTGGCAGTCCCGGCCGTTGTAGCGACAGGAGAAGACAAAGTGGCCGCCGTGGCTCCGGTGGCTGTCCTCTCGGGTGGGGGGCAGCAGGGCCAGGATGTTCATGTAGTGGAAGCGGTACCACTCTCGGGCGGCCGTCACGCCTGACGAGTAGACCCGGTAGAAGCAGTCGCCGCCGGTGCTGTTACACTGAGGGGCGTGAGGTCAGGTCCACACAGTCCCTCCACCACCCACGCCCAACACAGCACCCTGCAGGGGACCCTTAGGGCTAGGGACACTCACCAGTCTGAAACCCACTTTGCTCTGGCGGCCTGGGTGGTTCAGCCGCTGAAGGCGGATCCCACGGTCCAGCTGGAAGGAGGGCTCGGGGCCCAGGTCCTCAGCGAAGGGGCCCTCCCAGCTCTCGCTGAAGTTGAACTTGTAGAGGGAGTAGATATTCTCCTGGGCAAACTCATCCAGCGCCTGCAGATGGCGGCGAGCGGGGCTGGGCCTGGGGGCCGGAGAGGGAGGGCGAGTTGAGTCCCCAAAGGCCCTCTGCGCCAGTCACAGGGCACTGCTGGGGAGCCGTGCCGGACATCAGGGGACAGCAGCCCCACCCCCTCCTTGCACGCCTGCAGTCGGGAGCAGGGCTGCAGGGGGAAGCAAGGCCCTCCAGCCTGGCCTGGCTGCCTTGTGGAACCCACCATCCTCCCACAGCCTCCCCACCTGGGCTGTTGTCCTACCCCCTTCTCCTGGGCCCCTACGTGAAGCCCAGCTCCAGGCTGCACTTCTGGAAAGCCCCCTACTTCCCCTCACCCTCCCCGGCTGCCCAGCGCCCAGTGTCCCTCTAGGGCAGCACTGATCACACCAAACCCCAACTGGCTCTTCCTTGTCATCTAACACCCACCCCCCCAGGGTCAGAGGTCTCAGAGGTCCCAGTGGGCACAGGGGCAGGGTGAGGTGGGGACAGGCTGCCTGAGCCAGTGGGGCTTCCACTGTGACCACATCTGGGGAGATGCCTGCAGGCTGCAGAGGTGAGGAGTCAGGAGCCCTCAAGCTGCCCTCCACCTCTGATCCTCACCCTTGCCCCCACCCCTCATCCTCACCCCCCACCCCGCATCATGTTGCCAGCCCTCACCCCTGCTGCCTGCCCCCACCCCACATCCCCACACCCCACCCCTCATCCCAGTCCCCAGCACTCACCGGTGGGGGTTCATGTCACACAGAGTGACCGACGGGAAGAGCTTCCGCTCAGAGTGCACAGACACCGTCATGATGACCGGGTAGCGCCAGTACTGCTCGAAGAGGAGCCCAAATTGCCAGTAGAGCGCACCCAGGGCGCCCACGAGCAGCAGCCCCCAGGACGCCGTCTTGAGGCGGTTCTGGCGGGAGCAGACCAGGCGGATGGTGCCGTGGATGGTGGCATTGGTGCAGAAGAAAGTGAACAGCTCCCTGAAAGAAGTGTGCAGCTCCACCAGCCTCTCCCCTGGCCTGTCCTCGGGTGGCAGCGGTCTGTCCTCGGGCCGTGGTGGCGTGTCCTCAGGCAGCGGCGGCAGTGGTGGCTGGCCCTGGGGGTACTTCCAGATCCCGAGTCCCTCACTGGTTGTTTGGACCACAGTTCCAGCCTGCGGCCGAGAAGCCAGCCTCAGCAGGGCACAGCCCGCCACCCAGCTGACCCCCAGCCAGGACTCCCCACCTCAGACCAGTTGGACTTCCCTTCTCCATCCCTGGGAACTCCCGGACAGTCATGTTCCTCAGCCACCGACGGCTCAGCACAGCCTGCTGACACTCGAAAGAGGCCCCATCAGAGGCGTGTCCACACTTGGGACTGACCCCACGCCATCCCCGAGACACCTGGCCTGGCACCAGGCAGCCTCCTCTGGCATGTCCTATCATGGCCAGAGCCAAGCCTGGGCAGTGGGGGCGGGGACAGCAGGGGACATGGGGTCTGGGCTCCACCTGGCCCTGTTTGCAGGCGGACTTGAGACGGGGTGGGTCTCTGCTGCTGTCCCCAGAGTGGGGCAGGGGCCTCTGAGGAGGTACAGGCCAGGTGACCTGCTCGGGGTGGGAACATTGTTGTGTCTGTGTCCCCAGAGCCCAATGTTGGGGGTCTGGGGGCCCTGGGAAGACTTGACTGTGGGCCTAGATGGCCTCTACCAACCGTCAGCGGCCAGCATGGCCATGTCTGATTGGGACTGACAGAGCCGGGCTGGTCCAGCCACGTCTTGGCCAGGGGTCCGGCTTGAGTGTTGTTCAGTGCTGCGGGCCCCAGGTGGGGCATTCTCCACCCAGCTGAGTCCCTTGGGAAGCCCCATTCGTGGACCCTGGGCTTCAGGAAAAGAAGGTAGGGGGGCTGGCAGGCCAGCCAGTGGTGGGGACCTGAGAGCCTCCCAGAAGTGGAGCCACAGCTGGCCAGCCCCCACTGCAGCTCTGGAGGCTTCAGCATCCCAGGACCCTGGGCCCTCAGACCCTCAGCTCCCCCGGTGCACAGGGATGTGGGCCCTGACCAGGCCAGGCCTGCTGACACTGGACATGCACTGAGTCACCACACAGGCTTCCCACGGGCTTTCCACACTGTCCCCATCTTGGTCTGAATCATTAGGCCTCTTTGCCTGGGCGCAGCCTCTTGGGCTCTGGGGACTGGGCCTGGGCTGGCACCTGGGGGGTTGACGCAGGGGAAGTACCTGTTGCACCTCAGCCACAGTGTAGGCCAGGTGTGCCCAAGCAGGCTGCTCCCATGTGCTCTGGGAACATGCATGTTAGAGCAAGCCAGCCAGCTTGTGGGGCCCAAGGCACGAGGTGGGGGTGGTTCGGTCTCCCCCACCCCAGCCTCGGGTTTGTGGGCCCCCTCGTGCCTGTCGGCAGCCTGGCCAGAACCATATGGCAGCACAGGGTGCTGATGGTGGGTCCCACATAGCGCAGACCTCTGCCCACACGTGTGTCCCCATGACCACACCGAGCCCTCACAGGTAAGGCAGGACTCTCAGCTGTGTGTTACAGATGAGACAAAGGGGACTCTGGAAGGTTCTTTCTGACTCCAGTGACCACGTTTCCCCTCCCCAGACATGTGTCCCAGACCAGCCCCCTCCCGCCCCAGTTGGGGCTGCCAGGGCCCAAGGGGCAGCTTAGAGCCTCCAGGGATTCCTGAGGGAGGGTGGGTTCCACACACCCAGACAGAGGGCCCAAGATGCACGGGGACGAAGGTGGGCACTTGGACACAGCAGGAGCGGGGTTACACAGCCCCTTCAGACACACACACACGTGCATGCACACACACTGCTTTCACACTCACTAAGCCCTCAGTCGGTGGGGGCCAGGTGACCAAGGAGGGCTGCATGACCCTCCTGCCCTCGCCCTGTGTGTGTCCGCTCCAGGCAACGAGTGGGACACAGCCCCTCCATAGGAGAGGGGGACCCCAGGAGATGACCCGCCCGGCTGCCCCCGTGTGGGAGGAGGAGCGCAGCCTGCCCCCTCGGTACCTTGAAGCAGGAGCCTCTGTGTGCAGATGCCTCCATCCCCCGTGGCGGGCGGGCAGCTGCAATAGCGTGGCTCCAGCAGGCGACAAGATGGGATGTGGCCCGACACCAGCGGGCAGCCTCCTATTTATGACAGGCCGGCTGGGGCTGGGCGAGGCTTTGGGGAGGGGCCTGCCAGCCAGGCAGCCACACCTGCTCTGGACCCAGGAGGGGAAAACTTTGGGGCCAGGGACTGGGGGCTCTTCCCCTACCCATGGGCAAGCCCTTCTTGCCAGAGGGTCAGGAGCGAGGCCTGGGACCCTGACCCTGGCTGGGGGTGAGGGGCTCGCAGTTTCTGGAGGGAGAGGAGAGGCCCATGTGGGCTGAGACCCCCTTGGACGCCGGATCTGCCCTTCCCTGAGCAGCCCTTCCTGACTCCTGATGCCCGGATCTCCCTCGGGTCAGACACCTACTCTTCCCTCTCCCAGTAGGCCCTGGCCCTAAGCCTCCCTGCCCGCCGTCCTGCCAGGCCTAGGAGGGGTGCCTGCTTGCCACTGCCTGCCTGGCTTTCACTGCCAGTTCTGACCACAGGTGTTTGTGGCCAAGGGACACTGGGCAGGGGCCTCTGTGCCAAGAACCCAGGTGTCCCCAGGGCCAGCCGCCCAGCCACTGGGATGGGCGCTAATTGTGGGAGCCACTTGGGGCGTGGGTGTGGAGATGGCACCAGGAGCCTGTGGCACATGGCTCAGCCTCCCTGTGGACACGAAGGCCACTGCTGACCACACTACACACCGAGACGACATACCACCCACAAAGATGATACCGTGTGTCTGGGCCACACATGCTAAGAACACACACCACACTCAGGTGTGAGGCCAATGGTGTGTTGAAGGCAGGACACCTGTCTCCGTTCTAGGAAGACCCCCACCTTGGCCCACTGGGGGACCCAACATGTCTCCAGGACTGCCCAGGGGCTTTACCATCCCAGATGGACAGACTCTCAGCCTGGTCCCAGGTTTGAAGGGTCAGCTCAGGCCCTGCTGCCCCCTCCTCAGGGCCGGCTCTTGGTTCCTGACATCCAACCCCAAATCAGTGCTGAGGACCTGAGCTGAGGTGAGGCAGGGAGCCCCCACCTCCACTAGGCCCTGCTGGTGGGGCCTTGGCTCTGAGGAGGAGTGAGGTCACCAGCCTTGCGCCTTCGAAAGGAGGCAGAGGGTCACCAGTGACGTCTGGGAGAGGGAAGTCCGGCTCAGGGAAGAGCTGGTCCTGGACTCTCCCGGGTGTGGGTGCGAATCACGACTCTGTCACTCACAGACTGTGTGACCTTGCTCGACTTACTCAACCTTTCTGAGTCTGTTTCCCCAAGTGCAAAATGGAGCTGAGTTTCCTCTTCATGCTCGAGGCTCAGACATGGGACCGGCTGATGCCACTGGTGTGGAGACCCTCCTCTCGGGGCCAGTGTCAGAGTCCCTGGACTCAGCACGAGCCTGGGGTGTCTCAGGCTCTCCACCCCCAAGTGGTTTTCCTTCAGAGGGGGCGGGCTGTGTCATCAAGGGGATGGGGTGCACCACCCCGGCGAAGCCCCCGAGAAGAGGAAGGCCCCAGGTGCTCTGGGTGATCAGAACGGGAGAGACCTGTATTGCCCAGGGTCCTGGAGTTTGCAAAAGGGAGCCATCTGGAAAGAGGGGCCGTGGGAGGCCAGGTCTGGCCAGGGGGTCCTGGCTGACTGAGGGCAGCTTGCGGGGAGCAGGAGCCCCGCCTTCTTGTGGGCGATAGAGTCCAGGCCAGGGTGAGGGCTGGCCTGCGAGCACCCCTGTCCTCAGGACTCGAGTCATGGCTCATCCGGGCAGGAGCACAAACCCTCCTTCCCTCTTTCTGGAGAAACATGTGAGGCCGCCCAGGTGCCATGAGAAGGCTCGGGGACTGTGGGTCAGTGACAGGCTCCATACCCACATCCAGACCCACGGGCAGGGGAGGAGGCCACTCGAGAGCCCGCTTGTAGGAGGCAGAGGGGGACTCCAGCTGCCTGGCCGGGACACAGAGACTGCATCCAGTGGCAGTGAGGCCGGCAGCCTCTTCTCCCTTCGCGGCCCCTCCCCTCACCCACTCCAGGCCCCGCTGTCCTGAGAGGAGCAGGCGGTGGAGGCTGGGACAGGATAGGGCGTCCCCTGCTCCTGGCACAACGTGGGCCCGCGTGGTCACTCCTCAATAGCTGTATGTTATAAGAATGTGAGAATGCTGGAGAGAAGGCACAGGCAGGTGGCCCCACATCCTCCGCCCTCTGCCCGGAAGGATGGCTGGCCCACCCTGCTGAGCACGGCCCCTGTTGGGCCTTTGAGTGATGGCCTTCACCGAGGCTGGGCCTAGGGGTACCAAGGTGTCTCCTTCCAGGCCAGGGCTGCCCTGGAGATTGGGGTGCCTGGTGTCTTGTGGGACCCTCAGGTTCAGCTTCCCTGGGCGTCCCCACCTTCAGGGGCAGCTCAGAGTTGGCCCTGGGGGGATTCTGCTGCAACAGTTGTAAAGTCTGATTCCTGGTGAGCGTGGACAGGCAGAGGTCATCCTCTCTGGGTGACACTGCCTGTGCGTGCCTCAGGGTCTGACCAGGTGCCTCTCATTGGAAGGGGTGGAGTGTGTGCACCCTTCTTCCCGGGTCACCTCCAGGCTGGCTCTTTGGTGCCCTCCTTTTGGCCCTCGCCAGATGGTGCATTCTGGTCAGATGTGGCCGAGGCCTCAGGTCCTACTGGGGAGAGGGTAGCAGTAACCGGTGGGGGTGGTTCTTGGTTCTAACCTTTCTCAGTTTCCCGGGAGTCCCTATGACATGGAGGGTGGCCCCCATCCAAGATGCTCAAGAGTGAATGCCACTGTCCCCTTCCTGCAGCTTGGCCATTGGCAGAGCTTGCTGGTAGGAAGTACCTCCTGAGGGCCAGTGCCAGCCTCTCCTGCTCCAGAAGGGCAGCCCTGAGGTTTGAGAAGGTCCCAGTCACCACCTGCTGCCAGCATAGCTGCCTACTCCCATCCTGACTGCTGAGGCCACCAGCTCTACAGCCAGAGGGCTGGGCATCCTGGGTCTTGCTGACTGGAAGGCAGCATACTTGGGGCTGGTGGGGTGCGGGCCGTGGGGTCTTAGCAGGACCTGCTGGCCATACCCATCTGGGGCACCTTTCCCTCAGGGTGTGACTCAGGGGTGCTTGATGAGCAGGAGGCTGGAGGCTGATGCCTGAGTGCTGTGAGCTGAGCCTCCCTCTGCAGGCTTCTCTTTGGGAAGCTCCCACATAAGCTGGCACCCCCATTTTATACAGGGAAAGACTGAGGCAAAAGAGGGTCTCTGTCTGCTGAGACCCCAGGCCCACACTGTCACTGCCCATGCTCTGCAGGTGTGCGTGGGTGTGCTCCAGACACACCTGTGCTGAACCCCCAGGTGCTCCGGGGTGACCTCCCTTGAATAGCTTTCCACACGGTAAGAAGAGCTGGGCCCGCCCTGCGTGGGATGGCAGAGGCCTCTGAGGCAGTGGAGTGAAGGTGCGAGGCCAAGATATTTTCTGAGTGCAGCAGCAGGAGGCGGAGCCTGGGGCCCCCAAAAGGAAGGAGGCCTCTCCAGAAGGAAGGAGGCCTCCCCAGAAGGAAGGAGGCCTCCCTAGAAGGAAGGAGGGCCAGGGCTGGGTGACTGGCGGGAACGGAAGCAGGCTGGATTCCCACGGGCTGACTCGCCTGGCTGTGGACTGATGGGACAATGGGCACTCCTTCTGGGTTCTGCCCAGGGCCTAAGGCCAGCCCTGCAGTGGCTGCTCAGATCCTGACTGTGGTGCCCTGGGTAGGCCAGAAGCAGGGATAAGCATGGCCACCCGCCTGCCCTCTGCCAGTGGCCATGGCTGGACCAGCCAGTGCCCGAGGTCCACTGTTAATTGTGTGGTCAGTCACCTTGTTTTGACCAGTGGTTTATCCTGAGAGGCAGTCAGAGTCATGGAGAAGGATGTGGACTCAGGGTTCAGCCCCCTACTGGTGGTGCACAGAGCCTGCTGCACAGCGATGGCCCCTCTGGACCTGTCCAGGCTTATGACCACCACCTGCCTCAGACGCCCAGCACAACCTGTGGGGGGACACCCCTGACCCCCACTAGGCCCTATCCTGGGCTGCCTCTCCAGGCAGGGTGGTGGTCAGTGTGCTGGCCCGCCCAGCCACCCAGCCCTCTCCTCACCCAGACACCAACTGTCCCACCCCCACCTGTCTGCCATCCTCAAGTCCTTCCAAATCCTCCCCCAGGACAGATGTGAGGAGGTGATGACCAGCTCCAGGCTCCTGGTCATGGCACTCCCCATGCTGTCCTGAGGCAGCTCCACCTGCCTGCTTCAGTTCCACTCACATGGCCGGGTGGCCAAGCTCTGCCTCCCCCTCCCCCAGGGCCAGGAGGGGACCGTGGGAGCGGAAAGCGAGCCTCAGTGCAGCATCCACTGGTGCATAATGACCCTATTCATCGGCTAGGCGGAAAATGCAGCCAGGAAACAGTGGAACTATTTTTATGAGGACGGCGTTCCCCATGGGCAGGGGCTGGGAGAGCTGGCCCACGATGGACCCCACCTGGCACAGGTTCCGCCAGGGCTCCCCGTCCCCACGCCTCAATGGTGGCCAGACAAGGCCGGCCGGGACTGGAGTCTCGGGGCCCGGGGCCTCGAGTGCCTCCTGCCCTCTGTTCAGTGGCCACGAGAATTGGGCCCCCAGGACGGACTGGGCCGGTCCTTTGGAAGGTAGCCGGCGGGAGAGTCGGGGTCCTGGGGTCCCGGGGAGTTCAGGGCAGGGCGCAGGTGGCGGCGCCGCCCGACTCACTCCAGAACTGGGCCTGTCTCCCGGGGACGGCGCCCCGCTCTCGGCCGGAGCCCTCTCGGTCCGGGGTCGTGGGGAGGGGACTGTGGGGGTGGGGGATTCCAGGACCCCTGCGGCCGCTGACTGACCCTGGGGCCGCCCGTTGGACAGCACCCTGGCCGAGGAAAGCCCAGGGGGAAAGCGGCGGCGTGATCACCGGCGGAGGTGTCCAAGGTCCAAACCCAGGGGGCTGGCCACCAGTGCGCACGCGCAGACCGTCCTCCCCTGGGGCCCCGCCCCGCGGAGCTACTTGCGAGTGCGCACGCGCCAACCTTCCCCACCTCGGGCCCGGCCCCGCGGAGCTGCCCGCCGGTGCGCACGCGCCGACGGTTCCCGCCTCGCGGGTCGGGAGGCGGCAACGAGATGCAGGGGACGTCCGCCCGGCCGCCTAGAGCGGCCGCCCCCCGCGCGCAGCGCACCGGAATCGGAAGCGAGGACGGCCCCGCCCCGCGAGCGGCCATCTTGGAAGCTGAGGCAGCGGCGGCGGCGGTGGTCGGTGGGACAGGTCCCGGCGCGGCGTGGCTCTCCGGCGTGGGCCCACTACCCCGCTCCCTGCTCCGGCCTCGACCACGGCGAGCCCGAGCGCGGAGGCGGCCCACGCGCGGCGACGGGGAGAGGTGAGCGCGCGCCGGGCCTCGCCGTGCGTTCCCCCGCCGGAGCCGGCCCTAGCGGGGCGCGGGGCACCGGGCCTCCACGGCGCGGCCCGCCCCACAGCCTCCGTGCGCGGAGCCGGGGTCGGTTACGGCAGGGCGCCCGGGCTCTGGGCCGGGTGGGCCTCGCCAGCGCGGGGCTGGTTGGGCGCGCGGCTGAGTCGTGCGGTAGGGCCTCGTGGGAGCGGCCCCACGGGCGCCTCCGGGACGAGCCGGCCGGCCCGGGTCTGTGATGCGCCGGGAGTCCGCGGTGGGCGGAGCGGGGCCGTCTGCCCGCCGCCGCTTCCCCGCGAGCGGTCGGCACCCCACCTGCGTCCTGAGCCCCAGCAGGAGTGAGTGTGCCCGGGACTGCGCCCTGGGGGCTGGAGAGAAATCCGGGGGCCGAAAGTCGGCCCGGGCCGCCTCGCCGTCTGTGCCGCCCTAGTCCGCGTCTGCTGAATGCGCGCGCCGTCCCCGCCTCCGGCCGGGGTCAACCTTCTAGCCTGTCACTCGGTTAGCACCGTTTAGCGGGTCTGTGTTTAATTCAAATCCGGTTCCCACCCACTTGCCGGGCCCAGGCAGAAGCGGCTAAAGAGAGGTAAGGCCGCAGCCCGGCGGGAATAGATGTAGTGAGTGTGTGGGAATACCCACGCGGCGGTATAGGGCTCTGCTCGCTCCAGGTGAGTGAGACCTGGTGTCGTCTGGCTTCAGTAGAAAGGACCCAGAGGGTGTCACTTAGTGGGAAAGGCCAGTGTGCACACTTCAGGCACGGTGGGATCCTGGTGCCTGGAACATGCAGTCCCTAATCTGCACTTCCCGCAGTGCTGACCTCTGTGCAGCTCCATCCTCAGGCAGGTGCGTAAGTGGTGGTGGGGCTGCCTCCGGCGGCCCTGGGCATCCATCCAGCCTATGAAGCAATTCTCATGGGGAAGGGAGAGACTTCCGTTAAAGTACTGGGCATGGGTGTGTCACGTGCCCATCCGGTCGGTCAGGCCAAGGTCTCCTGCCACACCATCACCTGAGTTCTCCTAGGCATGGTGGGACCACATCTGGAGAAAAGGGAGCAAGGGAAGCGGATGCCGGGCACACGGCAGGTCTGTCTCAGTGTGAGACTGAAGGACTCCTGCCCTGTGATGTTGCGTCGGCTGTTTTCTCTCCGCTCCTGTGTATTAAAATTTTTTGTCCATACCATTTTTGTCGTCTTTGTCTACGTTCTCTTCCCTTCAGTGTAATGTATCTTGTTTGCTCTGTCAGTGGGGACTTGGTGCGAGGGAACCGAGACCTGTTTAGTGGTCTGTGCAGGTGCTGTAGATATGCTTAGAGGGGACGATGGGGAGACACTGTCCCAGCTGAAATCTGGGGGCTGTGAGAGCACCGCCCTGAGGGAGGCCAGGGAGGGGCGGATGGGAGCCCTTTCTTTTTGTGAACTGAGCAGTTGAATCATAAACACGATTTTAGAGATTATGCTTTTGAAAGCAAGAACGAGAGAAGTTTGTAGTGATGGGCAGGGCAGGGTCTGTTTTATTTATCTTGTGTGGCTGTCCACTGCCTTCCATTCAGCGTCCAGCCTGGCTGCTTCACCGAGTCCAAACACTTGTGCTTGAGTTATCCAGCAAGGTGTTTTGTGTATGAGCGTTAACTTCAGGGTGAGCATTTAAAAGAAACAGAACAGTCCTCCGTGGTGGTTCTGCTTTTGGGTGTTTGCTGTGGGTGTTAGTAGGTGTTGGCCCAAGGTGAGGCACCTGGTCCATTTGGCTTCTTGGGTCAGGATCTTCAGGGTGGTGCTGGGTGGGAAGCATGCCCTTCCCAGGCTGTCAGTGGCTTGCGTCTGCTGCCGGCACACCAGTGATTTCTGCTAGGGCCTGCCAGGCACCTGTGTGATGTGGAGCTGGGTTGCAGGGAGGCCGTTGAAGGACAGAGGGTGGAGGCTTTTGACCAGGAAGGCGTTTGAGGGACTTGGCTCTCAAGCTAGGCCAGGAAGGGCCTAAGTGAATTTTCTGCCAGTAGAGACGGCAGAAGTAGGGAAGCAGCCATATGATCAGGATGAGAAGGGAGTTTGGCACTCCAGCAAATCACGGGCCTTGGGAGTCAGGAACTAGGAGGGCTGGCTGGGGCTGTTTTGTAGAGGGCTTGGCAGGCAGGGGGAGGTGTTCACGTTTTTTTGCTCAGCTGTGGAGGAATCTTGAAGGGCTGTGATCAGAACTGTGCATTGAGAAAGTTACTCTGACTCAAGTGTGCAAGATGGACTGAAGTGGGGAGAGACTAGAGGTCGGGAGGCCAGTGGGGAGGCGTTGTGTTAGGTGGGAAAAGTAATGAGATGCTGCGTTAGGGTGAGTGTAGTGGGAATTGGAAGGAGGAAGGGCACGAGGATCCTGAGGTTCAGGGACCCCAGAACGAGAAGCAGGGTTGGGCGATGGTGCGCACAGGAGGACCCCTGTGGGTGCCCTGGCTGAGCCTTCCTTTGCAGGCCCTGGGGGTGTGGAGCGAGCACTCAAAGCCCAGTTGTAGTCTGGTGGGGATAGTGCTCTGAGGAGCATGCAGCCGGGCAAATGGGCCAGGAGTCCACAGACCCCTCTGACGAGGTAATGTGTAGGCAGAGACTGAAGAGAGGGAAGGAGTGAGCGTGTGGCTGTCGCCAGGGAACAGAAAGTGCAAGGGCCCGGAGGCTGCGGAAGGAGGGCAGGTACAGTGGGGGGTGGAGTGACTTCAGGTTTGTGCTGGCCGGGATGTCAGGGTGGAGATCCTGGCCTCTGGGGTCCATTGCTGTGGCAGGACAGGTTAGGGACACTGAGTGTCGGTGCCGTGGAGGTCCCTTAGGTGTTGTAAATGTAAATGTGTATTTTTGACAGATGAGCAACAACAGCAGTAAGAGAGCTCCGACAACAGCTACCCAGCGACTGAAGCAGGACTACCTGCGAATTAAGAAAGACCCGGTGCCTTACATCTGTGCTGAGCCCCTCCCTTCCAACATTCTTGAATGGTAAGGCCTGCGTCACCCACTGTCGCCTGGGTTCTCTGCTGGCCGGGTTGGGTGGGCTTGGCGCTGGGAAAGTGCACCTGCACCCTTCCAGGTGTGAGCAGACTGAGGCCCACAGACACGCTCTGGTCATCTTCATAACGGCCAGCAGCTGGGGACACGACAGGTCCTCCTTGACTCCTGTACACTGGGGCTGAAGGGAGTCCTTCCTGGGGCCAGACTGGTCTGCGGGGAGGCTGTCGGGGAGGCTTCGGGCTGGGCAGGGCTCACAGCTCTTAGAGGAGAGACTGCATTTCTAGACTCTTCTCTGCTCTTTGCCTCTTGTTGCTGTGAAGTGGCCCATCCTGCCTTCGAGAGTTGGTGATGGGGGGACAGGGTTCCTGACCTCCAGCTCCTGGCAGTGGCCGGGCACATGCCTGAGAGGATCTGTACCTTGTGAACATTTGTTTCATAGTGGGTCTTTCATTGTGTTAAAGTTTCGTTACGAGGCTGCATGCCTCTACAGAAGTGCTGTCCTTCCCAGGTTTGCTGGTGATTTTGTGAAAAATAAAGTGTAGGGCTGAGGTATTAAGAAGCATTTTCTCTTTGTTGAAGGATGTTTTTATGTTTTGATCTTAAAAAGTACTATTCAACTTTTTTTTTAATCCAGAGAAAAGAGATTTAACTGAGTTAACAAGAAGTATTTTCTAGGTTGGACAGGTGTTCAAGGATTCTGAGTCCACCTTCCTTGGCTTACAGAGAAGGGCCACTTCCACCAGGGAATGGAGGAGTCTCAGGGTGAGGTGGACCTCACGTGTGAGTGAGGGTCAGTGTCGCAGCAGAGCTCTCCCTGCCCCCAAAGGGCATAAACTCAGTGGGGCCCCCAGGATGTAGCTGGCAGGTGGAGGGATGGGTTCCATGGCACTTGCAGGAATATCCTCATTTTGTGGGAAATTCCTCCCTACATGTGAGTCGGGGTCCCCAGGTTCCATCACTGGCTAGGAGGACACACCACTAAGGTTTATTATGGTGAAAAGACAACAAAATCAGCAAAGGGAGAAGGCACAGGGGCAGAGTCCACCAGAGATCAGGCCTGAGCTTCCCGTCCCTGTGGACTCACAGGATGCACTGAATTCCCCTGCAGCGAGCTGTGACAGCCATGTGGGGTGCTGTCCATGGAGGAAGCCAGTGGGGGCAGATGGCGTAAGCACCTCTGCTGGCACCTGCCGTATCCCAGACTCCAGCAGGAAAGCAGGTTTTCTTTAAACATAAAATCTAAATTGTTTGCACAAACAGTTAGGTGCTGTTGACGTGGGGAGGTGCCGCCCCCCAATCCAGTTTGCAGATGGTGGCTGAGGGCAGCAATGTGGGCCCTTATGTGAGGTCTCCTGCCCAGCTGTGGGGGTCTCTCCCCCGGCTGGGAGAAGAGAAGAGCCTTCTAGAAAAAGTCTGTCTTCACTCCACCCCAGGGCTGCTGGGCACCCTTGGGCACTTGCTCACCATCCCTTCCCAGTGTTCTCAGCCTGGGTGCAGGAATTGGGAGTGACAGGCGAAGGCCACATTCCTGCGAATGTCATGTGCTTAGCTCTGAGGGTTGTCCCTGCTCCCTGACAGTGGGTGAGAAGACTTTCTGAGTCAAACATAGCAGCAGATGGCAGGTGTCGTGTCGTCCCCAGCGTTAAGGCGACGTACATGTGCTGGTAGGAAGAGTGGAGGGATGGTTATCAAAATGTGACCCATTGTGTCTGGTCTGGCATTTCTGGTGCGTTCTGCTTTCTCCTTTGTGCTTTTCTGTTGTGTTTGAAAATCCATGAGCCCAAACACCTCTCGACATAGAGCTGAAGCCGCCTCTCTTTGCGTGGGACAGCGGAGCCCGTGTGTGCCACCGCTCTTGGTCTGAGGCACATGCGCCCACCTAGGGTTGGGCTCCGTGTGAGACTTTGGTGACAATTACAGGCTGTCCCTGTTCCTCCTATTCGAGGACAGCTGCTCTGAGGTCGTGTGTGGTTCTTCCAGGACATCAATGCCAGGGGGACACAGAGCCACCTCGTGTCACCAGCTGTTCCCTGTTTAGCCTACTACATGATACCTGGACACACTGAAAAATACAAATTTTCAAGTATGTCTCTAGAATGTATTGTGAAATTAAAATTTAAAAAACTTTCAGTTGATGTTAGTGGTTAGAGAGGATTAACTTCTTGCATATTGTATTGTGGGCACAAAAGTACTTTGTGGAAAACTTTGGTGGTTCAGCCTCTAAGATCCTATTACAAAGTGACTGAAGCATCTGCAGCACAAGAGGCTCAGGGCTGTGAAGCTGCCTCGGTCGGAGTTTAGCCTTCTCCTCTTCACCTGCTGAGTGTCTGTGAATGTCCAGTTTGGGCTGCCCTACAAACCCCAATCTGGAGTGACTTGGAGTTTGGAGAATTGGCCATTCCCAAAGCCACCTGATTTTCTTCTCTCCCTCAGGCACTATGTGGTCCGAGGCCCTGAGATGACTCCTTACGAAGGTAAGTCTGCTCTGAGTTAGAAGAACAAGAGGCAGTTTTTCTATGGTGAATAGACCTTGCCCGTTAAACACCTTTCATTTCTAAATAGCATTCCTTCCATTTTGGATGTGTATTAGTTGGATTGGACTTAGGTGGAGCTCATCCTGTCAATTCTCCAAGTTCTAGAGGTGTTTGCTGAAAGTTTGGTTTTAACGACGTGTCTCAGTCTTCAGGGGGTCGTCTGTAGGTATCTGACGTCAGGGAGCTCAGAGCTGGGACCCAGGCTTGGGTAAACGGTAAACAAGGCCAGGTTCTCCTCACTTCTCAAGACTGGGATGAACGTCATTGAAGCAGAGAAAAGTGTGTTTATGGAGTACTCACTCATTGCCCAGTCCTCTGTGCTAAGTGGTGGCCCCTTGTGTGGACAGGGCACTGAGGCCTAGGGAGGCTACAGGACCCACTCTGGGGCTGCTGAGCACCTCTGCTCTCCTTACTGCTGCCAGACTGATCCGGTGAGGCCACCTAGGGTTGTCTGGTGTCGTTTACAAGGTAGACCTGGGAGCTGTCAGTCAGCAAGCTTCTGAGGGCCTATGGGGAGCCACGTGCCATTCTCGGGCTAGATTGAGAGATGAGCTGTGCCAGGCAAGCCCAGGGCAGAGCCAGGCCAGGTGGGCAGGGCCGGGCCAGGTTGACAGGGCCTTCAGTTCTTTAGTCACTGGGTCCTGACTTCAGGTGGCCAAAGCAACACCGTTTGGTTTGCTTATGTGTGGGAGTTTTGCATAAGATTTCACTGGAAAAGAGTTCTGCAGCTAGAGGAGAAAGTTTGAAAACCACTGCCCTGGACTGTCAGAGGCGAATGGTAGAATGGAAAAGGCCTGGCTGTCTGGAACGTGGTTTGGCAGATGTGTCACTACCCTACAGGGACTTTGGAATGATCTGTCCTAGGGAAACAAGTATGCAGAAGCATATCTGCTGTAGGGTGGGTGTTTTCTTAGAAAGTTGCTTTGGGGACCCCCCAAATGCCCAGCAACAGGGTGTGGGCTTGATGACGCCTTGTGGTGGGTTCCTAGAAAGACGGGCTTCAGAACGGTCTGTCCCGAGTCTGGCCCCGTGGCTGAGTGGTTAAGTTCACGTGCTCCGTTTTGGTGGCCCAGGGTTTCACAGGTTTGGATCCTGGGCACGGACATGGCTGCTCATCAGGCCACGATGAGGCAGCGTCCCACATGCCACAACTAGAGGCATCCACAACTAAAAAATATACGGCTATGTACTGGGGTGTTTTGGAGAGAAAAAGGAAAAATAAAATCTTCAAAAAAAAAAGAATGGTCTGTCCAGATCATATTGAAATGCTTTTTAAATATGTGTATGTTTTTAACAAACTTGAGGCAGATACACCAAGAATGAGTAGTGTTCTCTTTTAAGTTTTTTAATTCTTTGTTGTTTTAGTACTTTCCTAATAAATAGTGAACATTTATTAATTTTTTAACCAGACCCCCCCACCCTTCCATCCCCCAAGACCAGCCAGGACTGTTGCTGGCTGAAATGAGCCTGGCCCCTGGACAGGGGTGGAGGTGGCAGAGAGGAGAGTGCAGGCCCTGAGTGGAAGTCTGCAGGGGCTGGGACTGCAGGAGACCCCTGTCCCCACAGCCCCTGCGGCCCTGGTGTCGCCTGACTCTGCAGAGAGAGGTGCTCCCTTTCTAGTCACAGCCCCATCACTCCTGCTTTTGCCTGTCCTGTTCTCTCTCCTGTGTACTTTTCCGCTGGTCCTGGCCCACAGGCTGCAAATGCGCCCACCTTCCTGTGAAGATCCCTTCAGAGACAGAAGCCTTTTCCTACTGCCCTGTTACCCCCGCTCCCTCCACTGCCCTCCTCCTCTTCAGCTCAGCACTACCCTCTGCTGTCTGCAGCCCAACCCTCTGCTGACTGCCCTCATCAAGATCTCCAAGGGATTCCTCTGAATTGCCGCACGTGAAGGACAGCTCTCAGGCCTCAGTGTCTGGGCCTGTGCAGACTGTGACTGTGGTGGCTCTGGCTCCCTCCTCACTTGCTCCTCCTTTGGCTCTGGATGTTCTGACCCTTCCTTTCCAGTCTCCTAGCTCCTCTCCCAGGTCCGCATCTGCCTGCCCAGTGTTGGTTGGCACTGGTGCTGTCCTTGCTGTGGGCTCTGTGCCTGTGCTTCTCCTGGCATTCTCCAGGCAGAGCAGTCCAGGCATTTCAGAATCTGCTTCCTGTCTCTAATTGATCCCTAGATTTTATATAATCCCATCAAAACCTTAACAGAATTTTTGTAGACATACACAAGCTTATACTAAAATTTTTATTCTGAAATGTACATGGAAAGGCAAGGACCTAGAATAGCTAGAACAATTCTTAAAGAGGGTAGGATGGGAGGAGTCACTCTGCCTGATTTTGAGACTTGCAGTGTAGGCTCCGGTGATTGGGTGGTGTGGTGTCCATGGAGGGAGATGCAGATCCGTGGAATGAGTAGAGAACCCAGAACAGTCCTGCACAGTTGTGGCCAACCGATTTTTGACCAAGTTGCAAAAGCAGTTCAGTGGAGGAAGCGCAGCATGGTGCCAGGGCCACGACACTTTCTGTGGTTTCTGTCCCCTGGTCTTAGCCAAGGCCGTGCTCTTGGCTCCGTGCCCTGGGGACACTTGGAAGGGAGTGGGAGCTGCTGGCACAGGGGTTCACGCATCCCCTTCTCCACGCCCCTGGGGGTGGGCTCAGCACTTTGACTTCTGGGTGATGCTCCGTCTTCCCGTGGCCCCTCCATTGCCTCTCAGGATGCGCCTCCTGGCTGCCCTCAGGACGCGCTTCTCCCACAGCTCCTTCTCTGCAGTTCAGAGTGTGCGTCTTTGGACATGGAGGATGGTGCACTTCTGTGGCTTAAGGGAACCGGCTTACTGTGTGTGTCTTGCAACTTGCGGTTTCTCCTTCACTTTGTGCTGTTGGTTGTTTGCCCCCTGTAGGATTCTCGCTCCGCGGCTGCTGCACCAACTCCACAGTGTGGATGAGCGGTGCACGGAGCTCTTCCCTCCAAGGACAAGCAGGGGGTTGCTGGTTTTCATTGGCAGTGAACCACTGTGTGTGGTTTTCCATGTAATGGTCAGCATCTCTTGGGTAGATAACAAAAGAGAGAACCACTGGGTCTGTGCGTGTGTTAGCATTCTGTTTCCTGGCCTGTTCCCTCAGTGGTCCAGGCAGGTATATACTTGTACAGCAAGGCAGGGCCCACCTTCCCACCACCCTCCATGAAGCTAAAAATGGCGTTTCCTGCTGCCTAAGCCGCTTCCTACTTAGTACTGAGCCAGACATGTGTAGTGGCTATTCCTGCTTCCTCTTGGGAAATGGGCTGTTTATATCTCTTGTTTATTTTCCAGTTTGACTTTTCTTTGTGATTTTGAGTGTGTGTGCTCTGAAATGTCGTGTCTGACATTAGTCTGTCTGTCACTGGTGCACCTGTCTGTTCATCTGGCAGACCTTGCGGGTGGCACTTGCTCAGGTCATCCCTCCAGCATTGACAGAGCGTGGAAGGAGTGGAAGTGACAGCCCTCATGTGAGGCGGCCGAGTGCTGCAGCCCACACGAGGTGGAGGGAGGCCTTACCTGAGAGAAGTGTTGGACCAGAGACCTGGGGCACCTTGGGATTAGTGTGTCCCAGTCCTCAAGATGGGACCACGCCCAGGGTGCTGGGGGACAGCAGGGAGCCCAGGTGGGAGGACAGGGCAGTGTTCTCACCATACGTGCACACTTGCATGGCCAGGAATCCTGTCAAATGCACCTTCCGCTCAGCTGGTCTGGGGTGGCCTGAGGTCTGTATTTCCCACAGGCTCCTAGGTGCCCCCTGAGAGCAAAGGTGACTGTCCTGGTGGGACCTTGAGCTGAGTGACCCAGGGGAGATGGTGAGGCCAGCAAGGTCATCCAAGTGTCAGGCTCTGGATCACTAGGAAGGTGAGGCCCACAGGATTTGCCAATGGAGTAGATGTGATGGGGAGTTAGGGCACCTCCCAGATTTTAGTCTGAACAACAATTTAGAGGATGGAGTTGCTGTTTGGGGAAAATAGCACGAATTCTGTCTTGGAGCCATCTAGGGCACTGTTGCCTGGTCATTACATGGGTCTGGAATTGGGCAGGAGTGTAGAGGTCCAGGTGGAGGTGCTGGTTGGAGTCATCACGGTACTACCTATGTCACATGAGACTGGTGTGACCCCAGAAGTGCGAGTGATGCGGGGAGAGCACCAGATGGAGCTGGGCAGCCTGCACTTGGGGGGATGAGGACAGGAAGGGGAGGCCAAGCCAGGGTGGAGCTTCAAGAAGGTGGGTCAGGAGTGGTTGTGAGGCCTGAAATGTGGTCAGACTCCCCAGTGGAGATGTCTGATGACCTTGAGATGAGATTTGGGGGACCATGGTGGGAACAAAAGCCTTGTCAGGGTGGACTTGAGCATGGCAGCCGTGGATGTGGCTCTCCAGGGATTTTACCTAAAGGAGAAGGGAGCAGCTGGCAGGAATTGGAGGGCAGTGGGGGGAGTGGTCAGAGTTGTGTGTTTTGTTTGTTATTTTTAAGATGGGGGAAATGATGGCAGGTTTGCTTGTTGCTGGGTGTAATTTGGTGAAGAAGGAGAAATGGGTAGTGCAGGAGAGAGGGGTCCTGGAATGGGATGACCTCATCTGATACACTTAGGAGTGGACGGGGTCGGGGGAGCCCTGAAGGTTCTCTTCTGATGCTCTCCTCTTGGTGATTGGGGCACAGGAGGGCCAAGGAGGGGCTTGCAGTGGCCATGGGGGCAAGGTCCCACTCTGATGGTGATCAGGAGCCCCCAGTGAGACTGCTTGGAAGATGTGTGTGTTCCAGGGATGGTCGAAGGATGGGCATGGAGGTGGGGAGACCTCACTGGGGTTTGAGCAGGATAAGAAATGGGTGACAATGGTGACAGTCAGCCTGCCAGCTGGTGTGGGAGTGGGTGCTGGGGCTTGAGACCATGAGGAGTCACACCGTCGACAATGACAAGGCTCTTTCTCTGTTTTGATATAGGTGGCTATTATCATGGAAAACTAATTTTTCCCAGAGAATTTCCTTTTAAACCTCCTAGTATTTATATGATAACTCCCAATGGAAGATTTAAGTGCAATACGAGGTAAGACATTTCTGCAGTGCTTCTGACGTGTGCTTGTGGTTACGAGTGTGTGCCCTGTTGAGTGGGTCCCTTTTTTGCAGGCTGTGTCTTTCCATCACGGATTTCCACCCAGACACATGGAACCCGGCCTGGTCCGTCTCCACCATCCTGACTGGGCTTCTGAGCTTCATGGTGGAGAAGGGCCCCACCCTGGGCAGCATAGAGACGTCAGACTTCACGGTGAGGGGGCATGGCTTAGCCTGTGTCCTCCCCCCCCCCCCCCCCCCCCCCCCCGGCACCACTGGAAAGACCCACTCTGGGGCTCCTTGTTCTCAGCAGCGGAGGAACAGGTGGTGCTTCCTCGGGGCCCTGGGAGGGGCGGGCAGCATGCAGCCCCTCTCTAGACAGTGAAGGTGTCACGTGTGGGCATGATGGTTCCTCCTTGTGAGCTGGCTTTACTTTTCTCTTGTTTAAGTTGGAATCAAGTGGAATATCGCTGATGGTAATGGGAAGGTAAATAAGCCTCTGTAAAGCTATAAATTAGTTTGTTGTGAAGAACCAGCTTATGGAGTCTTTTGAACAACATGAGGACAGCAGCTCTTGACCATGAAATAATCTGTGTTTAGAATCTGAAAGAATTGAAATTAGTCTTTGGGCTGATATCTCCCTTCTCTTTCTTCCTAGAAGAGACAACTGGCTGCACAGAGTTTAGCGTTTAATTTAAAAGACAAAGTCTTCTGTGAGTTGTTTCCTGAAGTCGTGGAGGTAAGAAAGTGAAAGTGCTTTTCCCCATGTCAGAGTTGCTTTCAGATTCGATTCTCTCTAAGGAGGAGATGTGTGCTCCTGTGTGTCCTTCTGCTGTGTAGACAGTACAGAGGGCACCTAGCCCCACACACGCTCTTAGGTGCAAACAGGCCAGCCTCTCTCCTCAAGGCGCCCAGCGACCCAGGGGCTTGGACAGCAGGGTTGGAGCTGGGGAGAGATTGAGGATAGCAGAGACTGGGCTTGTCCCCGCCACGGAGCGAGGGGTGGAGAGGTTCTGGGCAGGATGCTGGGGTTCCAGGTGGGCCAGGAGTGGCGGGGACGGGAGTGCCCTGCTGTGAGGGACTGGAATGCTCTCTGGTCTTGGCACTAGAGCAGAAGATGTGGCCGTGTGCAGGGGAGGCTGGACTGCACAGAGATCGAGGATGCGGCGATTCAGTGTTCCTGGGTCCTGGCTCTGTCCAGGGCCTGTGAGGCACAGGCTCCGTGATTCTGGCAGGTCACTCGGCCCCTCGTCTGAGAAGCAGGGCAGCAGCAGCGCTTGCCTCCAAGGGCAGGCGTTGGGCTTGGACACTTGCAGCTGGCCTGACCTCGGGCCCTCCCCGGTCCTCAAGGAACCAGTTTGTTTGGACCAGCCCTTGTTTCTTGCTGTTTTTGTCTTAGGAAATTAAACAGAAACAGAAGGCACAAGACGAACTCAGTAGCCGACCCCAGGCTCTCCCCCTACCGGACGTGGTTCCAGATGGGGAGACACACCACGGCCAGCATGGGCTTCAGCTGCTCAACGGGCACGTACCGGGGGCCGGGCCCCACCTTGCGGGGCTCCAGCAGGCCAACCGGCACCATGGACTCCTGGGCGGCGCCCTGGCGAACTTGTTTGTTATAGTGGGGTTTGCAGCCTTCGCCTACACGGTCAAGTACGTGCTGAGGAGCATAGCACAGGAGTGAGCCACACGCTGGGACCAGCACAAGTGGTCGAAAATGAGGGACGCTGGGCCCGAGCCTGACATGGGCTGGCTGGACGTGCCTCCGAGCGCAGGGTGGACCCGCCTGACTCCTGGGGTTAGCTTTTTAAAAACCTTTAAGAGGAAAACAAAAACCAAAGTGTGTAGTTTGGATTTGGAGGAGACGCGAGATCCCCAGCGCCCTGTTCTTGCCCTGGGGTCTGTTGGGGCTGTGGGGCTTGGGTGTCGAGGAGGAGGGGCCTCATGCTTTGGTTTTATAGCTCATCTCCTGTATTGTCTTTGGACATGTTTTAGCAAACCTGTTTTTCATTTTATTAGATTTGGTCACTTAAAATATAAGCCTCGATGCCTATCAGATACTCTTGTGTTTTCTTAGTCCAGCGCAGCTCTGACTCACCAGACGGGAGCTGGTCCCACGGCTGTGCTCAGCTGGCCTGGGCAAGGAGCCTGCCGGTGGGCCCCCAGGGGCCAGCTGGCCAGGGGCAGCAGTGGACGGGGACCCAGAGATCTGGGATTTGGCCTCAGCATTTTAAAATGTGCTTGTGTTCATTCTGAAGGAAGCACTTTCTCCTAGGAAAGTGGTGATGTTGAAGTTAAGCATCTGCTCACTCTTGACCACTAGGGGTCGTCCTTCACTTAAAGCCATGGCTGAGGATGGAGGTGGCTGAGTTGCCCCCATGGCCTCCTCCAGGCTGCGGCTGTGGCAGCTGGTCCTCGGTACCCCCAGAGCCTTTCCTCTGAATTCCTCATGTCCTGTGGCCCAGAAGCCACGCCTGTGCTGGTGGAGGGTGGAGCCCCAGAAGCTCCACAGGAGTCCCCACCTGACAGGCAGGCTCTGTGCTCTGGGGCTTCCTGCACACTGGCTGTGTGTGGTTTACCCTAAAGATAGGCTCACAGGCTCTTCTCCACAGCTGGTCCATGTCGGGTGTTGGCTCTTCCCAGGAGATGACACAGTGAGGTTGGGCATCATAAAAGGGGACAGGCTGCCCTTGAAGAACACATCAGCGGCAGAGCGGGCAGGATCGTGGTTTTGGGACCGAGGATTCCCTGGATTGCCGACATGTTCCCGTTCTGCGTCTCTTTCACCATCTCCCCTGCATGTGGTGCAGAAAGAGCTGCACCAGCCCCGGATGAGATGCTGTGCCCGCACTCCAGAGGACACCGGGGAGCTGAAGTGTAGCCATGTGCTTGTGCATATTTGACTTGTTTTGTTTTCTCATCAATTTATTTAAATCGTCTATAATTTACCACTTGTGTGTATTTAACCCACTCTTGTGAAAAAAAATCTTTCATTATATCTTTGTTCCTACATTTTGTGCTGTTTGAGTCTGTGTTGGCGGAAATTTGAGTCCATCTCAGCCCAGTGCTGGGGTAGCCGTTGGGCAGGCCGCTGGCTTGGCCTGTGGAGGAGTTGGAGCTGTTGTCTGTCATGCTTCTGGGCCCAGATGCCTGCGTGTGCAGCGGTGGGCAGGGGCGAGCTCTGCCAGGCCTCCTGCTCTGCTGTGCTGGACACCAGGCCTCACCCTCCATCCACAGCCAGCTTAAGGTCACGTCTGGAGGTCGGCGTTGTTCCAAACACTCATTTTCTGAGGCTCTGGGAGGCAGAATGTTTAGCAAATAGTCTACTTAACATGTATTACTTCTTTTCTGTATGTGAAATCTCAACCTTTAAAAACCCTTAGTCAGCAGTGGGAATTGACCCGTGCTGTCCAGAGCCTTCACTGGTGCCCAAGGTGGCGTGCTGTTTGAAGTGAGCCGAAATAAAAGATGATGTCCTGTTGGGCCATGCATCTGACCCCTCGTCTGTGTTGCTCTCCCTCGGGGGGAATCTCAGGCCCTCATTCTTGTGTGGAGTCCCTAGCGGAGGGCCGTCAGGCATTCTTAGACCACCCTTGGACGTGTGTGTCCCCAGCTGGCACACCCGCGCCCTTTGTGACTTGGACCGCATAGTGAAGTCCGTCTTGATCAAAGGAGAAAGGCCCCTGACAGTTGATACTCCACAGACGTGTAAAGCGGTCTTGGCAGTGTGGACCGTGGTCTTGGGAAAAGTACTTCCAGCGCTTCTCCCTTAGGAAGGGTCTCCCAGGCACAAGTCTGAGGCTTCAGTACCAGCAGGCGCCACCCAGAGGTCTGGGTCTGAGAGGCTGGAGCAGCTCTCCCTGCAAGGGCAGTGGGGTGACGGCCTGCCCTGGCTAGTCAGGGTGTCCAGTGTCCAACTGTGGGTGGGGGGTGAGAACTGGCAGCTGAGCCTCCCTCGGGGGAGCTGTGGCAGGAAGATGTGGATGTGCTTTCCAGGTGGCTCCAGTGCTCACAGGGAAGCTGGCCCAGGACTCCCGGGATGTGGGGGAGTGGCTCTGGAGAGCAGAGTGCTGGCTCCCTAGCTTTCGTGTGGACACTGCACCCTGGGAGCCCACCCCTGGCACTGACCTTGTAGGACGATACTGGAGCCTGGCACAGCTGGCAATGCCCGTGCAGCAGCCAGTCACAGAGGGCGTGTTGCCAGCAGCACTCTGCTGCATGCTTTCAGGATCAGGCCAGCAGGATGCAGGTGACAAAAGCAGGTGCCCAGCCTGTGAGGAGGGGTCTGGCAGCTTGGCTGCCTTTCCTGACTCATTGCTGGGCGCAGGTCACTTCTAGGGTTTCAGCTGGGCCGGGCACAAAGGAGTCTTCTTCAGCGTGGCCCTCCTTGGGATGCAGGCATCGGGAGCTGGCTCACCATCACACACCAGGGAGCTGAGGTGGCTTCACCAGATCCACCAGGATTCAGCAGAAACAGCCGCTGTTGTCCCTGGAGGTGACCTCTGCCTGAACTAGGAGGAAGACGGGTGTCCTGTGTGGACACTCATATCTTCCCTGTCCAGCTTGTCTTGGGCGGCTCTGCCTGTAGCTGCTGCCTCTGGGCAAGGCCTAGGGCTGAGGTCTCCTGCGTGGCTGGCTCCATCATTCCTGGTGGACATCTGGGAATTGGGGAGGGTCTGGAGGGCTCTTCCTTGCTTCCCCCGGCACCAGTGTACCCCGCTTTCCTTGAGGCTGGACAGCAAGCAGTGGTTCTGACTGTCCTCAGCCTTGGTCCACGCCAGCCAGGGGCCGGCTGGCAATGGGGTTCCCCAGCATGCCTGTAGGGCCTGTTAACTTGACCTGGCCCCAGCCGTCCTGCTGCCTGCAGCCTGGAGGTAGTTAAGAAAGGACCCCAAGTCTCCTTGGGGACCTGCCCACTGTCGCTCAGGTCCAGCTGGAAGGAAACCTCGTGCTCACTCTCCTGGGGCCGATGGCTGTAGAGTGAACCTGCTCATCTGGCAATGCACAGCCACCTGGGGGCTCACCCTTGTGCTGACCTCTGAGGGGATGGACCTGGGACTCCCTTTCCCCTTCTGGCTCAGGACTGTGGGAACCCAGGGGCCCAACTTGGGGAGGGCAGCTCCTCAGGCAGTGAGGGTTGGCCCTATGCCCCAATAAGAGGAGGGGGCAGGACTCCGGAGCAGCCTTGGCCACCTGCCACGCCTTTGCTCAGAGGCCAGCCAGCCCCTCCCCTGCTGGCCACACTTACCCCAGTGAAGAAGCAGCACCTGTGGTCACCCAGGCTGGGGGCCCCAGGGGGTCAGTTGTCCTGTTTCCTGGGTCCTGCCAGACGTGTGGGCACCAGCAGGACCCTGGGGCAGGGCCAGAAGAACCTGGGAGAGCTGAGTGGGGTGGTCCTAGGAAGGGGCTGAGGCAGCTGTGAGCCCCTGATGGACAGTGTCCCCCCTCACCCTGGGAGCTCCCTGGCACCACCCTGGAGGGGCTGAGTGCTGGAGAAGGATTGAGGGATCCTCGTAGCGGTTCCCAGGTTCCGGGAAGGGAAGGGGGTGGGGCTGTTTCCAAGGACCTGGGGGCCTGGGGAGGCGCAGCCCCTCGGGCAGCACAGCGCAGGCTCCTCAGTAGAAGCCGGGTGAACCGTGGTCAGTGGGGTCCCGCCCCGTGCGCGTCCCCGACGGCCTGCGCGCCCGGCCGACGGCCCCCGCCTGCAAGCCCTCCCCCGTGGAGCCCGCGGCTCTGGGGAGGGGGAGGGTTTATCTGGCGGCGGCGCGGGCGGCCAGAGCACTGCGCGCCGAGGCCGGCGAACCAGCGGGGACAGAGCGTGTCCCGTCCGCCCGTCGTGCCGCCGCCCCCCTCGCCTGCGCAGACATGCACCGGCCAGGCGCCCCCCGAGGCCACGTCCCCGCGCAAGGGCCCTGAGTGCCGGCTGTGCCACCGCCCCCATGAGCGCGCCTGGGTGCCCCTGCTTGCAGCGCTGAGCCGCCTAGGTCCGGAGCCGCCGGACGCCATGCGCTGGGCCTGGGCCGCGGCCCTGGCCCTCCTCTGGCCGCAGCTCGCGCTCCTCGGGGGCGTCGGGGCTCGACGGGAGTCCAAGAGGCCGCGGCAGCCGGGCCAGCGCACCGAGTCCCCGAACGCCACCGTGTCCAACAGCGAGGGGCTGCCGGCCTCCCCCAAGGTACGTTTGGGTCAGGCGCACGTGGGCTTCCCGGGTCGCCATCCTTCTCCCTGCCTGCTCTGCCCTGCCGTGCTCTCCATGTCCCCTGCCGTGTCTAGGTGGGGTGAGGCTTGGGGCACATCAGCAGCAGCTGGGTAGGAAGCAGCCTTGGCACTCCCCATCCCCTCCACCCCCCACCCTCGACCTGGGATGGGGTTGGGGGAGGGAAGGGGCTCCCCAGCCAGGCTAGTTTAAAGCCCACTGTGTCTGGAAAACCTGCAGCCATTCGATGTAATTGCTAATTCCGGAGGGGTCGAGGAAGCTTGGGCAGCTTGCTTCACACTGCCCTGCAGACCCCCTGCTGGTGCCCTGGCTGCCCCACAACTCCATGAGTAGACTGGACCCTGTGCTTCCTGGAGCACCTTGCCCTGACCCCTCAGTGGGCAGCCAGCACCTCCTGTGGTCTCTGGCATGGGATGTGCTCCCGTGCTTGGAGTCCCTTCAGCCCCAGCCTGCCCCCAGGGTTCCCTCTGAGACAGGAGACCCCTGCACCCACCTCAGCCCTGAGCCTCCACCCTCTTGGGCTGAGGATCTGCTGAGGGGTCTTGGAGCTGACCCTAGAAGTGCACGCCTGGTGGCTTCTTGCAGCTGCTGACCTAGGGGCCTCAGGACTAGGAGGGGAGCAGCAGTTGCTGGGGCAGGCCCCCTGCCAGCCCTCACGCCTTTGATCCTGGCCTCCTGCCTCCCAAGGGCGTCTCCGTGGCGGCCAGCCCGGCTGCTCTCGGCCCACGCGGCCCCATTGGAGCCTGAGGCCCCGTTTTCCAGAGGGGAAGGCTGAGGAGAGGGAGTCCTTGGTCCCAGCCAGCCATAGAAGAGTGAGCTGCCTGCGGGTTCCGGGGCCAGCCAAGAGGGTCTTGACCAATCCCAGCCATTTACCCGGGGAGGGGTCCTTGGTGGTTGTTCCCTGCCCTGCCTGGCCCCCCTGCCCAGGGCTGCCCTCTGGAGCAAGGGCAGGGTGCAGTCTGAGGACAGGCAGGCGGACCTCCATCCAAGGAGGGGCTGTGTGACACATGCCCCAGGACGGCCCTCCCCGGATGTTGGGACCCCTGCCCTTCCTGCCAGGGGTGGGCTCATCCTCCACCTGTCTGCTCCCACAGCCCTTGTCCCCAGATGCCAGTGATGCACTTGGGCCTCCAGGACCCCTGAGTTCCTCAAGTGTGATTAGGGTCATTGGCAGCCAGGGGAACAGGTAGATGGCAGATGTGTGAGGCATCAGGAGACTGACTCCTCCCACCCCCCCAGGATAGAGGACTGTCTGGTCCACTGGGAAGGAGCCCTGGCCTTCCCTGGTCAGGAGGCTGTGCCTGCCCCGGGAGCTCAGATCTCGCTGTGTTTGGGGCTCAGGGCCAACCACTGGAGTGGACCCTGGGCCAGGACCCTTTGGCCTGCCCTGCCTGGGACGGCTCTCTGGGAGCGGCCAGGGCTCTGCTGGCCTCATGACAGTGGTTCTCTCCCAGCCAGGCCACATCTGCTATGCTCTGCCCATTTTATGGGCTTCCTGTTTGAGCCCAGCACAGACTTCGTCAGAGACGGCCAGCTCCCTCCCAGCCCACACCTCTTACTTAGCACCATGTCTCCTCTGACTGGAACTGGGGGTGTTCCAGCCTCTCCTGCCTGCCTGGTACAGAACCTGGGCTTAGGAGGGAGTGGCTAGAGGGCTGAGGGGCACAGTTGAGGCAGCTCTGCCCTGCCCCTCCCGGTCCTTGCTCCAACAGCAAGGTGGGCCGGCTGCTGTGGCCTGGGTCCGAACCTGAGGAGCGGGGCCGGCCAGAGTGCCGAGGCCGCCAGCGCACACACCTGGTTCCCAGCACAGAGCAGGGCCTGTGCCCGCCCCAACCTCGCCTGGTGTCACTCTGGAAACGCTCCTGCCCCGCACCGCCAGTCTCAGCCAGGGCCAAGCCCTGTCTGGACATGTGGGGCTGGCTCGTGCATGCAGGTGTGCCCATCCGTGTGGGAACAGGGTGCCACAGAAGGGGACATGGTTGCGATGACACAGAACCAGAGCCCACGAGGGCCCAAGCCCTGGCCCACCTGTCATCTTGGTGTGAGTCCTCCAGGGGTGGCCCATGGTGCCCTGTTGGCATCTTCCTTTTATCTGCCCAGTGTTGCCCAAGGCTCCCTGCTCTCCACAGGGGCAGCTGGGCAGGACCCACTGGGCCTGGAGGTCAGCCCACTAGCCCTGTCCCTTGTTCCTTCAGCTCCCTGAGGCCTTGGGGCCTGAGTTCTCAGATGCCCACATGACGTGGCTGAACTTCGTCCGGCGGCCGGATGATGGGGTCTCAAAGAAACGATGCCGAGGCCAGAACAAAAAGTTGGTGAGCCCCCAGGTCTGAGCCCAGGGCAGGGGCGGTTGTGGCTCCCCCCGGGATCTTTACTTTCTCCTGCCTCCTTCCAGCGAGGCCTCTCCGGCCCCCCAGGGCCTCCTGGGCCCCCTGGCCCCCCAGGCCCCCCCGGTGCGGAAATCACTCAGGAGGCCCTGCTGAGGGAGTTTCAGGAGATGCTGAAAGGTGAGGCACCTTCACGGCCCCCCGCTCCTCTGGGAGGCTCAAGAGGGTCCCACCTGGGCCCAGGAGGTGACCCCACACTGACCCCAAGCTGCTGCTTCTGCCTGTGTCCCCACAGAAGCCACCGAGCGTCGGTTCTCGGGGCTGCTGGGCCCGTTGCTACCCGAGGGGACAGGCGAGCGGCTGGTGGCCGAGGGCTTCCACTGCCAGCTGAAGGGCCCCATGCGGGTGGACAAGAAGACTCTGGTAGAGCTGCATGACTTCCAGGCTGTGAGTGGATGTGGGGGGTGGGCCTGGCAGGTTGCTGAGGGGCCTGGCAAGCCCTGGTCATCTTGGGAGCATCTGCTGCAGGTCCTCACATACTTAATGGGGTCCAGCTGCGGGGCAAGGTGCTGGGTTGGCCCCCTACAAGTGAGCAGGCCCACAGCCGCCATGGGATGGCCACGCGGCACACGCAGAGCACGGCCCACAGCCACTGTGGGACGACCACGCAGCACATGCAAAGCAGGGCCCACAGCCACCACGGGATGGCCACGTGGCACACGTGCAGTGGGACCCAGGGCAGCCTGGGTCAGGGTGGGAGGTCTTGTGTGCGCCAAGGCTTCGGGTGGTGTCCAGAGTGGCCAGGAAGCAGGGATACCCTCCCCTGTGGGGGCTCTCGGGGCCTTACCCACCCCTTGGGGCCTAAAGCCTGTGCCCGGAGGTCCAGGGATGCAGACACATGGGTCATCCCATTGTCCTGCCCACCAGGGCCTACTTGGGGTTGGGGGCTGTTGGTTGCAGCCTCCTCCCCCAGACTGGGTGTGCAAGATGAGGGTCGAGGCCCTGGAGCCTGGGGTTCACCTGCTGTCCCTCCAGCCTACAGCCCAGGGCGCCTTCCTGCGGGGGTCCGGCCTGAGCCTCGCCTCGGGCCGGTTTACAGCCCCAGTGAGCGCCATTTTCCAGTTCTCTGCCAGCCTGCATGTAGGTGAGTGGGGCTGGGCCAGGGTGTGTGTGGTGGGGTGGGAGCTCGCTCTCCTAGGTAGGCACCCAACCTTGCAGGCCCTGGGCCTGGGTCCTGCTGTAGAGGTGCCCCCTGCTCCAACCCTGGCTCCCACTGGGGACCTGGACAGGGCCTCACGCCACCCTCCTCAGCCCACAGCCACTCCTGGGCCTGAAGCCCCCAGCCCCTGCCTCTGCCCCTCTCTGCCCCGTCCTCCCCAAGGGCTGCTGCAGACCTGGTGTGTCTCTGCAGACCACAGGGAGCTGCAGGGCAGGGGTCAGCTGCGGGCCCGGGACACAGTGCGGGCACTCATCTGCATCGAGTCCCTGTGCCATCGCCACACGTGAGTGGGCTCTCCTGGGCCACCCTGGCACCGGAGGGTCACAGGAGGCATCTTGAGGGGGCAAGGGTGGGTGCCTGAGCATGGACCGTCCTGCCCATGGAGAGGGGAGGGGCTGCCCCATGCACAGAGGCCTGCAGTGGGCACTGGGGTGGGTCATGGGGTCTCTGGGCACCGGGGTCCTGCCCACAGGCCAGCTGTGCCCTCACCCTTGCCCTGCGGTGCCGTGTCCAGGTCCCTGGAGGCCATCTCAGGCCTAGAGAGCAATGGCAGGGTCTTCACGGTGCACGTGCAGGGGCTGCTGGAGCTGCAGGTGAGGCAGGAGGGGTGGCAGGGCAGGAGGGGTCCTGGGCCTCCAAGCCTCCACCTGGATGCTGCCCAGCCCGTCAAGTGGACGGACGTCAGCTATGTGGCCACTCAGGACCCCTGGGCCCTGCATGGCCTGGGGCAGGTGCCACCTGATGGGGCTGGGGCACCATTGCTCCATGAGCTCCCCTTGGGCAGGCCTGTGGGGGGTGACATTCACTGTGAGTGTCTGCAGGCTGGACAGTACACCTCCGTCTTCGTGGACAATGGCTCCGGGGCGGCCCTCACCGTCCAGAGCAGCTCCAGCTTCTCTGGCCTGCTCCTGGGCATGTGAGGGCACCAGCCAGAGCTGAGAGGAGCTGCTGTGAAGAGGACTCTGTGAGGCTGTGGAGGGGCTGCCCGGCCCCCACTCCGCCCCGACCTTTGTTATCTGTGGTCACAGCAATAAAGAGCCCCCAGCCCTCCCTGTTGCCTGGTCATTGCATCATCTTCGTGGAGGTGGAGTTGAGGGCAGGGGCTGGAAGTGCAGCTGTGGAGGGACATGTGGCCTTAGGACTCGCTTTTCAGGCTGCTGGGGTTGGGGGGGTCAGGTGAGTGGGCTTTGCTTTGGACATGGATGTCCTGGCCAAGCGTCCTGGCAGCATGGGTGCAGCCCCTTCAGCCCCTGTGCCGGCTGAATACAAGGACAGATGTCCATCCAGGTCCCTGCTCAGCCCTGCCCACAGCCTGGGGCTGCCCCTCTGCTCACCTGGGGCCTGTCCAGGCTTGGAGGGCAGCAGCCTGGACACCCACGGGGCCAGGGGCCCAGATCTGTGCAGCCTGGGGAACTAGAAGCCCCAGAGGTTGGTGAGCGGACTGTGGCCAGATGCCATGTGCTGTGCACGTCTAGGGTGCAGAGGACATGGTGGTGGGCCCTCGGAAGGGCCTTGCCTGTGGGGCAGGCATGTGGAGCAGACGTGGGCAAGCCACGCACAGGACTGCACACACGTGCAGGCTGCCGGCAGTGTGTGGGAACCGGAGGGCATCCCGGCCTCCCAGGGGTGCCGAGGCACACGTGCCTGTGGGGCTGGGGGAAGGTTGTCCAGGCCCAGGCTGGCAGGCACCTTGCTCTCGCCTCCTTCCCCTTGGCAGCTGCCCCATCAGGCGGGTAAACTCCTCACCCCGAAGACGGGGTCAGAACTGCCCCAGAAGGGCGGCCAAGGCCGTGCCTGCAGGTCCTGCGGATTTGGGGCCCCCTTCCCTGCCCCCATTTTGGCTCCAGGAAACCAGACCAAAGAATGTAAATTGTTCTTAGGCTGTCTGGGCCTCTGCAGAGCTGCTGAGATACCATCGCTGGTTGGCACCCGGGTCCTCGGCAGGCGGCCCCAGCCAGAGCCCTGGCCCCTGACCCCTCCGCAGACGCGGGGGGTGGGGTGGGACCTGGCTCTGCAGCAGCAGGGCCCCGAGATCCTGTTTCCAAGGCTGATCAAGGAAGGGTCCCCTTCATCCTGCAGGTGGGGTCTGCCTGCAGGCTCAGGGGCAGGGGTAGGAGGTGGGGCAAGTGGAGGCTGGCGCCTGAGGGCCATTACCCGGCCCCTCTCCCGGCCCCTGACCCGCCTGAGGGGCCATAGGTGGACCCTCCCTGCAGCTGCTGGGTAATGAGGCAGGAGAGCGCTGGTGCCGGGTGGGCGCCGGTCCATGTGGTGGTGGGCGTGGCCGCCGCTGACCTGTCCCCACCTCTCTCGCTGGTCCCCCCAGAGTGGCGTCAGGGGCTGGGGGAGGTCTGTGCTTCCCAGTGGCTAAAGGCGCCGGCCAGGTCCGGGGGCTGTTCAGGCAGCCTGTGAGGGTGGGGCGTGGGTGCTGCACTGGGGTCCCCGAGAAGGCTGGGAAAGGAGGGGCAAGCAGAAGAGGTGGAGGCTTGGGAAGGCGTCACTGGCCCCGCTTCCATTGCAGAGGTCCAGTGTGGGGCCCCCTGGGGCCCCGGTCCAGAGTTCCAGCTTAGTTTGGCTGTAGGCTGCCCAAGGCACAGTCGGTAAGGATGCTGAGGGATGATGGTCAGCACCCAGCCAGACCCTCTCTGCAGTGCCTGGGGCCCCACTGCACCCAGGGGCCTTCCTGACAGTCCTGACACCAGTCAGTCCCCCCAACCCCGCCTGGCCCAGGAGGGGCGGGTCCCACCTGCTCATCCAGAGCTGGTGAAGGGGCTGTGATGACAGAGGTGGAGACCCAGACCCAGAGGTCAGGGCCCAGGGCCCCTCAGGGAGCGACAGATGGGAGACGAGGAGATGAGGAGATGAGAGATGAGGAGAGGAAGGAGCTGGGCCAGCCCGTGGGGCTCACGGTGGGCAGGTGGGCAAGTGGCCAGGGCCGGGGAGGGCCCGCATCCCGGCGCCCGACTCCACCTGCCTCCTGGTCTGTCTTGTATTCCTTCATTTCTGCCCCCTAATCGTAGGTCATTAGCCACTTAGCTGGAATTACCCTGGAATGTGCTGTCTCCAGCTGAGCCCCCAGGGCTGGGGGTGCAGGAGAAAGGAGTGGGGGGGAGCCTGTCGGCGGCGGAGGCTGCTGTAGGAGGGTCCAAGGGCATGAGCTTGGGTGGCCCAGGGTTTAGGCCCCAGGCCCAGACTGGCTCTCAAGGACACAGGCTGGCCCCTCAGTGTTGCCAAGGGGCTAGTGCAAGTGAGGCCCCAAAGGCCCCACCCTGGACCCAGCTGCATCTCCCTCAGTCCCACCATGCTCTGGAGCCTGACCCAAACCGTGGTGTTTATAAAGAACCCCAGGGCCTTGGGAGGCATCTGGAGCCCCCAAGCGGCCCTGGCCCTGTGGTCACACCCACTCAGCCTGAGTAGGGTGTCCTGCGGTGGGCTGCACACCAGGCGGGACTGCTGTTCAGAGCAGGGGCTTCCTGGGGTCCCTGGGGTGGCAGAGCCTGGGAGGTGGGGCTCTTTTCCTTGCCTGGCCTCTCTGGTTCTGGAACTGGGCTTTGGGGTGGTCCAAGCGTCTGGCTAGGGCCAGAGCCAGAATGGCCAGCACGGGCCTGGACAGCCTTGGGTTGACCCCTGACCTTGAGCCCTGCCCTGTAGCAGCAGGAGGTGCCGGGCTGACCTTGGTGACCCCGGCTAGGGCTCACTTCCCAGAACCTCCATCTGACTCTGCCTCCTGCTAGCTGGGGCTGGGGGACCTGCTGTTCTGGGGGCTCCTGGGACAGGATATATTCCTCCTGCACCCCCTGCCCCCTGCTTCCCAAGCCCTGGCCTTGGGGCCGCAGCCTGGCTGCAACTGACCGGCCCCTCCAGGCCCCAAGGCCTGCTCTGGGGCGCTGAGGGTGGCGTGTCTCTGCGTTGGGTCAGAGGCTGCTCCCCCAGCGGCCTTGGCGTGTGTCCAGTTAGAGTGCAGACAGGGTGTGGGCGTCCAGCTGGGGAGTCCTCCCCAGGTGGGAGAAGCCACCAGCTCAGCAGCTGGGGGCCACCTGGCTCTGCTCACCGTGGTCCCCTCTGGGGGCTGTGAGATGGGACAGGGTAGGGGCGAGGCTTGCAGAGGAGGGCCGCCCGCCTGGCCTGGGCCTGGGGTATGTGGTGGTGTGTGCACCTTGGGGTGTGGCTGAGACAGACTGGCCCTTGGTGGCAGGGCCTTTGGGTCTGAGTTCGCCCCCCTCAGGTTGGGCCTGGACTGGGAGGGGGTCTACCCTAAGGGCCCCATGGTCTGCCTGTCCCCAGCTGGGCCCCTCCCTGCCCACCTGGGAGATTCTCACACCCGGACCAGATGTCCTGACTCCTGTGACCTCGGCCAAGGACCAGAGTGGCCTGGGGGCCTGGGAAGCCTCGGGGGGAAGTGTCTGTGCTCCTCTCTCAGTCTGCATGTACCTGGGCTCCCTGTGCTGACCCCGTGCTGACTCTGCATGTCCTCGGGTGGCTGATGGTGTGTCTGACTCTGGTGTGGCCAGCTGCATGCGTGCTCCTGGCATGTGTGTGACGTGTGTCCCCTCTGTCTCTGCTCTGAGACCAGGGGTTTCTTTGCTGAGCTGGAATCACTGGGGCCCTCGGGAGCAAAACACAGGGCAGGTGGCTGGAGTCACCGGCTGGCCAGTTGCCGAGCTTAAGAGCAGCCGTGGTCAGGGTCCTTGGCGTGAGGGAGACCCGCTGGTGTTGGTCCAACCAGGGAGCCTGTTATGCTGGACGGTTGGGCTGGTGGCCACAAAACTGCTGGACCTCGGGGTGGGGAAGTGCTGCTGCCTGCGGCCTTGAGCTGGACTCTGACAGCCATTGATTCTGCATGATGGGGCAAAGGAGAGGGGTCCCAGCCCCTGTCCTGAGGCCGAAGCTGCCTGGGGGACAGAAGGGAGCCTTGTCTTGTCTGAGGCCTCTAACCTGTGCACAGAGCGCTCACCTAGGCCCAGGCTGTGGCCAGGAGGCCCTCACAAGACTGGAGCTGGGGGCACGGGGGTGCTGCGTCCTGGGGCCTTTGCTCACTGACCGGGCTTGGCCAGTGTGCCCTCTGGGCTGAGTTCAGGCTGCTCCGAGCTCTGCATGACCTCAGGGCCCTGCCGCAGGGTCAATGAGGTGCTGGATCTCCAGCTCCGGGCACCTGAGCTGACCCAGGAGATGAGGCCTCCAGCAGCCTGGGGTCTCCCGAAGCTGGCCCCTGGAGCCGGGTCGAGGCGGGCTGGGAGTCAGGAACACACCCCTGACCTGTGCCTGTGCCTGTGCTGCCATCGGCATGTCTGCCCGCCTGCATGTCTGATGCCAGAGTGGGGCTCGGGGACAAAGGGCCTTTGTTCAGGAGGGTTTGGGGTGCAGCTCCCCGCCCTGGGGCAGTGACTCATGGGTTCCTCTGCTGTGATAACATCAGTTTTGCAACAGCCGGTGTGTCACACACACCCAGGGCGGTGGCGAGGGCAGGAGGCACCCCCACCTGTGCCCGCGGTCCCTCCAGGCTACTCTGTTGGAACCTGGGTGTGTGCGGGAGTGGCCGCGAGAACAGGAGTAAACAGGAAGGGGCGTCGCAGAGCCAAGTCAGACTCCACCGCTGAAGTGAACTCTTGAGAAGCAGCCCCTCAGCCCCCCTGCAGTCCCCGGCCCACCTCCTGGCTGGACCCCAGCCCCCTGCTGCAGCCCCGCAGCCACCCCGCTGCAGCAGTGCCCATACCAGGCTCTGTGGGAGGCCCTCATGGCAGGCTGCACCCAGGCCAGACTGGAGGAGGCACTTCCCGGCAACCGCTGTGGAGGCTGCCTGGTGGCTCTTCGGGGGCCAGAGAGCAGGGTGGGGGCCTGTCTGGGGACTTGGTCGGAGGGCTGGACATTTGAGCCTGGCTCTGGCCACCCACCGGTCACTCCCTGTGCGGGGTGAGGTGGGCGTCTGTGGCAGGGGGCAGGGGCCCCTCGGGGCTGCCGAGACCCTCAGACGCCACCAGATGGAGGGGCGGGCTGGTTTCCTTCTCCTCGGGTCACCAGGCTGGGTCAGGCCCTGGGTCAGCAGAAGGCGGGAGCTGGACGAGGGCCTCCCTGGGCTCCTGTCCCGCTGGCCCGGCCATGGAGGCTCAGTGTTTACTCTGGAGGATGGAGCCGACCACTGTCTGGGCTCCCACAGCCACCCTCTGCAGCCCTGGCTTCTCCCCAGCCTCCAGCACCACCCAGTGCCACAACTAGCCGAGCCCTGCCTGCGGGGCCCGGCTGGCCGGCAGCCAGGGCCCTGGGGCCACGTGCAGACAAAGTGCAGGGACCTGGGGCCAGGGTGATGGGGGCACCTGGGCGGAGGCCTCTCTGGACACCACCTGTGCAAGTGGGCTCAGGTGTGTGTGGGGAGGGCCCCTGACCATCCTGCCGAGTGGCCAGCCCAGCGGCTGCCCCTTGCTGACCTCCCTACCCCCAGTGCCCAGGCCTCCAGGTCCGGTTGCCCACCCAGCTACCAGAGCCCCCCTTCCCAGGTCGGGGGTGTGTGCTCTGGGGTAGCATTCATCTCCAGGCTCAAGCGGAGACCCCTCTATGGAGACCCTTGACTCTCATCACTTCCTGGGCTCTCATTGCAAGATGGCCCAGGGCAGCCCTCAAGTCAGTGTCAAGGGGGAGGCACTCACCCCCACCCTTAGCTTCTGCCAAGGCTGGGTCTCCTGGGAGCAGCTTGGGCAGACTTACCCCTCCTGAGGCTCAATTCTCCTTCCAGGACCTCACCAGTCTTTGGGCAAGGACCCCAGGCACCTGCTTGTGCCCAGACTCAGGGTCACACCTCTGCCCACTCTTCTGACCTGGGCGACTGAGGTGGGCATCCAGAGTAGGACCACACAACTCTGGGACCTCCCAGAGCGGGTCCCCCTGGCCCAGGGCTGAGGGTTCCTGGGGTGCTGCCCCAGCCTCACAGGAACTGCTAATCTTCCCTGATTTCCCTCATTTCCCATGTCCCGTTCCGGGGGCCCTTGTGGGTCCAGGAGACAGCCAGGCGCGAAGAGGGTCCCTGCTGCATCGATGGAGAACCCCCTGGCTTTGCCCACCTCGGTCATCGGCCTTCTCTGTGACTCCCGCAGACCAAGGCGCTGGTCAGAGTGAGGTGCTTGAGCTGCAGTCCATGGGTCACCCACTGAGGCTGTGTTGTAGGTCTTGCTGGGTGCTGAGGCCAGAGTGGAGGCCTGAGGCTGGCCAGGAGGCAGACAGCAGAGGCCCACTCGGGTGGGCCTGGGTGTCTCCCCCACCAACCCGGGCCCTCTCCTCTCTCAGCTCCCACTCTCTTCCCCCTGCCAGCCCTCCTTGGGCCACTTAACCACATGCCACCTCCAAACAGACCTCAGGTGGGGGAGGCTCAGGGTCCTTGGGAGGAAGGGGCGGGATGGGCTTTCAAAGACACCAGCAGAAGAGGGTCCTGGGGCATGCTGGGGGCAGGGGCACGTGCAGCCCCAGGATGCAGGGTGTGATGGGTTGTTCAGTTTGCTTTGGGTGACCTCTGAAGTGGTCAACGCAGTAAGGTGGTGGTGGTGGTGGGGGGGCGGTCACCTGGCTGCAGTGTGGCCTGGGGTGGCGGTAGTGCTGGGACTTCTGCATGAGGCTTGAGGGTCTGAGAGTGGGGGATGGGGGGTGGGGAGCCAGCAGCACCATCCACAAACGGGTGGGGTCGGGAAGAGCTGGGATGGGGGCTGAGTGCCCAAGAAAGACAGTTGTGGGGGGTGGAGGGAGAAGAGGGAGGAGCTGGGGGGAAGCTGGGGGGCAGTGGAGAGAAGATGCGCATTTCTACAGGAGCAGACGGAAGGGGAGGCCTGAGGGGTCCCCAAGCTGGCAGTGAGCCCACCCTGGCCCTGAAGAAAGGGGGGTGGGTGCCCACAGAGGCCAGACGACAGGTGAAGGTGACAAGGCTTTGGGGAGGGTCCTCTGGGTGGGGCTGGGAGGGGACCTCCAGGGAGACCACGGGGTCTCAGAACAAGCAGCCCCACAGAGGTTGGACTGCGACCCCATGGGAGCCCCATGTTTGCTCCGAGGCCAGGACTGGGGGGATGGACAGATGGGCAGCGGTGGTGTCAGGACAGACACGGGGACCCTTTCACCCGCTCCCTGGACTCAACGTGAGAGAGATGTCAGCTCAACCCAGAGCATGCTTATTAGGAAGAAAATCAACACAAGCCCCTGGAACAGGGTGCAGGCATCAAGGAGCAAATTTGAGGTCACTCTCTTCACTGGGCTGCCCGCGCCCCAGGCAGGCTCTCCATGGTTCTTCTGGAGGCCCTGGGCACCTGGCCTGCCTTAGGTCTGTTTGTGGCCAGCTGTCATGTGCTCCCTGGGGCCCCAGACGGCGAAAGTCAGTGGCCTTACCGTGTGGACAGAGTGCCTGGGGCAGGTGGGGCCCCAGGGAGGAGTGCTGGCCGCCCTGGTCAGACCCTGTGGATTCTAGACTGAGACGGAGCCAGGGAGAGATGGTGACCCAGACAGCGGGGATGTGAGCCAGGCCTGATGATAGAAGGAGGGTGGGGGCTGGGCAGCACCGTGGGCTGTGGAAACGCCTGGATGCGTGGCCTGCCTGGGACAGCAGGGTCTGTGCTCAGCCTTGGGAGGCAGAGAAGAAGGTTGGGTGCAGCCAGTGGCTGAGGGGCCTGTGATGCACAGCGAGTACCCCCAGAGCTGGGAGGAGCCGAGTGAAGGTGGGCACTGGGAGCTGTGCAAGACTCCTCAGGCTGCGGGAGCAAAGAGCAATAAACGGGGGTTCAACGCAACAAGTTTACCCTCACAGTTCCGGAGGCCAGGAGCTGAGATGGAGGGCTGGGCAGGGTTGTGCTGCTGAGACCTGGGTGAGCCCTCCTGTCCCTTCCCAGCCTCCGGGGGCAGCCATACGTCTCTTGCCTGGCGGCCATGTCACTCCAACCTCTGCTTCCGTTGCCACGTGGCCTTCTCCTCTGTGGGTCCCTGTCCCCTCTTCTTAGAAGGACAGCAGTAACGTTGGAGTATGGCCCATTCAAACGACTCATCTTGCCTCAAGGACGTCTGTGGGGATCCTGTTTCCTACTAAGGCCACATGCACGTGTCCTGGGGATGAGGACTTCAGCACATCTTTTTGGGGGCACAGTTCAACTCACAGCAGGGCCCTCAGATTGTGACCACAGCACGGCCCCCACCAGGTGGGTGGGCGGAGGGAGACCTTGACAAAGTTCTGGGGGATGGTGGACAGGTCCCAGGAGGACCCAGACACAAGCAGCACTTTGCATCCAGTGGCTGCAACCGGGGAGACCAGGGCAGCCACCCAGGCCCGTCTGGAGGGACCCAGGGTTGGCCCTGAGCCGGAGCCACGGCTTCAGGGCCTGGCAGCTCTGCCTACTGGCTCATGTCTCCCCAGCGGATGGGCCCAGCAGGCGGACAGGTGAGGGGCTCCTGGCTCCTGGGCTGATCTGACTCCTGGGCCGTGTGCTGGGCAGGGAGGGCAAGGGTGTGGCACAGGCCTGGGGACAGCCAGGTACACAGGTGAAAGGCAGGGACAGTGAGAGACCACAAGGCAGCAGTCAGCAGGTGATGTGGATGGGCTGCCCCAAGAAGGTGACTTCAAGTGAATAAAGGGACAGTGGAGGCCCGAGGCAGGGAACATGTGCCAGATGGCCAGCAAGTGAGCCTGATGTGGAGGGCAAAGGAGGCTGCAGCCAGGAGCAGGGGAGAGGGGCCTGAGGGTGGGGAAGTGATTGGGGGACAGGCAGCAGGCCTGAGAAGGGCTGTGAGCACAGGTGTGATGGCTCAGGCCGCTGGGTGCCCTGCTCACCCCTCCTGCTCTCAGCGCCAGGCTGGGCTGGTCCTGGGTCCCCTGCAGCTCATTGCTCCATGGCTTGGCTGGGGGTGGTGAAGTGGGGGCAGAGGCAGATCCACTGCCCCACCCTGACGATGTCACCAACTTGGGGGCCTCTTGATGGCCTTCTCTCTCACTCCATGGATGCAGCAGGGTGCTATGGCCACAGCTCAGTGCTCAGAGAAACAGAGCCCCCCAGCCATTGAAACTGGAGGGGTCTTTGAATCTGAACGTTTCTATTTTTATCATGTGCACACGGAAGCCCAGAGGCCAGAGGACCTTCCCAAGGTCAGAACTTACTGGCTAAACCTAGTATACACAGCAACATTGGGGGGCAGAGGAGCGAAAACCCTACCCCCTGTTTGGGGGGGATCAGGGGCTGGCCCCTTGTGTACAGGGACAAGAGGGGCAGCCAGTGGGCTGGCTCCTCCCCAGTTCTGAGCTGCACACCAGCCTGTGCTACAGGGCCTGGAAAGGCCTGGAAGCCCCCAGCGTGTGAGGGTGGGGCACGCCTCCTCCAGGCTCACTTGAGGCAGTGAGGCCTCACTCCCTTCTGTCCCATGGTCTCCAGCAGGTGCATGTCCTGGCAAACCCCCAAACTGTGGCCCCCAGGTTCTCCCCAGCCCCTAGCTTGTCCCTGGTCCTTCTTGGGTCTTGCCAACTCTGCCACACCAAGCGGACCCCAGCTTTGGGGGTGGAGGGGGCCAGGAGGGTGGTGGGGAGGTCTTGGCTCAGACCTGGGGTGGGGGTGGGGGACGACAGGACAATGGCAGGTGCAGCACTGGCCCCCCGCAGGAGCCATGCACCCTGCCCTCGGCACACGTGTGTGGTGAACATTCCCCTTCCTGGTGCTGGGCCATCCTGGGCCCCAGGTTCCTATTTTATTAGAATTAGTGACGTGATATATACTTTTAAATTGAACTTTCTGAGATAACTGTAAATTCACATGCGGTTGTGAGAAACAGTACAGGGAAATCGTGTACCCCTCTCCCAGGCTCCCCCAATGGTAGAGTCTCGAAAAACTGTAGGATGACATCACCACCGGGAAACCAACATTCAGGCTTCAGGCAAGATCCCGAGTTCCCACCCACTTGAGTACCCACCCCACTTCCCTTCCCGCTCCTCCTGGACCAGCAGCACTCATCTGTCCTCTGTCTCTACAACTCTGTCGTCCAAGGACGTCACAGAAACGGAAGCAGCATGTAATATTTTGGGACTGGCTTTTCTTGCTCAGCATCATTCTCTGGAGATTCATCCTGGCTGCTGAGGGTGTTTTTGAAGTTCCTCGTTTTCTAGCTCTGCGACCTTGGCCAGGGCACCGTCTCTTGTGCCTCAGTCTCCTCCAGTTGTTGGAAAACGAAGGGGCTGTTTCCAGGGCTGAGGCAGGCGGCTGGCACATCATCCTGGTTCTCTGACAGCCTGCCTTCTCTCTCCACGAGGCCGTGGTGGGGGAGGGGCAGGACCAGGGCCCCTGGAGAGGGCCCTGCACAGGGGAGCTGTGTACCTCTCAGATGAGGCCTGCTGCCCACGCCCAGGCCTGCCCGGGCGCCCCGCTCAGGGGTCTGATAGCCGTGTATGGAGACACCACTTCGGTTGGAGAAGAGTTGGTTGTTCTGTCTCCTAAATTCCCTCATAAAAGCCGGTTTGGTGGCCTGACTTCCCCATCTCTCAGGGCCTGCAGTCTCCTGATCCTAGGCTCCCCCCACAGTCTACAGGGTGCATGTGTGCCCACGTGGTGCTGGGCAGGGATCTGGGGGTCCAGCCCTCGGCTCCAATCCCGGCTCTGCCACTGGCCACTCAGCAGGTCGCCCGGTCTCTCTGAGCACCTTCTCGTCTGAAACAGAGATGTGCACACAACTCATCTGATGATCCCGAGGCTCAGAAGAGACGTCCCAGGTCAAAAATGGTTGGCAAGAGGAATCAGCATTCCTGGGGAACCTGTCCCCCCACTGGTGGGCACGGCCCTGCTGGGTCCACCCTGGTGTTCCCAAACTGGGGTCGTCTCATGAATCCAGGTCCTGTGAACAAGACATTCGCAGGGGCAGTCAGGCCTGGCAGGGCGGTCAGAAAGCTCACACTCACCTTGGAACCAGAGCTGTGTCAGACCTCCAGACCTCCCTGGACCAGCTCCCGCCTTCCAAAGGTGGTACAGTTGCATTTAGGCTACCAACCACAAGACCAGCCCCTTCTTTCCAGGTTGAGACCCCAAGTTCCAGTCTTCAAACAAGAATAACCCAAACCTGGTGCTGCGGACCGACTGTGTCCCCCAAATTCAGACTGAAGCCCTGACCCCCAGTGTGACAGTATTTGGAGGCGAGGCCTTCAGGAGGAATTAGGGTTAGAGGAGGTGGTGAGGGTGGGGCCCGGCGATGGGATCAGTGTGCTTGTAAGAAGACACCACAGAGCTTGCTCTGAACTTAGGCCAGCTCTGGGCCACGAGGACACAGAGGGAAATGCGGCCGTCTACACACCAGGAGGCCTCACAGAACCTACCCCTGCTGCCACCCCGAGCTCACTTCCAGCCTCCAGAACCGTGGGAAACAGGTCGGCTGCAGAAGCTGCCAGCCTGTAGGATTTCGTTGTGGTGTCTGAGCTGACACCTGCTCTAACGCCCACAGCCTGAGACGCAAAAGAATGGCAATGAGAACACAAGCCAGAGCTTTGTCCCTGCTCACACCGCCCTGAAGTGGGCTAGGGAGACCGCGGGGGCAGCCCGTTGCGCAGAAAGAAGAGCCGGGTCAGACCCCAGATAAAGACGTGCGGTCTCCACACGGACTGCTGGCTGCGAGGCTCGCGGTTGTCCTGGAGCCACTTCTGCTACCTCTGCAGTCACCGTGGCCCTCACCCCACGTCTAACAGGGAAGAAAGGAAACCCTGACCTTCTGAGGAATGTTAGAGGCGATTGGTCAGGGGTGCACACGCATGCTTTCTGTCTCCAAAACGACACGCCAAGCCAGCAAAGCGTGTTTTCTTAAGACAGAATTTGGGAAGCCTCATCAACACTTCCAAGGGTTCCGAGTCCTGGAACTCGAGCCCAGAGTCAAAAGTAACAGGCGCACGTGTGACAAACACTTGCCCCGCGTCGCCTCGAGGAAGCCTTAAAAGGGAAGTTTTTTCAGAGAGAAACAGTGCAACCGACTTAGGCGTGAACTGAAAGAAGTGGAAGTTTTGAAGCCCTCCCACGTTCCAGCACACATGCAGTAGCGGGTCTACCACTCTGGCTGTAAAAACAGATTAAGCCACAAATTCCAAGTTCTGATAGAAAAGTCTTCTGATAAATAATTGAAAAAATACTGAGACTCACACAGTCCCACAAATTTACAACAATTATAAATAAATCACAGGCAACTGCTGAATTACATTTACCACAAATTCACTCTAGGGCCACACACAGACCAAAATGCCTACAAGTAGTTAACATAAAACACAGCTAAGTCTTAGACTTGACACATGACAAATGACGCCCACCTGAGACGTGAAAAAATGGAACCTAACTAAACAAAGGAACAGTAATTTTGAGAAAAGCCGTTGGATTGCAAGACAGATGGCCTGCGGCACGCCAGGGCCTGCAGGTCAGTTTACAGCAGCCACAGCTCTCGGCGCAGGGAGACTTCCCAAGTGGACGGTCAGCACGGCAGACGTGGGATGTGACACAGTCCTCACCCCAGATCAAGTCAGGATTCTTTTGGGTCCGATTCTACAAGTGTCTGTGAGCTCCAGCCTCTTGCTCCTTGCCCCCACCTTGGAACAGGACAGCAAGTGGACAGGCCGGGGTGGCTGCAAGCCCCTGCAGACTTGGGAGGCTCTGCCTGCCATCACCCCAAAGCTGGGCATGTTGCCAGTCCAGGCAAACGAAGGCTGAAATCCAGACAGGACATTTCTACCTAGCCATGATGCACTGCCATGGCAAGCCCCAGGGGTCTCCCAGGCTCAGAAGAAGATGCTCTTGAGTGAGCCCACATGTATGGCCACTGAGGTGCACAGCCCTGGACCCAGACTGGAGCTGGGACCCAGGATTTGGCCACTGCCACTTGGCATCTGCCCAAAAGCTCCACCAGTCACTGGACAAACCAGATCCCTTCCAGGGCTGGATTCATCCCAGATAACTACCTGGAACCTGTCGGCTTCGCCAGTGGAACGCCAGTAGGAGGCTACCTCAGCTGGCGCCCCACAGGCCCCCAAGTGACTCTCACTGCAGCGGCCACCTCCCGAGGCGTCTGTCCTGGCCTCTCCTCCAGCGCCGGCGTGCGGTGCGCAGAGCAGCTGCGGTGCCCTCGGAGCCCCGGGTGAGGGGGCTGCGCTCAAGGGATGCCCTCCTTCCTCTGGCAGCACTGAGAGGGCGGCGCGGACCAGTCGTAGACGTAGGAGAGACGCAGCTGCACCTCCTGCTTGCACAGGCGGCCCTCGCGCGTCAGCGTCTGGTGCTTCTCCAGCATGTCCTGCAGGCTCTGCTTGTGCGTCACCAGGTACTGGTTGCTGCAGCCGCGGGACTTGTACTCGGTGTCGAAGCGCGGGTCGTGCTCGCGCTGCACGTCCACTGGTGCGAGCCAGGCGCCCAGCGACACGTCCTCGCTGTGCCACGCGCGCAGATACTCGCGGCTGATGCGCAGGTAGTGCACCAGGTCGGCCGAGAGCACGTAGCCGCCCCCCAGCGCGTAGGGCAAGTAGTAGTCGCACAGCTGCCAGGCGGCCTCGCGCCAGCGGCCCCCGGGCTTGACGCGCCCGCGGCCCGAGAAAAAGCCCCAGTAGAGGCGGCGGCGGCGCGCGGGGTCGCGGGCACGCAGCTCGGCCACCAGCGCGTCCAGCCGTGCGAACGAGTCGTCGTCCGCCTTGAGCACGAACTCGAAGGCCACGTGCTCGTCCAGCCAGGCCAGCATGGCCAGCACCTTGGCCGTAAGGTTCTCGTAGGCGTCGCGCAGCGCGGGCAGCAGCAGCAGGTCGCCGTGCCGTGCCTGCTCGCGCTCCAGGGCGCGCCGCTCCTCGGCGCCCAGGCCGTCCGTGCCCACGGCGAAGCGCGCCCACACGTCGCCCGGGCCGCCGCGCCGCGCCGCCGCCAGCCACGTGCCGCGGACCACGCTGCGCCGCTCGGCAGCCCGCGGCGCGCTGGCCACCAGCACGGCCAGGAAGGCGGCGGCGCGCGCGGGCCCGGCGGGCAGGACGCCGCGGCCGGGCGGCGGGCGGGGGCCCTCGGCCGCGCAGCGCGCCAGGTAGAGCAGCGCGGCGCCGCAGAGCGCCAGGCCGCTCAGGCCCAGCGCCGTCCGGTGCCGCCACGCGCGCCGCAGCAGCTTCATGACCCGGCCGGCGGCGTCGCACGCCCGGGGCTGGGGGACTGGACGGCAGCGGCGGGGGCGGCGGCGCGGCAGCGGGCCGGCCTGGGGTCACGTGGCCCTGCGCACGCTTCTCATTGGGCGCCCTGGGGCCACGTGCACTCGCACGCGTTTATCATTCCGCGTCCCGGACCGGGCTGGGGCCTTCCCGCCTACGCGGCCCCTTCCGCCCGGAGGAAAGATGGCGGCGCCGGCGTCCTCGCTGGGAGGTCGCGCCCCCGGCACCGCCCCGCGGCCCGCCCCTTCCCGGAAGAAAGATGGCTGCGGCCTAGCCACCGCGTCGGAGGCGTCACAGGTGCTCAGGCACTCGGCCGCTCGGCGGGTTCTGGGCGAAGGGAGGGCGGCCGGTGAGTGAGGGCCCGGGGCCCGCGCGGCCAGCCCGCCCGCCGTCGGGGAGTGACCGGCCCGGGCACTAGGAGGGGGCTCGGGGCTGCTTGCAGGCCTGCCGCCCAGCACCGCGTCCTCTGCCCGGCCCCACGAACGCCGCCGCCGGACAGGCCGAGGGACCGGCTGTCCAGAGTCGGGCGGGCCCGGGGGTTACGGCGCGGTGACCTGGTGCTCCCCGCCCGTGAAGGGGGACTGTGACCCCGGTTAGTAGGGTTGCTGGGAGTTTGGGGTCGTGTGTGTAAATCCTTGATAATCCAGACAGCCGGTGGTGGTTGTCATCGCGCCGTCGGGGTGATTCCTAGACCCGCGACGGAGCTTCCGAGGGAGCGTCTGTGGCGACGAGAACCCGGTTTACCCGGAACAGACGCCGGGACGCCGGGAGCCGTGCGTGTGTCCTCCTGCGTCCGCTCCAGGGCGTCGTTGGCTCCCCCCGGGGGTGCGCCTCCGGCACGGTCCGTCTACAAGGGGAGCCCTCGGCGGGCGCGAAGCGTGAGGGCGGGCTGGGGACCAACGTGTGCCCCCCGGCCGGTCTGTGCCCACGGGATAAACGAGCACTGTGCGGGGGGCAGGACGTCTGGGCCGCCCCATCTCTGTACGGCTATTTTTGAGTTACCTTTTGTGCAAAACATTGTGTAAATAACATTCCGTGTACTTCTTATCGACATAAGTGAATCAGAATCGACTTTGTTCTTTCGAGAGCGAAGTACAGTCTGTTTGGACGTGACACGTGTTTTTATGGCCACGGTCAGTGGGATGATGTCAACACCAGGAGGAAGTGGCCTCCTTTGCACAGCACTTTGCTGGCCGGGAGAGCTGGGACGGCAGGAACAGCATTACAGTCCAGCAGGAAGGGAAGATGTCCTCAGCCACATAAGAAAGCCACATGTGAGCACCTGTGTCTGGGGCTCCTGCCTTGGTGACTGCAGGTGGTAACCCTGGACTGCCCGCCTCCCAACAGCCCCACTGGCATTGCCTTGGCGCCTGGGCACAGCTTTTCCACTCAGCGTGACACCCTGAGCTGCCTGCCGGGCCTTTCGGGTCCTCGCCGTCCCAGGCACCACTTTCTGGTTTCCACGACCTCTGGTTGTAGAGTCGTGTGGGTTTTGAGTCCTCTGCCTTTATTGTCCCCTAGGCCCCGTGGTGTTTAGTGTGTGTGTCTGCAGGACCCTGATGTTTCCTGGAGCACATGCATTCCTGTGGCAGGAATGCCCGTGTTTGTTCACTTGGCTCTGTGGAGTGCCCACTGTGTGCAGTGTGACAGGTGCTAGGGTGGTGTGCCCTTGAAGGGCGACAAGCGGGGGCTCCAGGAAACGTGGTTCAGGGCACAGTTAGACCACAGCACACGGGGCAGCTGGTGGGCTCTAGTGGGTGTGGGGGATGCAGGCCCCCACAGACCTGGGAAGAGGAACTTAGAGCTGCCCAGGGAGAGTTACTCCTTCAGGGGAATGAGGCAGATGATTTCAGAGAGGAAGGTCTCGTGGAAGGCCCAGATAGTGCGTGTGTCCAGGAGAACCCCTCAGAGGAATGATGTCAGGACCAGGTCGGGTAGAAAGGATGCATCAAAGAAACAAGTGGTGGGGCCGGCCTGGTGGCACAGCCGTTAAGTTCACACGTTCCCCTTTGGTGGCCCGGGGTTCCCTGGTTTGGATCCTGGGTGCGGACCAACACACCACTTGTCAGGCCATGCTGTGGCAGACGTCCCACATAAAATAGAGAAAGATGGGCACGGATGTTAGCTTGGGGCCAGTCTTCCTCAGCAAAAAGAGGAGGATTGGCAGCGGATGTTAACTCAGGGCTAATCTTCCTCAAAAAAAAAAAAAAAAAGAAAGAAACAAGTGGTGGCATCTGTCAGAGCAGCCGGGGAGAGCCCTGTCCCCTGGCTTTGGCCCCATGCGCCCTCAAGCTGTGGTGTGGTGGCCGTGCTACCAGCCAGCATGGGAGTCTGCTCTGCCTGATGGAGGGCACTGTGGTTTCAGAACCTCATGTCCCAGCTTGGCTGCAAATGGTGCCCTGGCCCGGGGTGAGCATGCTTCCCTTCTGTGGCTCATCCCTAGAAAGACTGCAAGAGGAGATTGCAGGGGACAGGGCCTCAGATGTGCCTGGAAGGACCAGCAGGTGCTTGCCAAGTGTACAGACTATGGGAGGAACAGGTTAGGGGCAGGAAGAAGCTAGAGTTCCCTTTGGGATCGTGAAGCACGCAGGCCCTTGAACAGTCAAGTGGGGAGCTGGGGAGGCAGCTGGCCCCTGTGCCGGCTCGGAGGAGATCTGGGGAAGGAGCCTGGGGTGCGAGGGGCTGCGGGCAGGGGTGGCTGGGGTGGCTGAGTGCCAGGCATGAGCGCCTGTGGCCCTGGGATCCCTGATGTGGCAACGTGGATAGAAGGGTGGCTTTGTTTCTTCGCTGCCAGGCCCAGGCACACGCAGGATGACAGACTTTCTGGGCACTCCAGCTTTTCACTGTTTCTGCATAAACATGAGCAAGAACGTGTGTGCGCACATGTGTAGGTGTATGTATGTGTGCTTGTGTATGTGTGCTTGTGTATGTGTGCGCATGTGTTTGTGTGCACCTATTTGTGGGCATGTGCACAGTCATGCGTCACTTAATGAGGGGGATACATTCTGAAACGTGTCATTAGGTGACGTCGTCATTGTGTGAATGTCACAGAGTGTCCTTACCAAACCTATATGGTACAGCCTGGTACATTCCTAGGTTGTATGGTACTGATCTTGTGGGACTAGAATCGTGTATGCTGTTCATTGTTGACCAAAATGTTGTTATGTGGCACATGCACGTGTGTACATGTGCATGTGTATATGTGTGCACTTGCTGTGCTTGTGCGTGTGTGCCTATTTGTGCCCACAGGGATCATCGACGTGGGAAGATGGGAGGGGGCTGGTGCTCTGCTGGTGGGTTTGGGCATTTGCTGGCACAAGGCCCAGTCCTTGCAAAGCCTTGGGGTCGGGGAGAGGCTTCTGTTTCATAGGGGGAAACTGAGGCTGGGGAGGTCAGGTGACTTAGTCAAGGTCACAGCTCACCATTGCTGAGTTGGGATCCAGAGAGTGAATTATCATGACTCGAGGGTCAGCCAGGAGGGGCTGAGACAGACCGTGCTGTGGCATTGAGAAGGGGCAGGTTTCCTGGTGCCAGGCAGCCCTTGAGATGGGGCTGCTTTACCTGAGCAGGAGAGACAGGAGCTGGAAACCTGTGTCTTTGAAGAAGGAAAGAAACCCATGCCTAGTATGGATCCTGTAAACCCAGGACTTCTGTTTCATGGTACAAAGTGGACTTCTCTTGAGTGAAGCATGTGCTGGGCTCCAGCAAATGATCTCTGTATCCTCCTTGTAGACCATAACTGCCCCCTGGGGTCTGGCAGCCGTGGGCTGTTGGCCTGCAGCTGCTCTGGGAACGGAGCCTTGTGCAGGGCCTGGGGTGGTAGGGGGTTGTGATTGGATCCTGGGCCTCACTTCCTCACCTGCCCTTCCTCTCTCTCTCCAGCTCCTGGCTACACTTGCAGATCACCGCAGTCTGGACCCAGGTGGCCATGGTGTCCAGGCAGCCTCTGCTCTGCAGCTGGACTCCTCGCTGCCTCTGGCTCCTAGGGGTCATCCTTCTGATGGACGCGTCTGCCCGGCCTGCCAACCACTCATCTGTTCGGGAGAGAATGGGCACCAGGGAGGAGAATGAGATTCTGCCTCCGGACCACCTGAACGGGGTGAAGCTGGAGATGGACGGGCATCTCAATAAGGACTTCCACCAGGAGGTCTTCCTGGGGAAGGACACGGACGGGTTTGAGGAGGATGCGGAGCCACGGAGGAGCAGGAGGAAGCTCATGGTCATTTTCTCCAAGTAGGTGCCCAGGCCGGGGAGCTGTGAGGTGTGTGCGGGATGGCTGGCATCTGCTGCCTTGTTGGTCCAGTCCTGGCTTCACACAGGGTGGGAGATGTCGAGGGACCCGTTCGATGATGTGCTGTAGGGGAGGGGGCTGTGCTGCCTGCTCTTGGCCGACCACGGTGGTGAAGTTTGCGATGTTTGAGCTGAGGAACGTGCAGTCCTGAGCCAGTGCACCGGGCCGGCAGGGCCTCAGAGGACCAGAGCATGGGGCTGCCAGGCAACCCCAGGACCGTACAGCCGGGAGGGCTGCAGGTGGCCCGGAAGAGGCCCGCTGCCCCGCGTGGGGCCATAGTGCACAGTGGCCTCCAGCTCCATCCGCTGTGGTTATGGGAGTGGTCACAGTGGGTCACAAGACCAGTTAGACGAGGCCTGGCAGGAGGCAGTGACCTGTGAGGTGTAGGGAGGGCTCAGGTTGCAGTGGGTGCACAGAGCCGATGGGCTGTGTGGGTTCCAGGGCCGGTGAGAGGCACGTGTGGCAATTTGCTGTATTCCATGTGTCTGGAAATTCCTGTGATACGACGTGAAGGAGCGTGAGAGTGAGTGGACGGGGCGCATGCCCTTATGGTTTTGCTGGCCCGGAGCCCTGACCTCACTGTTGTCTGCCTGGAGCAGGGCTGTGGTTGCTCCCTGCCTCTGCCCTCCCTTCTCGTGTCCCTGAGTTCCTCGGGCCACCTCTGTCCTCAGTGACGAGCTTTTGCTCCATGGTTCTTGGAACCCTGTTTGAGGGTCACATACACTGGGTCATGGGTCATCCTGACCGTCACAGCCCCCAGGGAGGCGGGTCCTGAGATGGCCAGCTTGTTGCTCAGGGAGAGCTGGGATGACCAGTACTGTGGTACGCCAGCCTGCACACAGTCAGCGCCTGCATCTGGATTTGTGGGGTCTGTGCCGACGACCCTGGGAACGCCTAGTTGTGCAGTCATATCAGGAAGCGTTGGCAGTTCCTCCAGCCTGGCTCCCAGGGCCGAGTGAGACCTGCTGGGACCCTGAGTCACAGTAACCTTGCTGCAGGGGCTCTTCCTTTCCCAGGTACCTGCTGAGAGCCCAGAAAAGGCTGGGGCTCGAGGGCTGATGCTTAGAGGGGGCAGATGCTAGTCACAGAGAATAGGGTGGGACAGGTCAGGGTGGTGGTGGAGCAGGGCCCAGAGGGGGCAGGACCTGGGGCGGGTAGAGCCTATGAGGAGCAGGGCCCACGGGGAGCTGGGCCCACGGTTGGGCAGGGCCCACGGGGAGCAGGGATGGGGTCCTCGAGGGACTTGGGGAAGGCTGGCTGCCCTGTGCACGGTGGTGGTGGGGAAGGTGTGAGGATGGGCCTGGGGCACCAGGCAGAGGACAGAGAGCTCAAAGGCTCTCGGGGCTGTGTGGTGTTTCAAGGATGTAGTGGCGTGAGAATGCCAGATCTGGGGGCTGTTAGGATCTCGTGAGTTTGCTCGCCTGGAATGTACTGTGGTTGAAGTATATGTAGCCTGTGTGCTGGGGCTGGGCAGGTCCGCAGGTCTCAGGGTCTTGCGGCTCGGTGGGGCTCCCTGCCCAGCACAGGCCTGGTGGATTCCAGATTCTCCTGGTGTGGGTGGCATGGTGGCTGCAGGGTCACATGCTGGGACCCGGGACTCGTGGTTCTCTGTTCCGTGAAGGAGACTGAAGGGAACTGCACCATGGGGCTGACTTTCTCGTGGGAGCTGCTGCGAGCACACTCACAGGTCATATGTGCCGGCTGCAAGCACGCGCACGGGTCACAAGGGCCACGAGCACACACTAGTCATGTGGTCTGGGACTTTGGAGCCACCCGAAGGAGGTGAGGGGCCTCAAGGCTAGGGTGTGAGCTCAGCACGGGTCCCTTGACAGCTGGACTTGGGCTCTGTTGCCTGAACCTGTCGGCCTCAGCGTCCTCAGCTGGGAAACAGGGTGCAGAGAGCCCCGCCTCCTGGGCGTGATAAGAAGGCCATCCCGGGACAGCCTGTTCTGGCTGCTTGCATGGTGGGCCTGTGGCAGGCCAGGCTGAGTATTGTGGAGGGGGGCTGGCAGGGCCTGAGCAGCTGCAGGAGGAGGGGTAAGGCAGGGTGGGTAGACTGCCTGTGAGGCACCTGCAGGGAGAGCTAGGACACCAAGACCCCCAGTCATCAAGTGGAGTTCAGGAGGAGCGCTGGGCAGGTGTGCAGACGTCCTTGGGGTAGAGGGTCAGGCCTGGGCACTGGCTGAGACATCTGAGAAAGGACCACCACAGACTTGGGGCCAGGCCAGTTTCAGAGTTCAGGAGAAAGGAGGAGCCACCAGGAGGCTGGGGGCAGGTTATGGTGCCCAGAGACGGGGCCAGCAGGCTGCCTTCCTGGACAGCTGCCTCTCCCCGTTGGGGGAACTGATGGCTGTTGGTAGAGGAATATGCTAAAGCCTCGTCTGGCTTGCAGGTTCCACCATCGTTTGAAGTAAAGGTTGCTGTTTCAAGTGGGCAGAGAAAAGAAGTTGTGAACTGAGCCACCAGGTGGCAGGCGGCTTCTCTGTGCTCAGATGGAGGCAGGCCCATGGCAGGTGACGAGGTTGGGGTGCCTGTCCCTTCGTCTCCTCTGCCCCATGGGACTTCCCCTAGACGGGTCTTGGCGGGAGAGGTGGACACAGGAGGCCTGCGTGAAGGGCTGTGTGCACCCGGCCCTGATGTCTCTGGGGGCGCCGCCTGCTGCAGGCAGGAGTTGGAGACAGGAGAGTCTGGGGTCAGTGGGCTGACTGAGACTAAAACGGCAGGAGAAGTGGGTGCGAGAAGGAGGCTGTGTGCGTGGACCCTCAGCTCCCAAAGTGAGTTACAGGAGGGCCCGCCCCGTGGCCGAGTGGTTAAGTTCACGTGCTCCGCTTTGGCAGCCCAGGGTTTTGCCGGTTGGGATCCTGAGCACAGACATGGTCCTGATCAGTGTCCCCCATAGCACAACTAGAAGGACGTACAACAAGAATATACAACTATGTACTGGGGGGCTTTGGGGAGAAGAGGGAAGAGAAAACGAAAAAAGAAGATTGGCAACAGATGTTAGCTCAGGTGCCAATCTTTAAAAAAAAAAAATGAGGCTCAGGTTGCTTCTGGGACCCTTAATTTGGTAATGACTCAGCCAGCTGACCAAGAGCCGCTGGGTTCCCGCTGGGGCTCTCGGGGTCATCTGTCCCTGCGCTCAAGAGCCACCTTCTGTGGAGGGTGGGCTGCGCCACTTGGTGGGTCAGGGCATGGCGCAAAGAACACAGGCAGCCTGGGGATTGAAGGCCCCTGCGAAGGAGCACTGCGGGCTGCCTGAGCATCCTCCTGAGGGCGGTGGCTGCTCACCCGGGGAACGCCTCCCCTGCTGTAAGGTGCATGAGAAGGAATCTTCCCTCAAACAGGTTCAGAGTCAACCATGGAACCTGCAGCAGATGCTTCCCGCCTGCTATGGGCGTGGAGCCCAGGGCATGTGGGTCGATGGGGGTGGGGCTTGGAGGGAGGGAATCAGAGGGGCCAGTGAGCAGAGGGTGGGGGCCAGGCAGGGCCTGCTGGACAGGTGGCGGGCTGGGCAGAATCCAGGGAGGGTGAGGAGACTCAGCACCAGGAGCAGGTTTGTGCCGCTGGAGCAAAGGGCCGAGGGGGGAGGCAGGAGCTGCCTCGGGGTCTCCAGGCCCTTCTCTGCCGAGGCACGAAGGTGTGAGTGGAGTCCTTCCTCCCTGACGGAGTCGCAGGTGCTTTCCTGCTCTCCCACTCTGCTCTTGTGTGTAAAGTTGAGGGTCAGCTCTTTGCCTGCACCTGGCTGGTGTCTCACAGGTGGGTGTCGCAATGGAACTTGGCGCCACAGTGAGGCTGGGACGGTGAGGGTGCGGCTCAGACCCCACTCTGGGTGTGGCCTCACCTGAATATCACACCTGGCAGGGCCCCAAGGGCCTGGTGTGCAGGTGTCTCCAGGCCGCACCCACCTGTTGCTGCACTCACTGGCCCCGTGGGACCTACAGGCCTCCCAGGTGCCTGCTGGCCGGTGCACACGCAGGTGGGGGCTTCTGCAGAGCCATTGGGCCTTGGAGTGCAGAGAGCGGGGTGCTTGCTCAGAGAGAGCTGGTGACAGGGCTGCCCTTGCGGCCAGCTCTGTCGGGGTGGGATTGAGGTTCAGATGCCCAGATAGGATCACCTGGAAATGCAGAAAGCTGGACCAGCGAGGCTTTGACGCCAAGGGGAAAGGTGTCCGCTGGCTCACACGCTGCCTCCCTTTAGTCTCTCTGTCCACATCGTGCCTCTGGTTACATGTCCGCCCTTCATGGGTTACGGTCAGGGAGTATCTGACTCATGTTTGTCTTTTCACTCGGCATTGTTTCTACACAACCTTCCACCCACAGCTGTTCCTGCTTCCTGGTGCTGCTGCCATGGGCCACATGGTATCCCAGCGCTTTGCAATGTGCCAGCGGCTGATGGCCCTACTTCTCCCCACCCCCAGGGCATATGTGGCTCAGGACCTAGTTTTGAACAAATGGAACTAGTGTTGCCACAACATTTCTTAAATAAGCTTTTTATTTTGGAGTAGTTTCAGATTTTCAGAAAAGTTGCAAGGATAGCCCAGTTAGCCTAATGTGAACGTCTGACATGACCACAGCACATTTGTCAAAACTAAGAGACAGCACTGCTACTCGACTGTTACCTGCCCTGCAGACTTCAGATTCGTGCGTTTTCCCAGCGTCGTCTTTCTGCCCCAGATCATGTCCAGGATCCACACTGCGTCGAGGGTCACGTCTCTCTTGTGCCCCTGGGGCTGTGACGGTGTGTCGGGCGCTCCTTTTTTTCACGATCTTGACAGTCTCGAGGAGGACTGCCGGGGCTTTTGTGAATGTCTGTCATCTTGGGTTTGTCTGATGTGCTTTCTCGGGGTTAGACTGGGGTTGTGGGTTTGGGGAAAGACAGCCCCAGAGGTGAGCTGGCCTCTGGTCACATCGTATCAGGTGTCGACCTGGGGCGCCTGGTTCAGGTGGTGTGGCCAGGTGTCTCCTGTGTAGAGGCCCCCTGTCCCGTCCCCCCTGTCCTCTTGGCAGCCGCTCCCTGAGCAGCCCAGCCTTGGGCGGGGGCTCTGGGGGCGGTCTGCCTCCCGCAGGGAAGAGCCGAGTGCTGTTTGGAATTCTGTGGAGAGGGTTCCTCTCCTCCCCTGTGTGTTGACCGACGGGTCACTTACTTGGATCAGGATGGACTCGCCATGTGTGTCGCCTGCTTGGGTTGTGGTGCAGCGCTGTGCTGTCTCCTCTGCTGCTCACGTTGTCCCAGCTTGGCTGTCGGGAGCTCTTTCATGTGCCCCTTGTGCCTGTGACATGTCCCCATCCTGCTGTCTGTCCAGCACTGCCAGACGCTCCAGGTTCATCGCATTGTGTCCCTGTCTCAGCCCTGGAATCAGCCGTTTCTCTGGGGAGCCCTGGTTTCTTTGACTGGAGAATGGCATTTAGAAACCAGGCTCTGGCCCTGGGTGGGCACGCCACTGAGGGGCCGTCACTGCCCGTGGTCCTCTCGGGGCAGAGCTGCATGATATATGCACGCGAACTAACCTGTGTATACATAAGTGCGTGTGCCAACCTGTGCACACATGTGTGCACCAGCCAGTGTATTCACACGAGCACTGCTGACCCATGTATGTGTGTGACCATGTGCTAGCCCCTGCATACTGTATGTGCACACACTTGTTTCTCGGCCTAGCTGTCTGTGTGCACAGTACACGTGACTTCACGCTGGTGTCTCAGCTCTGGCCGTGTGCGGCAAGCCGTTGGCCCTGCATGCCGAGGGCTCTGTGGAACTGGGTGACGCTCTGCCATCCTGCAGCCAGGGAAGAGTCCGTTCACCTTCCCAGTTGTCCTGACCGATGGGGTAGAGGCTGAGCGGCAGCTACAGAGCAAACTTGACATCTCTTGATGCCACTGTGTCCCCCAGCATCTCCCCAACATCCCTCGATGTTTCTGGTGTCACCATTGGGTGGAGTCTATCGCTGTTCGTGGTGGTTTCATGGCTGCCTATGGAGCCCTGGCCATCCTTCTGTCCGTCTGTCCATCAGGGTCCCAGAGCCTTGTCTGACATGGCTTGTCCCCCCTCAGGGTGGATGTGAACACCGACAGGAGGATCAGTGCCAAGGAGATGCAGCACTGGATCATGGAGAAGACGGCCGAGCACTTCCAGGAAGCCATCGCGGAGAGCAAGGTGCACTTCCAGGCTGTGGACCCCGACGGCGACGGTACGGCCCGCCCCACCCACCCTGACCCCGACTGCCGAGGCTGCCACAAGAAGGGCGGAGCATGGAGGGCAGAGGGGGCCCCATGCTGAGGGACTGGGGATGGAGGACGTGAGAACCAGGAGGGGCCTGCACTGGCAGTGCCCACGAGATAGACTTTCCCCCCCGCTTTGCAGGCGAGGCCCCAGGGCTGGACCCTGGCCACCCCGCCTGAGACCTGTGGCCCTGGCAGGATGTGTGGAGCTGCTGCCCCTACAGCTGCCCGTAGCACGAGGATTTCTGACAAATGTCTTAAAATAATTAAATATCTTTTTTTTTTAGATTTTTATTTTTTATTTTTCTCCCCAAAGCGCCCCTGATACATAGTTGTATATTTTAGTTGTGGGTCCTTCTAGTTGTAGCACGTGGGACACTGCCTCAGGGTAGCCCGATGAGTGGTGCCCTGTTCACACCCAGGATCCAAACTGGTGAAACTCTGGGCCGCCAAAGTGGAGTGCACGAACTTAACCACTCGGCCAGGGGCCGGCCCTCAAATGTCTTTAAAAACCATTATACATCCTAACAGTCGATCTGCTCTTTCAGGCCATGTCTCGTGGGACGAGTATAAGGTGAAGTTTTTGGCAAGCAAAGGCCACAACGAGAGAGAAGTTGCTGAGAAGATAAAGAACAACGAGGAGCTGAAAATCGACGAGGAGAGTGAGTGCCCAGGTTCCTGCGGCCAGCACGGCTGTGTGTGAGTGTGTGTGGCCGTGCTTGACGATGCTGATTCCTAGTGCTCCTGAGGGTCTGGCAGTTAGAGCCCTAGACCCCTCCAGACTCAGGGGCTGGGTGGGGGCAGCAGGCGGCCTCGAGGGGGCTCAGGCTCTGGGGAGGAGGTGGCTGATGGTGCTGGAAGCAGCAGGAGGCAGGTCTCGCCCAGGTGGAGCGTCCTCAGCCCTGGACGCCGTCAGAACGCTGCGGTTGGTGAGGTTGGTGGGGCATCTACGTGAGGAGCTGGAGCGGGCAGGTGCGGGGCTTAGCCAGGACGGGAGCTCCTGCCGCCCAGCTTTCAGAGACAGGCCTTTGAACCTTCTCTCGCTGATGGGAAATGTGGTGCACGAGTCAGTGGAGTTCCCCTGCGTCTCTGAGGGCCCATGACCGTGGTGGTTCTGCCTCAGCTCCACAGCCTGCCCTCCCTGGGCTCGGTCCCAGCCCCTGGCAGGTTTGGCTTGTTGGGCCCTACCAGAACACGTGTGGTGCTGCCGTCTCCTGCTCTTTCCGCGTGCAGTCGGTCACCTTCCTGCCACTGTGGTGTGGCATCCTGCATGGCATCTGCTCTTGATGGGCATGTGCAGGAGTGTGTCTGGGATGTCTGCGTCCACTGGTGCTCACGTTGGGTGTGTTGTGGTCTCTGGTTGACATCCCCGCTGGCCTTCCCTCCTCTGCCACGCTGTGTTCTTTGGTCCACACATGCTCACTGCTGTTGTGTCCTTAGAGGAGCTGTGGCTGTCCCTCCTTGTGGGCGACATCCTAGGACTGGGCTCCCTTGTTTCCCAGCAGGACTGCAGTCCCTGCCTTCCTTCTGGCTGCATCTGCTCTTTAGTTTTAATCCCAGTTCACAGGTTCCTTGCTGGTAGTGGAAGGCCACGCCTTCTGTGGGTTAACTCTGTCCTGCAACCCTGGCTATGCGCTTTGTAGGTCCAGGGTTTTTTGTGGATTGTTCTGGGCTTTCTACCTAGATGGTCATGACATCTGTGAACAAACACCGTTGGTTCCCTCCTTCCCGCTCAGCGCACCTCGTCCTCTCCCTGATCCTGCATTACCCAGCGCCTCCAGGCGATGGAGCGCGGGTCCTTCCCTTGTCCCTGGTCTTGAGGGAGCCTCGAGTCTCTCACCGTCAGGCCCGATGGTCATGGTAGGTGTTTGTGGATGCTCTTTGTCAGTGAGGAAGTTCCCTCCCTCCCAAGTTTACTGAGACTTTGGGTCATGGATGGATGTTGGATTTTGTCGATGCTTTTTCTGTTGACGTGATCATGTGGTTTTCTTCTGTAGCCTGTCGAGGTGTTGGGCTGGACTGACCAATTCTCCAGTGTCGGACCAGCCTGGCACACCTGGACAGTCGCACGCGGTCGTGGTGTGGAATTCTTGTACGTCCTTGGATTTGATGGCTGGTATTTTGTTGAGAACTTTTGCATCTGTGTTCATAGGAGGTGCTGGTCTGCAGCTTCTTGCTCGACATGCCTGTGTCTGGCTGTGGTGGGGCTGATGCTCTGCCATCCTCTGATGGAGGTTGTAGGGAGTTGGCGCAGCCTCTTTCCTATACGCTTAGGGGACTCACCAGTGAATTGCCCTTTGGTCCTGGTCTTTCTAAAGCTTTTTTTTTTTTTCAGGAAGATTATGCCTGAGCTAACATCTGTTGCCAATCTTCCTCTTTTTCTCTTTTTTTCTCCCCAAAGCTCCAGTACATAGTTGTATATCCTAGTTGTAGGTCATTCTAGTTCTTCTATGTGGGATGCTGCCTCAGCATGGCTGATGAGTGGTACGTAGGTCTGCACCTGGGATCTGAACCCGTGAACCCTGGGCCACCAAAGCAGACCGTGTGAACTTAACCACTCAGCCTTGAGGCTGGCCCCAGAGTTAAGTTTTATTTTGTGAGCCAGTCTGAATTTTTATGGTAAGAAGTGAGTTAAACTCATCTACATTTTTTATTAATTAATTAATTAATTAATTAATTTTTTGAGGAAGATTAGCCCTGAGCTAATATCTGCTGCCAAATCCTCCTCTTTTTCCTGAGGAAGACTGGCCCTGAGCTAACACCCATGCCCGTCTTCCTCTACTTCATATGTGGGACGTCTGCCACAGCATGGCTTGCCAAGTGGTGCCATGTCCACACCCGGGATCCGAACCAGTGAACCCCGGGCCTCTGAGAGGTGGAACGTCCGCACTTAACCGCTGCGCCACCGGGCCGGCCCTCATCTACATTTTTCATTTCTTTTTTCCCCTCTGCTGATGTGGGTTCGAGACTCAGCATACCTCCTGGGAGGCTGCATACCCTGTGACCCATGTGGGGACCTGACGGCTGTGTTTGGTGGGGGCTGTTTACGTCTGACTCCTTCACCTGCTTCCTGCCCCATCTGCATGGAGCCCTTCCCGGCAGGATGTATCCAGCACTGGATTCTGTCCTCTTTAGACCCCATACATTGGGCACAATGGCTTTCTTTCTAAAGGGCTGCTTGCCTTTCTCACGCGTGGTTTTTGTCCCTTGGTTCAGGCTGTCCCCTGAAGGTGTTCTTTAGAGGCACCTGGGGGATCTTGGGAGGCCTCTGTCCTCCTCTTGCCAGTGTTGGTGATGTGGCACACTGGCTTCTGGGGTGACTCTGGGGACATGAGCTGCCAGCTGCCTGTCCCTGCCCCCACCTGCTTTGAGAAGCTTGTCCATCTTGGCATCTGTCTCCTCTGGGTGCGTCTGAGGTGGGAACATATCCTTCCTGGATCCAGAGCTTCGTGGCGGTCAGTCCTCCCTTTGGATCTGGAGGGAGCAGTCCCCTTGGCATCCCCTCAGCCGTGTGGAGTCTGCTCCTCAGCCTTCTGTCCGGCTCTTGTCCTAGCACTCCTGAGCTCCTCACAAGTCCCTTCCCCGCTCCAGGCTGGGGTGAGCCCGTCCTGCTGGAGGTGAAGAGCAGCTGGTGTGGGGCTGGGAGGCGAGCTCGTGGGTCACAGCGTGGTGGCCCTGTCTCCTCAGGGGACACTCAGCACACGTCTCTGGGTCCTGGGGCTGCCGTCACTACACACCACAGACGGGGCCTGGTTCCCTCTGGGGGCTCAGAGGGCATCCATCCCAGGCCTCTCTCTAGCTTCTGGTGCTGCCGGGGTCCCTGTATGTGGCTGCCTCACTCGTCTCTGTGTCTCCGTGTGTCCTCTTATGCACGGACACCTGCCATTGGTTCAGGGCACACCTTAAATCCGGGAGAGCTTAGAGACCTTTTCTCCAAACAAGGTCCCTTTGCAGGCCCTAGGTAGATGTAGCAAGTCTGTGCTCGTCCCGTCGCTCCTGTCTCTGCAGTGGGGAAGGTGGAACAACGGTTGCTCCCATCTTCCTTCAGGTGGACTTGCCACTAAAAAGTCGGTCACGTGGGGTGTTCTGTTCATCAGAAGGGTGCAAGGCGAGGCCACAGGCTCTGTGTGGGGCGCAGCCATCCCCACATTGTGACAGGCCCAGGCCTGCGTGCTCCCTGCTGAAGCTGGAGTCAGGACACGGGATGAGGGTGCACAGACACCGCTGTGCCCAGCGGGACCTGCTGCTCTGCCAATGGGAGTGCCCGCTCTGTTGGGGACCTGGATGGTCACTGACCCCAGGGGACCCACGGTGGTTGGCTCTGCTCCTCACCCCCCATACGGGCCTCCCCCTGGAGGGAGAGTGGGGGCTGTGCGAGAGTCACTGGGGTGCTTGAGTCCTGTCTGGACTCGTGTAGGACGCGCATGAAGGGAATGGAGAGGGACAGGGTCTCTTTGGGGCGCCTCCACTTCTCCCCAGAAGCAAAGAGCACGGCGAGCTGGCGGGGGTCTGCGTCTGTGTCTAGGCGGTTGGCATCTGTGTGGGGGAGGTCTGTATCTTTGTGTGAGATGTCTGTATCTGTGTGTATGGGATGTCTGCGTCTGGGGGGACGTGTGTCTAAATCTGTGTCTGGGGCGTCTGTGTCTGGGGCGTCTGTGTCTCTGTGTCGGGTGGGGGTCTGCGTCTGGGGGTCTGCATCTGTGTCTAGGGGGTCTGCGTCTGTGTGCAGGGGGTCTGCATGTGTGTTTGGTGGGGTCTACGTCTGTGTCTGGAGTGTCTCCATGTGTGTCTGGGGCATCTGTGTCTGGGGCATCTGTGTCTAGGGCATCTGCATCTGTGTCTGGGGCATCTGCGTCTAGGGTGTCTACATGCATGTCTGGGGCGTCTGCGTCTGTGTCTGGGGGTTCTGCACTGTCTGCATCCCCAGGGCTGAGCTCTCCTCCGAGGGCAGGCTCCTGGCCTTGGACGCTGCCCTGCCTTGAGGAGCTTCTGCATCAGGCAGAGTCTTGAAACTTCCTGGATGTGTGTGGGTGTCCAAGGCCGAGGTCCTCATGGATGCACCTCTCTCAGCACAGGAAGTCCTGGAGAACCTCAAGGACCGCTGGTACCAGGCGGACAAGCCCCCGTCGGACCTGCTGCTGACTGAGGAGGAGTTCCTGTCGTTCCTCCACCCTGAGCACAGCCGCGGCATGCTCCAGTTCATGGTCAGGGAGATTGTCCGTGACCTCGGTGAGGCCTGGGGCCTGGCCAGGGGCGTGGGGGGTGTCCCTCCCCTCTGGTTGCCAGGCCTGGATGGTGGTGCCTGCTGTTCACGTCCAGCCAATCCTCCTGGCGGGAGGTCAATGTTGGCTGGTCCTGGGCTGGGGGCCTCCAAAGGCTGTGCGGCTGCCTGATGAGGGAAAGTCAGGTCTTGCTGGCACCATCCTGCCTCAGCTGGGCTTCCAGGCAGGTCCTGTGAGATGCACCTGCTTAGGTTTAGGCTAAAACCTAACAAACTGAAAATTGGGCAGCAAAACCCATTTCAGTGACTTTTCTCGAGTGGCTCTTGGTGGTCCCCTGCCCACTCGAGGTCTGAGCGTCTGCTCCCCCTCGTCCTGCAGACCAGGATGGTGACAAGCAGCTCTCGCTGCCCGAGTTCATCTCTCTGCCCGTGGGCACTGTGGAGAACCAGCAGGGCCAGGACATGGACGACAGCTGGGTGAGAGACAGGAAGAAGGAGTTTGAGGAGCTGATCGACGCTGACCACAACGGCATTGTGACGATGGCAGAGCTGGAGGTGAGCAGTTGGGTGTAGGGGTGCCCTGGGGGTGTGGGGGGGGGCCCTGAGGCAGGGCATGGAGTGCCCCTGTGGACGGGCCCAGGCCCCGAGGCCCCCAGTTGTGCCCATGGCAGGGGAGCTGCCTACAAGGTTGTCCTGAGCAGGAAGGCAGAGTTGGTCTGGCTGCGGCTGGTTACTTGGTTGCTTAGTCAGCGGTCCTGGAGCTGGCCAAGCTGTATAAATGCCTGTTTCTGAGGGCCGTGGGCTCCCCAGGAGGCCCAGCCCGTGAGGAGTCGGCTTTTGCGTTTAGATTCATGGCAAGGAAGCCAGGAGTTAGAGAGGCGCCTGTGTGTATCCCCCAAGGTGATCGGGGTACCTGGGGGGCATGGCCACCCCTGGCTCTGAGAAGCCACTTCCCGGTGGGTGGTCTGGGTCAGACGCTCAGGCACAGAGGGAGCAGGCGCAGGTTGGAACCCACCGCCTTCCTCTGAAGTGTCTTCACTGGGATCCAGTAGGTGCCGCGTGGGGCTTGTTTTTTCCTTTGCTCGATGAGTCATTTCATTTTACGCCAGAATTCTCTGATCCCTGCTGATAACTGGCAGGCACCTCTAGTTCAGGGATTTTGTCAGCACCATGGTCCTAGCGGCTGATTCAGTCCGTGTCTCTGTGACCCACTGGCAGGGCCTGGGTGGCTGCTCCAGGGCCCCACCCCCTGGGCCAGCGTCCCTGCTCCCCTAGGCATTTCACACTTGGGCTGGGCCTCCTGCTCCCCACCCTGGCCCTTCCCTTCCATGGCTGGGGCGCCCTGATGCAGACTGGCAGGTGGCGCATCTCCCATGCCCACCATGGCAACGCCCACACGGTGAAGGCTGTCTGGCCCCGAGCCTCTTCCAGCCTGCAGTCCTCCTTCCAGAACATTCCAGAACATGCCCACATTCCCGTCCTGCAACTTCTGTACTATCAGCCGATGCAGTTTTTTAAACAAGGAGTCACTTTCTATCGCTGGTTATACAAAGTCCTGCTGCTCCTTCACAGAGGCAGAAGGTGCTGCCCTCACTGACGGGGGTCCACACTGGGCAGGGCACCCTCCAGGTGGGCGTCCCGAACGTGGACTTGACGGGAGGTTGTGAGGAGGACGCCTGTGGTCACCAGGCGCCAGCATTGCAGGGAGCGGGCGGGCGGGAGGAGCTACCGAGGCCAGGGTGGCCGGGCACGCGGGGTGTGCTGACCAGGGCCTGCATCCCTGCAGGACTACATGGACCCCATGAACGAGTACAATGCTCTCAACGAGGCCAAGCAGATGATTGCCATCGCGGACGAGAACCAGAACCACCACCTGGAGCCCGAGGAGGTGCTCAAGTACAGTGAGTTCTTCACGGGCAGCAAGCTGATGGACTATGCCCGCAACGTGCACGAGGAGTTCTGACCCGCCACACCACCAAGAGCACCCCCCGCCCCCGCCCCGCCCGTGCCACCGCGGGCCCACGTGCATTAAGATCTGCTTGGACAGGCCCTGCGCCCCTCTGCCACCTATGTCACAGGCTGGCTCGTGCTTGGACAAGGCCTGCTGTCCCCCCAGTGCGAGAGTCCCGCGTAATTGCTGTATCTTGCTTCTGAGAACTGGGAGCCATTCTGCGGAAGGTGAGACCACATCTCCCCCGCGGCTCACCACACCGTGGGAAACAGTGCAACTCCTGCTACTTCCTTGAAAACTGAAAGACAAGACAACGCTAGAATTGCTTTGCTGGAAACCCGTAGCCAGCAGCTGGGGCGGGTGGCTGCGCCTCCCGGGTGTTGGGGAGGGGCTGTCAGCACCGCCGGTCACACGTGCTCAGTCTCTCAGTCTCTGAGAAAACACCATTCCTTGCGACAAGAATCACATTAATTTACTTTAAAATATAGTTGCCTTTTCCTCCTAGCTGATTTTTTTGGTGAAAAAAACAATAATTTGGAACATGTGTGGCCACGGGCTCTTGAGGTGGGCCATCTGGTCAGAACACGGGCTTCCTGGTGCCCATGAGAACCGTGAGAGTCAAGGTGCTCCCATCGGGTCTGCCCACCCGCCGGGGCAGCGTGTGAGGGCAGCAGGTGAAGGCAGGACTGGGGCCCCCAGGCCAGAGGAGTTGGGGCGGGGGGGCGTCCCAGCAGGACCGTGGCCTCCCAGGCCAGAAGGGTCGGGGTGGGGGTGGGGGGCATTCAGGCGGGACCAGGGTCTTGGGGCGAGGGACATGTGTGAGGGATGTGTTTATAGAAGGGGGGGCATGGGGCACATGGGAGGGGCTTCTGCAGGGCCGAGCAGGAGCCAGGGGTGTGGGCTGCAGATCTGAAGTCAAGAGCCCAAAGCCCAGGCCTAGGAGAGACCTCAGAGGGGCCTGGAGAAATGGGAGTTTTTGTTTTGCCTTTTTTTGGTGAGGAAGATCAGCCCAGAGCTAACATCTGAATCTTCCTCTACTTTATGTGGGATGCCACCACAGCATGGCTGAACGAGCAGCGGTGCTAGGTCTGTGCCCAGGATCTGAACCTGCGGACCCTGGGCTACCGAAGTGGAGCGCAAACTTAACCACTACGCCACTGGGCCAGGCCCAGAAATGGGAGTTTTGCACAGAGAAGGGAAGATCTGAGGAGAGCCCTGGGCCACTGCCTGAGGGGATGGGAGGAGCTGCCACCTGGAGTGAGTCCAGGCTGAGTATGTGGGACAGAGGAGGGGCTGGGATCCTGGGGACAGGAGGGGCCGTGCTGGCTGCCGTCGGGGAGACTGACCTCCGCTGTCTGAGGTCCCATCACCTGCGTCGCTGCTGCTCACTGCCCCAGGCCCTTCCTGGGGGTCAGCTGTGCCCGGTGCTTGGTGGGCATGTGGGGATGAAGGAGATAGAGCTGTGAGGGTTGAAAGATTTTATTTTTCCTTTTTCTCCCCAAAGTGCCCTGGTACATAGTTGTGTATTTTTAGTTGTGGCAGGTGGGATGCTGCCTCAGCGTGGCCTGATGAGCGGTGCCATGTCCGCGCCCAGGATCCGAACTGGTGAAACCCTGGGCCACCAGAGCGAAGTGCGCGAACCCGACCACTCAGCCACAGGGCCGGCCCCTGTGAGGGTTTAAATAAATGAAAGTCCTGACCCCATATGCCCACCAGGCTGGCTGCTTCCTAGCCCCCCCAGTATTTACCCCCCCTCAGAGCCCTGAGCCATGGCCCGAGGTACCTCAGTGGACAGCTCACCTGCCCAGCGATTCCACTTGGGCCTTCCAAGGCCCTACTGGGATGGGGACTCTGGCCAGGTGGGTGGGGGCCACTCTGAGCTGCCCGTGTGACCAGCCCTGTCGTAGGGCCGCTTCCGAGCAGCGTGGGGCCGGGCCGCTGCGGAGCAGGGCTTGTGGTCACACCTGGTTTGGTTTCCAAACAGGAGGAAAAGCTGTTTACAGAACAGCCTTGAGCATGTGGTGGGAGTGAGGTCTCTGCAGTGGGCTGGGCCCGTGTGGGTGGGTCGGTAGTGAGCAGGTGTGTGACGCTCGGGCAGACAGAGGTGCAGGCTGAGCCCGGGGCCCTGCTGGACGCTTAGGATGGAGACTGGGCATATGGGTGACGGACATTTGTGCCCTAGGGTCACCGTGAGCCTCCCTGAGTCCTGGGCCAGGGGTTAGGAGCCTTGGCAGCAGAGACCAGCACCAGAGGGTGGGCGGCCCCCACATGGCCCCTGGTATGGGGAAGGTCACCCTAGAGTGGAGCACTGCCTGCCAGACCCCGAGCTTCCTCAACCTCAGGGCCCACTATTGTTTGTCTACTTGGCAGGAGAAAAAGATATTTCTCCCGGTTGGTGGGAGATGGGCACACACGCCACGCATGCCAGACCACTCGGACCCTCTCTCACCCTGAGGCTCAGGGAGGGCTGACCCCGCTGTGGGCCTGCCCCGGCCTCCGTGGCCGCGCGGAATTTCCCGCAGGTGGGCTGGGTGCTCTCACCTGTGCCCGCGATCCTGCCGGTGGGGACTTCCCAGCTCAGCCCTGCGGGAGGCCCCCCGCCCGAGACTTTCTGTTTTTCACTTGACTCACTGTGAGCGGCTCGGTGGAAAGGATGCCACGCAGGAGCAGCCGGATGGCCGGGCTGGGGGAGGGGCTCGGGGCTTCCAGCCGCGCCCTGCCCCTGCCCCCCACCCCCCCCCCCCCCCCCCCGGCCCCGGTGGCCACCAGCTTGGAGGCTCTCCAAGCCCCAGCTAGTGTAGGGTTTTGGTGGCGATTCCATACGCAGCTGTGATCGATTGGACCCTCAACTCCGTCCCGGCCCCCTCCCCTCCAGAGGTTGGGGTGGGTGGGCAGTTCCCACCCTCCAGTCCTGCCCTGGTGTTTCTGGGGACCAGCCCATCCTCAGCAGCCATCCAGGGCCCTGGCCCCCCATCACCCCAGCAGCATCCCAGAGACTCTTCTCACCCAGGATCCTGGGGGTTTTACGAGCTGTGTGCCAGGAAGTGGGGATGAAGACTAAATATTTTTTATACCACGAAGTGTCCCAGCTCCACCTGACTCTTCCATTTGCACCTGACACCTTGTGATCACAAGATTCAGGAGATAGGGGACTGAGTATGGTTGGGGGGCCTCGTTTGGGGAGCTCCCCTCCTAGAGCGTGGGCCTAGGTGTCCGAGTCTTTCAGAGGCTGCAGAGGTGGCTCAGGGCACAGCCAGGAGCAGCACCACATCCCTCCCCGTGTCCCCATCTTACAGACAGGGAAGAGATCCTAGAAATGCGGGAGAGTCGTTCCCCGAGGGCTTGACAATGAGAAAATGGGGAAGAACTGAGGATTGAGAGGACCGGAGGCTCTGCTGACTAGGAGAGCTTGTCGTCCCCCGAGGGAGTGGTCCAGAACGGCTGCTTCCAGGCCGGGGTGGTGGGATAGACTAGCTGGCTTCAAAGCCCAGCTCCCCACTGACGCGGGAAGTGGGAAGCAAGAGTTCCTACCATCCTGTGTCTTGATTTCCTCCTGTGAAAGGGGCAAGCACAGGCTTTTTCGCCCCACGCCAGAGCCTGAAAGGGAGCCGTGGAGTTTCCAGAGTCCCCGTTGTCACTGCTGCCCACCCGCCATGCAGACCCCTGCACAATGTGCTCCACTTCTCCAACAGGAATTCACAGATGACCAATCAATTGGTGGATTGCTGGGGCCACCGTGGCCCCTGGCCCCGGCCCTGCTCACCTGCCTGAGCCTTTTTAAGTGAATGGTTGGACAGGTGATCCTGTGCCGCGGTTAAGACTTAAAGGTACAAAAACAACGCAGTGTAGCCTCCCCAGCCTCAGGGGCTCCCAGCTACGTCAGAGAGAACTGCGTGTGAAAGAAAACTCACGCATGTGTGCACGTGTGTGTGTGTGTATGTGCTCCTTCCCTTTACACACCATAGTGACTCAGCACACGGGCCCTCCCAACCTGTCCTGGGACTGCCCAGTCCGATGCCGAGGATGCCCAGTGCTCCATGGGATGGTCGCCTGGGTCCTTCCAGCCTCTCCCTCTCCTGCGGTGCTGCGGGAAGTCCCCAACCCAGGATGGGTGTGGGGTGGGGCAGGGAGACCCTGATGCAGCCCTCAGAGTTTTCAGGGAGGCAGGGTTGGCCCGGCCACTAGAGGGGACATGGCCCTCCTCCAGGCCCTGTCTGGCCAAAGGGGTCAGAGTGGGCGCCGACAGTTTGTCCTCATGGGACCCCCAGATGCATACCCAGGTGCCCACAGGAGCAGACACGTCCTGGCACACGGGGCCAGTGACACACGTGTGCCGCACACCTATGGCCACAGGCTTGCACCTGTTCCCAGGCCCACGCGTCACATCCAGGATTCAGGGCAGGCTGCTCAGCAGCGTGTGGAGTCTGCCCGGGTGTCTGCTAACAATGCCGCGGATGGGGTGGCTTCAGGACAGATGTGTCTTGGCTCCCCGTCCTGGGGGCTGGACATCTGAGGTCGTGGGCAGGGCTGGTTTCTCCTGACGCCTCTGTCTCTCTGTGTACTCTCCTGGGGTCTCACCCTCTGCTTATAAAGACATGAGTCCTCTGGGGTCAGGGCCACCCTCGTGACCTCGTCCAACCTAATCACCTCCTTAGAGGCCCCACCTCTGAGTACGTGTAAATTTGGGGACACATTCAGCTGCTCACACACTAGCACACACTTGCATGCACTCACACATGCCCTCATGCCTTCACACATGCACACTCACCCTGTGGGCACTGGTCATGAGGACACCTGGGCTGGTGACCAGACTCTGGAGCCTGGGGCACTGCTGTCCCTCCCCTGGCAGCTGATGTTGGGGAGAAGGTCCAGACTGTGAAGGGACATGTCTCCCGACTCCTTGTGCTGCCTCAGTTTACCGATGGGCGCTGTGCATCCTTTTGCCCAGGGGGTGAGGATTGGCATGAACGTGGTCTTCTGCAGGGGGTTGCAGGAGCAGCCCCTCACTCATCCTCATGAGTGTGCCCTGTTCAGGGAAAGTGGGTGCCCAGAAGGGGGGAGCTAGGTGGAGGGGCCTGAGACCACCCTGGTTCAGGCAGCTCGGCTGGGCTGGGCAGGGTAGGGGGCAGCCAGGGCATCTGGCCAAAAGGGCTCCACCTTCCCTGTGAGAGGGGAGTGGGAGGAGTCTAGTGTGTGGGGTGGGTGCAGACCAGATGGGCTGGAGGATCCGGCCTGGCGCCTTGGCGGGGTCCGTACTTTGGCCCCAGGTCTGCACGCTGCAGGAGGGGTCTGGGTTGGTGCCCAGTTGCTGGCTGGGCTGAGCCCGAGATCACTGGGTATAGTTGAGGGGCTGGGGGCCCGAGGGGCTGGGGACCCCAGGGCCCAGGGCAGAGGAGAAAGCCACAGTCTGTTGGGGGGCTGCCCAGACAAGCTGCTTTTCCGCCACCGGCCTGGGTCTGGGGGCACCAGCCCTTCCTGGGGCCTCGTTCCTCCTGGCCCCCTCCTCCTCCTGCCCGCCCCACCCCTCCCCCGCAGCCCTTATAGCCACATCCTGCAAGGAAAAACCCCAGACTCCTGCGCCGCCAGCGGAGATGAGGATGTGTGTGGAGGCTCAGCGGCCCAGGGCACCCTGTGCAGCCCTCCTGCTCCTCGGACTTGTGCTGGGCGCTGCAGCCGGGCAAAACTGTGTTGGGAACACCTACCCCAGTGGCGGCAGGTGCTGTCAAGAGTGTGATCCAGGTGAGTGGCCTGGCCATGGAATCGGGGAGGGGCACCTGCAGGGACACGGGGACATGGCTATGAAGGACATGGGGATGAGAGGACAGGGGACATGGGGACAGGACACTTAGATGGGGTCACAGGGCACAGGTGTTGTGGGGCAAGTGGACTCAGGGTGACAGGGTGCTGGGTGACCTGGAGCCAGACCTGGGACATTGGGCCAGCCAGAGGCTGGGCAGGGCTGCCAGGATGGGAGGGCCCGGCTGCGCCGAGTCCCGACCCTGGCCTCCCGCTACAGGGTACGGGATGGAGAGCCGCTGCACCCAACGCAAGGACACGGTGTGCCTCCCGTGCAAGCCCGGCTACTACAACGAGGCCACAAACTACGAGGCCTGCAAGCCCTGCACCCAGTGCAACCAGAGTGAGTGCCCAGCCCGCCGCACCCTGGCCCGCCCAGCACCCACCTTCACAGAAGCCACAGAAACAAACCCTAGACCACAGGGCGTCTGCTCCGCCCTGGGGGTCCCGTGAGCAGCCGAGGCATCCCCCAGGGGCATCTCCCTCCTCCCATGGGGGCTGAGGCCACGTGGAGCATGTGTGGGCCACACGGCCTGTCGGGGATTAGACCTGGGAGCCAAGGGCCACAGAGGGTCCCACTGCAGGCTGGAGGGAGTGTGGGGAGGGAGGCTGGAGCTGCCACAGGGCCGTCCCCGGGGCAATGTGGCCAGGAGGGACACGGTGTCCAGGGATTGGAGAGAACCAGGGGCCAGCAGGCTGTGAGGGGGCAGCTGGTCTGGGGAGGCTGCTGCGGACCCCGGGCCTCAGGTCTCCAGCCTGCTTGGCATCCCGGTCACCCTGCCAACTGTGCCCCGCCGCCTCAGGAAGTGGGAGCGAACCCAAGCAGAGATGCACATCCACACAGGACACCGTCTGCCGCTGCCGGCCTGGCACTCAGCCCAAGCATGGCTACAAGCTGGGAGTTGGTGAGCCAGGGGTGGGGGGCAGCATGTGCCTGAGGGGGCCCTGGGAAACGTCTAAGAGAGGCACATCCTTACGTTACATGCTGTCACTTCCCCATTTAACACAACTGTCACCCCAGGCCAGGCCAAATGCCACTTCTCCAACAGGTCTGCCAAGATGGGGGTAGGGGGATCTGGATCAGGGCCAGTGGGAGGAATGTGGGCAGGGAGAGGCTTCTGGGGCCCATGGGGGGTGAGTGCCCACAGGCCCAGCCCCCAGTAGCTGCAGCATCCAGGCCCCCAGAGCAGCTGCAGATGGGCAGAGCCTGTCCTGCTGTCTTTGTTGCAGACTGTGCCCCGTGCCCCCCAGGACACTTCTCTCCGGGCAACAACCAGGCCTGCAAGCCCTGGACCAAGTGAGTCTCCTAGGGCTGGAGGGCTCAGGTGGCCTAGGTGCCTTGGAACGGGGGGCCAGGCCAAGGAGCAGGAAGCCACTGGCTGGGGGAGCTCCTGGCCCCTGCCCCCTACAATGGCCCCGGCTCCCATGACCCCTGGCCTTCCACGGCCCCTGCCCCCATGCTCCTGCCACTGGCTTTCCTGCTGGGCTGGAGTGGGGAGCCTGTGTGATCCCAGCCCAGGCCCCGGGAGCATGTGAGACCCTCCCCCCCACAGCTGGGAGGCTCCTGTCTTTGCAGGGCATACGTGGTGGGGGCAGGAAGAGAAGAGCCAGCCTGGGTCGGGAGTGTAAGGTGCAGGTGGCAGAAGATCAGGAGCAGCCAGTGTGGGGAGCAGAGGGAACAAGAAGGAATGGGGGGATGAGGGTGTGGGAGGCAGAGCAGGGGGCTTTGGAGACCCTGCAGGGTGGGATGAGGTTTCCTGGGGGGTGGGGGCCTGGGCAGGGTCCTTGGCCTCTCTCCTGGCCACATTTGGTCTGGAATCTGATGCTGCCTGAATGACCCAGGGTGGACCCCCCATGGTTCCTCACATCTCCTTAGTCCTGTCCCAGTCCTGGGCCCATCTGATCGATTGGGTAGGAGTCAAGGGGCCTCTGGCCTGATGAACACCCCTGCCCCCCTCAGCTGTACCTCGGTGGGAAAGCGCACTCTGCAGCTGGCCAGCAATAGCTCGGATGCTGTCTGTGAGGACAGAAGCCCTCCAGCCACACCACCCTGGGAGACCCAGGGTCCCCCAGCCTGGGCCCCCACCACCCAGCCCACCACTTCCTGGCCTAGGGTCTCACAGGGGCCCTCCACGCCCCCCACAGAGCCTCCCAGGGGTAAGTGGGCCTGGCCTCACCCCAGTAGGGCCTTCCTTCAACCCAAAATGGGGGATGGGGGGAGCTGCCCTCTTGCCTCACTAGGGCCCTCCTGTGGTGGACCCTGTCCTGTGGTGGACCCCACCCCAGCAGGCCCTGCCTCCCCGCAGGCCCTGAGCTGGCCGCCATCCTGGGCCTGGCCCTGGGCCTGGGCCTACTTGCCCCCGTGGCTGCTGTGCTGGCCCTGTTCCTGCACCACAGGGCCTGGAGGCTGCCACCCAACGTCCCCAAGCCCCCCGGTGAGTGCCCACCATGGGCCCCAGCCCAGCTGCCTCCTGGAGGGGTGAGACCCCTGCCCACCTCCCACCTATCATGCCTTCCTCCTCCCCAGGAGGAAACAGCTTCCGGACCCCCATCCAAGAGGAGCATGCTGATGCAAACTCCACCCTGGCCAAGATCTGAGCAGCGTCTGCTGGGGTGGAGCCAGTGCCTCCTCTCCAGGCTGGGGCCCCAGAGGGTCCACCGGATCTCATGGGCAGTGGGAGCACTCCCAGGTGCAGGCCGCTGCACCCCATCACCCCATTGCCCCATCACCCCATTGCCCTATCATCCCAACACCATCACTCCATCACCCCAACAACCCACTGCCCATTACCCCAACACCTCATCACCCCATCACCCCTTTGCCCCATCACCTCATTGTCCCATCGCCCTGTCACCTCATCAACCTATGACCCATAACCCCATCACCCCATTGTCCCATCACCCCATTATCCCATCACCCGTCACCCCCTTGCCCTGTCACCCCATCACTTAATCACTTCATCAGCCCATCAGCCCATTGTCCCATACCCCATTGCCCATGGCCCCATAACACTATGATCCCATTGCCCCATGACCCTGTGACCTTGTCACCCCATGGCCCCAGTGCCTGTCACCCTGCCCTGCTCCGTTTTAGGTGCTCCTGGGCTGGCCCCCTAGGGCTCTGCTATGTATGCTGTGCATACTCCCTGCTCAGGGTGGTGCCCCAATAAATGACGTTGGCAGATGTGGGTCTCTGATGGCACCAGGGGGCTGGGGTGGGGTCTCCAACCGACGAAGGGGTGTGGGGCAGGGGGCTCGAGTAGACCACTCCGAGACCCCAGGGCCGCTGTCCTTCCCCATTCTCTGGGCCCATCCCAGTCCCTGTGTGTAGGGGAGGCCAAAATAAATGTGCTGGGAGAGGGACAACGCTATCGGCTTGTTGGGCAAATGCAGAAGCCGCTAATGCGACTAGATCCTGACCCTGGGGGAGTGGACCCACGGCCCTGCACTGGGGCCAGTCGAGAGGGCATGGGCAGGGATCCTGGGCAGGTGCTAGTGGTGGGAGCCTGAGGCCCTGGTCCCAAACGGGGCATTTGAGGACCACCCTCGTGTCTCCGTGTGCCCCTCTGAGGAGAGAGAGCGAGTGTCCGTTTCTTCTTTCTCCTGGCCCCTCAGGACCTGCGCCCTGCTAAACCTGAGTGCGTGGTGACCCCCAAGACTCCCCACCAGTGCCCGCAGGGCCCCACGTCCCCCAGGGTCCACTTGGTGTGCTCTGGGTCCAGGGCCGAGTGCCACTGGGGAGTCCCTGGTAGTGGGTGGCGCTCACACTCCCAGGCCATGGGTGGGCCTGAAGGTAGCAGCCACTTTGGGGAACTGGTTGTGCTACCAGACACAAACACAGGTTCCTTACCAGCCACACCAGAGGGGCCAGACAAGAAACTGGAGCGCCAGGCTGATGGCAAGGCAGGGGGTCTATTTCGGGTGACCTCAGCTGGGAGACGAGAGTAAGCCCTCAAATTCATTTCCCAGAAAGATGAGAGGTAGGGGTTTTAAAGGTTGCGAGGAGTGCAGCTGCTTGTGGGGAGGGAGCCTGTGGCGGTGCTGGCGGGCGCCTTCCCACCAGCCTGCGTTTGGCCTTGTGAGGCTCCTTGCAGGGAGACATGCCAGAGAGGGGCGTCCGCAGGTGGGTGTCCTCGGCTGTCTGCCTCCCTGGTGGGTGGTGGATACTGGCGCCAGGAAGCCGAGGAGTTGGGGTCTGGGGAGCTTCAGCTGCTTGCTCTTCGCTGGATATCAGTTTCCCTGTAACAAACTTCAAGGATACAAAGGTCAAAGAAACTGATATTTACAGGAGAACATAACTCAAAGAAGCAGTGAGGGGGTTGAGCGCCTTTGACTCTGACACCACACGTGCTGGGTTAATGCCGGGCAACTGGTACGAGGGCCGCATCACTTCTGTCCACTGGGGCGTGAACAAACACGTGCATAGCAGCTTTATGCAAAAAGCTCCCAAAGTGGAAAAGCTGGAGCGTCCACTGAGAGCAGAGTGGACAAGGACAGTGCAGCACGCTCAGAGGGGGCCGGCCGGCCAGCACTGAGGGTGGGTGCTCCTGCTCCACGCAGCACCTCCCGGTGTGGAGGCAAGGCCAAGGGGCAGCGAGCCACCCGCCGTCTGGGGCCAGAGCCCGCCCTGGGCTGCAGGCGGGCCTTGGGCCAGCGTCCTAGAACATGGGTGCCCACTGGTGAAAGGCCCTTCGCCACGCACGTTGCACCTGGTTTAAAAAGCTCCCCTGAAGCCGAGGCTGAAGAGTGCACAGGAAGCCCGATCAGCCGCAGGAGCTCAATGGGTGTGTGACCAACCCGCGTGAGGGAAACCACAAGCCACGACTCACGTCCTCGCGGCACGGGAGGCGAAGGCCCCACCCTCGGTGTTTGTACTGTACCACGAGCCAGAAAGAAAACGCCACCCAGGCGTGAGAGGCTGGCTCTACTGGTGAGTGAGAGCCCTGGAGGCCCTGGCACCTTTGCACGGGTTCACTGTGACCGTGTGCGGCCTCCTGGCAGGCGGCCTGGCAGGCTCCCCTCTGGCTCCCTCACTCTCCCGCTGCCCCCTCCCGCTCCTGCTGGCCGAGGCCCTCCAGTCCCACTGACTAGGACTTGCCTTCTGTGTGGCAGAGCAGAGAAAGGTTCTCGACCCCCCGCCGCCTCCTGCTGGGGTATCCTGATGGTGCCAGGTGGTGAATGCCCTTCACGGCTGGCGGCATCTCTCAGCCAAAGGCCTCCTGACGGACACTTGGTCCGTGAGGACTCAGGGCTCTGCTTTAGGCGGAACCCCAGCGCCCCCAGCCTCTCCTTGTTTCTTGGGTCAGCTTTCTCCCCAAAGTCGCCGCAGAGGCCCATCCAACCCCTCTCTCCTTGAACCCTTCCCTTGAACCTCCCGCTGCTGTGAAGGGAAGACCGAGCCATCCTGCATCTGGCCAGCAGCGTCTGCCCGTCCCTGGCCTCTGGAGCAGGATTCAGCAGGGGGCAAAACTACGTCATCCCTGCCCTTGAGACAGGCAGCAGTTGGCACCACTGACTCCAGGGCAGCACAGAGGCTAGGGGTCCCCAGGAGGGGCTGTGGGGCTGGGGGCTGGGGGGCTGGGTCCTTGGGGCCTGGAAGGTTGAAGGTCATGGGAAAGAACCTCCCCGCCAGACCTCCCATCTCTCCCCCAGCCAGGCTCCTTGTCCAGCCCGCTGTTTCGTCTGCCTCACAGATGTTGGTCACCTGCTCTCAGCTTCCACACTGCCCCTGAGCACACTCCCCACCCGGCCCCTCCGCCAGGGCCCGCCTGGTGCCCCCTCCTGCCCTGCTGGGTGTGCCCCTGGGCTCTCTCCACACCCACCATGGCCTCTCTGGTTAACGCCAGGGCTCCCTGTGAACCCTCAGCTGCCATGAACGTGTGTTACTCGTGGGAGCTGAAACGCTCATAAAGCATTGGAAAATACAGACAAGCAGATAAAAATCTCCTCTCGCCCCACTGCCCGGTCACAGACACTCGCTCACTCACGCAGCCTGCGGCTGGGCCGGGAGGGGCCTTCCGGAGTTGCTGGGACAGGAAGGCCGACGCCAGCACTGACATTTTGCTGGCGTCACTCTTGCCTCTGGAGGGCCCCACTCACAGCCACCATCTCTGTGGGCACAGGATTCAGGCGCTCTGATGTCCGTGGCGTGTGATGGTTGTCACGAAGGGCCGGGCCCCACCCGCGGACAACCTCCCCTCCTGGTGCCTGCTGGGCCGGGCCGGCCTCTCCCCACAGGACCCCACAGTGGATGTCCTCCTGCCCAGCCCAGCTTCCTCCTCTGCACCTTCGCACCCCCCACACCACTTCCAGAAGGTTCTAACTCTGTCCCTGCTTCCAGAAGGACCGGCCAATGCACGACATGGTCTGGCAAGCATCATTTGTAGGGGATTTATCATAATTTCTTGGGCCACAGTATACTGGGCATTTACCTTGGGTGACCCTGTGCTGGCACAGACCTGACTTCTCAGGCCTTTAAAATGGGCAGCGGAAGAAGGTCCAGAATTGCCCATTTCTCCGCCTCTACCCAGCGTCCAGGTCAGGCCAGATGGCCTCCCTTCCCGTCCTGTCCCAGCGCTCAGACCCACCTTCCCACCGAGGAGCTGAACAGAGACCCTGGGGCTCCTCAGAGAGGGCCTCTGGACCCCCGGCCCTCTGGCAGCCTGGAGCTGCCACCACCCTGGAGTCCCCCCCCCCTTTCTCTGAGGAGAGGCTGGAGAGCAAAGCGGAGTCACCAACTGCTCGTTCTTGTCGGTTCCTTCGGAAGAAGGACGCTTGTTGCCCCAGGTGAGGTGGCGGCTGCAGGTCTCGAAGGGGCTTGAATAAGTTCTCTTGGGTTTGCCCACATTGTGGCTGTCACCACACCTCCAGCCATGGGCGCAGCCATGGTCACACCCTGAGGCTCCTGCCCCGCTCCCCGAGCATTTCAGCTCCCCCTGCACCTCTGCTGGAGGGAAATAAGCTGGGCAATCCAGAGAGGCTTACTGGAGGAGGCAGCGCCACAGAACCCCTCCATGCCACATGGGGAAACTGAGGCTCAGAGAGACAAGGGACAGCCTCACGGTGAGCTCTCTGTGGCTCGAGAGCTCCGTCAGGGGCCCTCCACAGCCTCCAAGGAGACTGGATTTGTCTGAGGAGATCTGGGTTGGAGCTGGTCCAGTGGTCAGAGCTGGACCTGGACAAGCTGCCTCCTCCCCGAGCTTCAGGTCCTTGAGGTTCAATCCTTGCCCTGGCGTCTCCTCGCCAGCCCTTTCCAGCACCCCAAGTCCCGAGGAGGTGCCTGGGCTGAGGGTGTGACGGGGCTCCCAGGGGCTCTAAGCCCTGATGGGCTCCGTCCTGTGGTGCGGATCCGCCAGGGCGGGCGTGGGCTCAGGTCTGGGGCTTCACAGAGGATGAGGGACTTCATTCCATCTCCTTTTGGGGTCCCTGAAGATCTTTGAAAGCCTGTGGGGCCTCCCGAGAAAGCTGGAGGTGGGAAGGGGCCTCAGCCAGGAGGGAGGGGGCACAGCAAATTGCCCCGCTGGGGGATCCCCTGAGAGCCCGACCCTGGGCGCTGCCCACCTGCGATGACTCAGGACATCGTCTGCCACCCGCCTCCTGCACCGACCCCACGGCCCTCGCCCACACCCCATCCCTCCAGACCTGGTGGCCACAGGATTTGCATAGAAAACATTCTGACCCCCCCACCCTCGCGCCCCCTGTGACACGGCTGGGGATGTAGTTGTGTCCCCCCCACAACACACACACACGCACACACATTTGGGACATATTTAGTTTCTACGTGGGAATTCCTGGGCAAAAGGCATAAACACTTAGGGCCCCCCAGATCACCCTGCAGTGTGTCTCCTGAACACCCCCTCCTCACCTGAAGCCTGTCCTGAGACCCCGCCCCCTTGAGGGTCCCACCCGGGTCCGTACATTTTTAAAAAAATACACTTTATTTTTTAGAACAGTTTTAGGTTCACAGCAAGACTGAGGGGAAGGTACAGAGATTCCCATATCCCCCCACATGCAGCGCCTCCCCCACTGTCCACACCCCACAGAGGGACGTTGGTTACAGCTAAGGCCCTGCACCCACAGGGCATCGTCTCCCAGAGCCCACAGCTTGCAGTGGGGTCGCGGGGCGCCGTGCATTCTGAGGTTTCGACAAATGTGAAATGACACGTACCCACCATTACAATCACACATAGTAGCTCCTCCGGAGTCGCGGGTGTTGGAGGTCCCGCTGGGAACACCTTCTCGCCCCTTGGGGCGCGGCAGAGGCGCGGCTGCGGACAGGTTTGGGCGTGTCCCGCTGGGGGGCGGAGCCGGGCCTCCTAAATTCCGCGGCTCAGAGGGGGCGGCGGGGGCCATGCGGGCGAGGGGCTCGCGGGTGGCCCTGTGCGGCCTGACGCTGCTGTGCGCGCTCGGCCTGGGCCACCGCGCCGCCGGGGGTCCCAGCTGCGGGCCCGGCCGCCATCTGCGTGGGACGGGGACCGACGCGCGCTGCTGCCGCTCCTGCGCCCCGGGTAAGGCGCCCAGCCCGAGGGCCACCTGCAGCGCCCCCTGCCCGTGCTCAGACCCGGCCCGCGGCGGCGGCCGGCAAGCTTTCCGGGTCCAGAGCCCTGGGTCCCAGAGCAGTCTCGCGGGGGGAGGCGGCGCTCGATCGTCTCAGGCCAGTGGCCCCAGGAGGAGACAGGGGCCAGGGCTGCGGGACCCTTTCCCAAGACCCTGCTGGGGTCCCGAGGTGGAGGAGGGCTGTCCTGGTTCCTACTGAGTGGGAAGTGAGCCCTTGGCCATCACCCAGACCACTGCCTGCCCAGTTTGGGGTCACAGCCCACCGCCTTCTGCCTCACCGCCCCCTGCCTCCCACCTGGGTGAGGGGCAGGTGGAATGTGCCAGTCTGGGGACAAATATTGCAGGAAAACAACCCAGAGCGTCACCTGCTGGGGCCTGGGCGGGTGAGAAGGGGAGGCTGTGTGGTGGGAGTGGTGGACAGTGATGCAGGGAAGGACAGGCAGGCCACCTCCAGGGGCATGGCTGCTGGGGGCAGTGCAGGAGGGGCACAGGCCCCAGGTGACTCTCGTGTCCACAGGGTCAGCTCCTGTCACATGCCGAGTCACAGTCACCCTGGGTGGGAGTATCTTCAGGACAGTGGGGGGATGCAGCCAGGCCCTGTGGGCTGAGGAGCTGGGCATCCAGGACGGGCGGACACTGCTGGTCCAGTGCAGAGTCCTGGCTCCCAGACAGGTGCCTCTGCCCCCTGGGGCTGCCTGAGGCGGGGGGCTCCAGGCTGCCCTGCCTGACACCTCGTTCCTGTGGAAGGCTGGCGGGAGCCCCAGGGAGGGAGGGCTCGGCCCAGCTGCTGAGAGGGCTGGCGTGCCTCCCTCCAGGCGAGGTCTGTCCTGAGCAGAACTGCACGTGTGTCCAGCCTGAGTTCCACTGTGCCGACCCGCGGTGCACAAGCTGCCAGCACCACCCATGCCCGCCAGGCCAGGAGGCACAGCCCCACGGTAAGGTGCTGGCGGCTGCTCCCCAAGCAGGCCAAGGGGGCGGACCAGGGGTGCAACCAGAGCTCGTGGGGCAGGTGTCTGGTGAGTGGTGTGTAAGTGTGGAAGGACTGGCATGTCCTCGGGCAGCAGACGCCAGCATCGCAGGTGCCACAAAACCCAAGTGTCGGGGCTGCTCTGTCGCTTAGCACCACGGCCCGAGTTTGAGTCATGGCACCTGCTGCCCGTGCAGCTTTGGGGAGTCCTTCCCGCTCAGCCTGGGTTTCTCTGTCCAGAGTGAGGGTCCTGATGCCCCCGGGAGCCTCCATGCAGCCCAGGCTCGCAGCCGCAGGTCCTCCGAGGCTGCTGCCCCATGACGCCTGCCCTGGAATGGGGCGCACGTGGCGCTGGTGTACCCCGGGTCCCAGCACTGCGAGCGTCAGAGGCCTCTGTCAAATGGACGAGGGTGTGGGGTTGTTCTGCTGGACCCCAGACAGACCCCGCTTGAGCCACCCCAAAGCCTGAGTGTCGGTCTGTCTGTTTCCAGGGAGTTTTCGTTTTGGCTTCACATGTGTGGACTGTGCTGCAGGGACCTTCTCTGGGGGTCGCGAGGGCCGCTGCAAACCGTGGGCAGAGTGAGTCCTGGGCGCCCCAGCCGGCCGGGCAGTCGAGCCCACACTGAGGGAGGGGTCTCTCCTGTCCCTCCTGGGCTGACCAAGGACTCTGTGTCCTTGTGTCCCAGCTGCTCCCAGTTTGGGTTTCCCACCACATTCCCCGGGAACAAGACGCACAATGCCGTGTGCAGCCCATGGCCGCTGCCCACTGAACCACACGACCTGCTGACTGTCGTCCTCCTTGTGGTGGCCACTTGCATCCTGATCCTGACTGTGGCCCAGGTTGGCCTGCACGTCTGGCAGCTGAAGAGGCAGCGAGGATGCCCCACAGGTCAGTGGTGCCCTGGGGCAGGGGAGGTGGACCTCCGGCCGCCCTGCTGACCACAGCCCCTCTGCAGAGACCCAGCTGCTCCTGGAGGCACCACCACCAGCTGAGGATGCCTGCAGCTGCCAGTTCCCTGAGGAGGAGCGGGGGGAGCAGCTGTCAGAGGACAAGGGCCAACTGGGGGACCTGTGGGTGTGAGGCCTGGCCATCCTCCGTCAGTGGACCCCGAGCCAGACCCTCCCAGGAGCCCTCCCAGGGCTGGCCCTCAGGAGCAAGGACTCTGTGCCCTGCTTCGGGCCCGGCCCTGCTCCCCACGATGGTGGAAGTGGGTGGGGTGGTGACTAGGACTAGTCCCCCGGACCATGCAGAAGAGGCAGCAGCAGTGACCGGACACCATGGGCGACACAGACATATCGGTGGCTGCCTCTGTCCCTTGGCAGCCCTGCTGGGGTGGGGTCTGTGGGCCCCTGTTCTCAGGATGGGAGGCCGTGCCCAGCACAGGAGCTGGCTGCAGGCGGCACTCAATAAACACTGTTCAGTGATCTGAGTGGACGTGTGCTGGCGGAAGTAGGGCGACAGAGAGATGAGGTGAGGGCCCCAGGGCCTCCCCCAATGGTGCCCCAGTCCCCTCCCAGCCTAGGCAGGACTGCGGTGGGGCGGAAGTCGGGGTCATTCCAGCCCAGGGTGCAGCGCTCAGCAGGGACCATGGGGCTTGGAAAGCTTCCTGGAGGAGGGGTGCCATGCTGGACACCTGCCCTCTGTGCTCCACGCTAGCCTATCCAAACCCTCCCCCCGGCTGGTCTGCCTGTCACACGCTGGGACAGCTGGGTCCTGGGCCTGTGTCTGGTCTCTGGGCCACTGCTGCTCTGGACTCTGGGTTCTGGGCTGGCTGCCCAGCCTGCTGGCCCCTATGAGGTGCCTGCCCTATGTCATTCAGGCCTGAGTCCAGGGCAAGGTCAGTCTCTACACCCACACTTCCTGGTGGGCAGGGCAGCTCCCTTTCTCCCTGCCCTGCTCCCTCGGGCCATGGTTCCGGGTCCCGCCCAGTGGAGGTGAGCAGCACCCTCCTCGCCTCCTGGACAGGCTGACACCCCACAGAGAACTGATAAGGACTCCTTGGCACAGCCGTCCAGGGCGTGGCTGGCGGGCCGGTGGAGACTGGTGTCAGTAGCAGTGCCCTCAGGTGCAGCACACCACACCTGGCCACCTGCCTGCAGCCCCAACGCTCCAGCACCCCTCTCCTGTGTCTTCCCCGGGACACACAGACACAGAGCCTGTGTCCTCCCCTCCACCTGCACGCGGCCCGGGAGAGCCTCCCCAGCTCATCGGTCCTCACCCCATTCCAGTCCCCGTGGCAGGGGGCCGGGTGGGCCAAGCAGCTGGTAGCAGGTGGGGGAAGAGGGGATCTGCATGGGTCCCTCCTGGCGCATCACCCCACTGGCCTAGCACAGCACAGCCCAATTCTGCCCCTTGAAGGACGACTCCTTCGTGACTTTACCCACAAGAGAAATACTCATCCCTGAGCACCTCCTCAGTGCCTCCTGGGTCCTGGGCTCTGGGACCCCGTGGAGCCTGAGTTCTGGGTGAGGATCCAGGCAAATTAGCTAACAAACAAAAACATGCCTGGTGAGCTGGTTGGCCATTACGGGGACAGCGGGGGATGCAGTGCTGGCCACACCAGGTGGGGGGTGTGCTTCTGTCTCCAGGCCAGGTCTCCTGTCCTGCCCACCCCTCGCCCACCCTCCCTGGGGCAGCTGGCTGTCTTGGGGCTTGCTCCTTGCCTGGGTCACTTGACTGCCCCACCCCCACAGGGTGCTCACAGCTGGCCTGGACCCTCCCCAGGTGCCGCTCAGGCTGCCCCGGGGGTTGGGGGTCCCCAGGCCTGGCTCAGCTGCCCTGGCAGGGGCCCAGAGTCAGATTGTCCGCAGGCCTTCCTGAGAAACCGCTGGTGGCCTGCCCGCGATGGTCCCGAGGGGCCTCTCGGGTGATGCGTGGTAGGCTGACTCAGCCCGGAAACTCCTCGTGGGCGGCCTTCGTGGAGCCACGGTGCCCGGAATGTCAGCGAGGGGGCGTCAGGTCTGACGCAGAGTGGGGTGGGGGATTCCGAGGCCCAGGTCAGGCGAGGGTGGGGACGGAGTTGGATTCAGGCTCGGAGGAGGGTGGGAGGGTCTGGCTGGGCTTGGGGGGGCAGGAGGATTCTGGCTCAGGGAGCTCAGGGCTTTGGGGAGTCTCGGGAGCTTTTGCAGCATCCACCCCCTTCCCACCACAGACCCCCAGCAGGGATGCCCTCTACCCGACCTGGCTACACCTGCCCCATCTCATGGTCATCCCGGCTCCCTCGGCCCACTCCCACTTTCCCTCTCTCCTGGGCACACGTCCCTCCCCAGGCAGCCTCCTCAGAGTCCCCAGGGCCCCTCGATTTGCGAGCTCGGCTGGGCCCTCTTGTGCCCCAGCTCAGAGCCCCCAGAGCAGAGAGGGGATGAAGGGGCCCAGTCACGGTGATTCATAGGACAACTCTGCCTGTAAAGGGCCTGTGCAGGGCCCTGGGGGCACAAGGGCTGAGGCTGGAGGGTCAGTGGAGACCCCAGGGCATGGGTGTGCAGAGGCTATGCCAGGGGTCCTAGGAAGGGGTGGCCTCATCCAAGTTTGGAAGAGGGAATCGGTGTGCAATGGGGGGCAGCGCCTAGGGCAATGGGGGGGCTGCACGTGGGGAAGGGGTGAGGGCTGGTCTGAGATGAGGTGGTGCTGAGAGGCTCCCATCCCCCCTCAGCCTAGCCTCCTGCAGTGTGGCAGGTATGTGCCACCTGCAGCTCCTGGCAGCCCAGCCTGGAGAAAGTCCCCACTGTGAGACTGCCCAGGCCTCTCCAGGCCCCTAGCCGCTTCCCCTGGAAACTCCCACCCCACTGGAGCAGCTCTCCAGCTGTCCCGGAAAACCACAGCCCCTCCCCCTGGGGTCAGGGTCCACAGTGTCTGTTCAGCCTCAGATAAGGGCCCAGAGGCCACCCTGTGTTCCCAGAAGTGCTTCCGGCCACAGCAGCTCTCCACCCAGCTTTCAGCCCTCACCTTGCTGGAAGAAGTCCCTGCCCCGCTGGTACTGAGAGCTTGACTCAGTCAGTGTGGGACCCCCCAAGTGGAGAGAGATCATGGGGTGGCAGGGAGGGGACCCATCCTAGACAGAACTAGACATCAGCCCCCTCCCAGCCCCAGTCCTAGGACAGCTGCAGGGGGCTGTCCAGGGACAGGTGGTCCCAGGCTGCCCCCAGGTGCTGGGATGTGCACCCACTGGTCAGACAGGCCCATGACGTTAGGCCTGGCCACTCAGGGACCCGGACCAGGACCTGGGGCCATCACTCCTGTCCCCCTGACCCGTGGTGTCCTGAACATGCAGAGCACAGCCACTCCTCCCCCAGCTGAGTCAGCAGAGGACTTGCTCCTGGAGGGGCTGCCTCTTCAACCGTCCCCTGTGGTGGTTTTCAGGGTTCTGGACCCCCTCCCCTCAAGAAGTGGCTGTGTCTGGGATGGAGAGGCAGACACCCCCACCCCCACATGTCTCACCTTTCCAGGAAGCTTCAGAAGGTGAGGTGATTTCCAGAGACGGTGATTCAGCCCAGGGCTGCTCCAAACCCCTTTCTCCGAGACACATTCCAGGGGAGAGGGCTGGGAGTGTCCTTTGAGTCTTCGGGGCTCCACGGGCTCTTTGTCTGGCTGAAACACACCCGTGGCCGCTAGAAGGTGCCCAGCAGACCCAGGCCCTGTCTGCCAGGGGCTGAGGGAGGCCCCAGCAGCGCCAGCGTGAGGGTCTGTGCTGCGCAGACCTCAAGATGGAGGCTGCAGGGATGGTGGAGGCCCCTGGGTGATGCCTGGGTCAGAACCAAGGGCAGCTTGACCCGTCAGACATTCTGCAGGTGGAAGAGGCTTCTTGAGTTCCCCACCTACTCAGGACTCATCCGGGGAGGAGGGGGAGAGGGAGCGTTGGGGAGATGGGGTTGGGGGGTGGGGGCGGGGAGAGATGGACACGGCTTCCAGGAGCTGCATGCATGCAGCCTTGTCCTGGGCCCTGGGGAAGCTGCCCTCCCCTGCTGCCCAGTCCCCTGCTGGATCCCGCCCGCCTCCACTGTGTCTGCCGCCCATCCTGTCGTCTGAGTCCTGGGGTGCACCCGCACCTCCAGATGCCCACAGCACCCCAAACTCCGTCTCCTGCCCATCTCTCCCTGGTGCTCGGGCCTTACGGTTCTGGGGTCCTGGTGAGGGCACTCTGGAGGCTGAATGTGGGCTGGCTGGGGCTGGGGAGGATCCAGAGGGGGCGAGGGTGGCATCACCTCTGGGGGACGAGTGCGCAGCAGAGGTTCTCAGGAAACCTCATTTATGGACATTCGGGCTCTCAGGGGGCGCCAGGGACCCAAGAGCAGCAGACAGTCCAGGCCTTTGGGGGAGCCCAGGATGGGGGCTCAGTCAGGACAGGGCAGGTCACCCTGCCAACGGGCACTTCTCGTCACAGGTCCCGTGGGTCGTTGCACCCACTCAGGGCCCAGGGACGGTGGAGGCTGCGAGGAGGGTGTCTTCCTGAGGACTCTGCAATTCGTAGGCTGGCTGAAGCTGGGGCAGCCCCATTGTGGCCAGTGAGGACAGTGGGAATGTTCTGGGACAGCACTGGTGCTGCCTCGGGCCATGAGATACGAGACAATGTGTGGCCAGAGGACCCTTGGGCAGGGACTTGTGGAGTGGGTGGGGTGTGAGGAAGGAGGGGATGGCCCGTGAGCCTTGACACGGGGTACAGAGGCCCCTGGGGGCGTCAGGAGGTGACCCAAGTGAGTGGCTGTGCAGTGGCCTGGATGCCAGCAGGGCACGTGGCCCTGACCCCGAAGACCTGGTTCACTCAGCCCACTCAGGAGGCCGCCTCCCCTACGGAGGCTGGTCTTGTTCCCTCCCGGCCTCGGGAGCGGAGAGCCAGCCACCTGGCAGCAGGGCAGGCAGTGGCTGAGCTTGGCCCTCGTGGAGGGAACATCAGACACACTGGGCAGGGACTCGGGCTCCTGGGCCCCGTCACACAGTGACAAGTGTGATTCTTGCCTCTTGCCTGGGGACCCCACACTCCAGGCCTCAGCAGAACAAGGAGGAGGTGCAGCAGGGTGCACTGGGGTGGGGTGGGTGGGTTGAGCGAGTGGACAGGTCAGCCCTAGACCCAGGCCTGGGCCTCTCACTGGCTCTTTGACCTGGAGGCACTGACTCTACCTCTCTGAGCCCCAGTTCCCTTCTCCATCCTCCTCTGTCCCAGTGGCACCCCTCCAGCGGCTGGCAGGAGACACAGTGGTGCCTGGCGCCCTCTAGCGGTGCCGTGTCCGTTGCGTCCCTGGGAGTGGAGCTGCCCTCCCCCTTGAGCGGTGGGGTGGACAGCTGCGTGGACAGGCCTGCTGCCCCCCAGGTCCCACCAGCACTCCAACGCAGAGCAGAGAAGGGGTCCCTGGTGGCCCCGCCCCCTGCGGTGAGGCCCGCTGATGTCGGGGGCCGATTTGAGGTCAGGAGCGTGGGTGGGCCAGGAGGAGGGTGTTTGTGACCTGGTGGTGACCATTTGGAGACGAGGGTGGGGCTGAGAGATGGGGTGCAGGAGGGAGGGTGTGCAGCTGGGTGGCCTGGGGACGGGACTGCCCAGACCCTGGAGTCTGGACTGGGGTTGGGTGGGTGGCTGGGGGGCAGGGGTGGAGAGAGATGTGGCTGGCCCTGGACACTTGGTGGCTGGGGGCTGGGACACATCAGAGGCCCTGAATCTCCCCTAACCTGGGGGCTGGGCCCACAGGAAGCGGGGACGCCCAGGCCACACAGGCCCTGGTGAGGGTGGGCCAGTGCTGGCTCCACATGCCCTTCATGATATATGACCCTCACCCATGGCCTCTGCAGCGCCCTGCCTGTGGAAACATCAGGGGCCATCGGAAGCAGTGGAGAGCAGGGGGCCCTTGTGCTCTCAGGAATGCTCTTGGGCTCAAGGGAGCCCTCCTTTGGAGATCCATAGGGGTCCATGGGGATCTGGATCCTTTCTGAGAGACACTGGACACCTTTCAGAGAGCCAGGACGTAGGCGTCGCGTGGGTTGTAGGGCTGCAGGAGGGTCCTTGGTGATGAGGGACACAGGGTGACGTGTGGGCGCCCAGGATCTGGGGGGCTTCCCAGGTGGAGGCAGCCCCTGGCCAACAGAGTAGGGGACTCTGGGAGCTCATCTCCCCTTCCTGCAGGGCAGAACCACCCCCCATCCCTCGACCCCTGTCTTCTCCCCAAGGTCAGGTCTCAGCAGTGGAGTAGGGGCTGGCGGCACAGAGGGACAGGTGTCCGGGTCCAGGGAAGCCCCCAGGGGGCGTCTTGGGGTGCCTGGTGCGTCCCCGGGAGGCGAGCCACCTGAACCTCCACAAAGGTCGCCCTTGTAACAAAGTAGCATTTATAGGTCCAGAGAGGGCGCTGGTGGCCGCCCGCTACGAGCCCCGGTGGCTCGCGTTCTTGCGCCGCTCCTCGGCCGGCCGCGGGGAGGGCTCCCGGGCCTGGGCGCCGTCGGGGCCCCGCGGGGGCGCGGGCCTGCGCGCGCCCGGTCTGTCTGCGCGCAGCGGGGGCGCGGGGGGCGCGGGGGGCGCGGGCTCCGAGGCCGACCGGGTTGCGGCAGGCGGGCGGGGGCCAATGCGGGAGCCCCCCGGGCGCGGCCCCGGGTCCACCTCGCCGTTGTGTAGGAGTACGAAGCGGCGCTGCGACAGCAGGGGCAGCATCTTCTGGCTGCACAAACTCTTCTGGAAGGTCTCAAGCGCCAGGTCTGGGCGGAGGGGGGGAGGGGCAGTGGGGGACATGGGCTGGGGGGACAGGAGGGACAGGGACCCAGCCTCCCCCGCATCACCTTTGGGGACTGGGGTGAGGTTCTGGGGGCAGAGGAGGAGGTGAGGGAGTGGTGAGGGGTGGGACCCAGGTGGGGTGAGGTGTGGACAGCCCCACCTGAGGGGGGAGGTCCGGCAGGGTCGCCTCTTTTCTGTGGGGCATCAGCAGAGGGTGGGGTTGCCACACAGGCCCTCGGGGTGGTGGAGAGCTAGGTTTGTGGGCATCTGAACTTGGGGAGAGGGTGGGATGGAGCATCCAAGACTAGGCAGGCGGTGGGAGGGCAGATTGCGAGTTCTGGGGCCACCCAAGGGCCTCACCCAGGGTCTCCATGACCACGCCTGGAATCACCTCCTTCAGGACTTCACAGTTGGTGTGCAGGGCAGGGTTGGAGTTCATCTCCAGCAGCCACACCTGGGCTCAACACTGGTCAGCATCCCTCCCCACCCACCACTTGGCCAGCAGGACGTTGAGGCCCTGGTCCCCATTAAGCCAGGTGACCCTGGGCAGGGGGCTCCTTTTCTCTGGCCTCACTCCCCCTATTTACCCAAGGGGCTGAGTCTAAGGGTCCGAGGATCTGGCTTGGGGCTGCCCCAGCTGAAGGAGTGCAGACTTATGGACACACCACCCTCAGGGCCTGAGGCAGGGGGAGCACTCTGGCTGCAGCGTCCACCCCAGAGGGCTGCCTGGTGGTCAGAGGGTGCACAGACAGCCCTGCCTTCTTGAACCTGCATACCAGGCCCCACCTGCCCTGGGACGCCTCAGTAGTACCTTGAAGTTCTCATCGATCAAGAAGTCACAGCCGATGAGGTCAAAGTAGCCCAGCTTGCACTGGAGCTTGGATTTGACGGCCAGGAAGCAGTGGGCCATGATCTGCTGCATCCGCTTCTGTGGGTGGGGCAGGGAGGGGTGACTGGAAGTCACCTGTGGACCCTGATTGTACCTCCCTGGCCTGAACAGCAACAGCCACACCCCTCGCCTGCTCCCCCCTACCTACCTCCATGCCCTCAACTGCACTCCCACCTGGGCCCTCACCTGCGCTGCCCCCTGGGCCCTTACTTGCACAGCCACCCCTGCCCACACTTTTGCACTCTCAGAGTCACAGGGTCACAGCCAGAAACTCATTCACTCTCGTACTCATTCAACAAACGTGGAGCTCCTACTACATGGTAGGTACTGGGTTACAAGAGTGAAGAGAACTTAGGAGGAATGGCTACGTCACTCATGGCAGGAGAGAGACAGCAAATGTGATAGTACCTCACGATACACTCTGCACAGCATACTAAGCAATAACTGCTGACGGAGAAGGTGAAGCAGTGCTGGGGGTGGGTTCTGGGGTGGCTGCTGTGAAAAGGAGCCTGGTCTGGACGGGCCTCACTGAGGAGATCATGAGTGAAGACTGAACACTGAAAGGAGGAGCTGTGGATGGGCGTGAGCAGCAGCTGTGGTGGGAGCAGCCCGAGGTGCTGGAGGAACAGAGGCCACAGTGGCTGGAGCAAGCCATGGGGGCAGAGGGTCTTGAGACCAGAGTGGCACCAGTCCCATCGCAGGGGCATGGGAGGGACCTTGCCTTTGACCCCAAGAGCAAAGCTGTTGGAGGGTGGAGCATAGGAGGAGTGTATCTGACCAGAGCCCTGGTAGGGTCCTCTGGGGGCTATGCTGAGAGAGTCTGAGGGGTCAGGAGGAAGTCATTGCAGTAATCCAGGAGAGAAATGGTGGTGGCTCGGGTGGGTAGAGGTGGTGGGATGGATTCTGGATACATTGTGAGGTAGGGCTGACCCGGTTGGTTGATGAAAGGACTGTGAATTGTGAAAAGAGGAATGACGGGTTATCCTTAGGTGTTTGGTTTGAGACTGTGGACGGAGCCCCCATCAGCTAAGAAGGGGAGGAGCACCATGGAGTCGGAGATGTCTGTGAGCTTGCAGATGGGGTGCTGGTAGGCCATGGGACATAAGGCTCAAGTTCGGGAGAGAGGTCAAGGCTGGGTGTTTAATGTGGAGTCTTAAGGACATAGATGGAATTTAAAGCCACGAGACTTTCGTCACCAATGGGTACAGATAAAGAGCAGTACATTGGGCTGAGCCCTGGGCCCCCGAGAGCAGACAAGGGGCCAGCATAGAGGGCTGAGGTGGAGCGGGAGAGTCCTGGAGGCCATGGAGAAAGAGCACCACGGGGCGAGCAGCTGTGTCCAAAGTGACCGACAGATCAGGGAAGAAGAAGGCGGGGACTGACCACAGGTTTGGCAACACGGAGGTCAGTGATGACCTCAATGAGCATTTCAGTGACACATCAGGGAGAAGAAGGCTCATGGAGTGAGTTTGAAGAGACAAGGAGAACATCAGCAAAATGGCAGAGGAAGGACATCCACAGAGAAGCTGCTTTGTAAAAGCAACCATGTGAATGGCAAAAGTTGTCAGAATCAACTTTTTCAGAACTCTGGAAACTAGCCAAAGGCTTGGAGCAACCTGAGGAGTGCTTATGCAAGACAAGCCTTGAATCTGGGTAAGAACAGCGAGCTTTGCAGCATTTTAACTTGCCTGGTCAGTTTTGCCCCAGCTGAGTGCTGGCGTGGGACGGAGCTCGTGTTCTCAGTGCTGAGAGCAGAAGGGACCTGACATGCAGGGAAAGCTGGTTATGTGCTGTGGTCTGTCTGGGTGCTCCCTGGAAGACCTCCCATGAAAAGAACTAAAGGAAAATGTGGGAACGATGTTTTACCAAATAGAGAATGTCAGTGAAGAGATAGAAATTATAAAAGGGAACCAAATAGAAATTCTGGAGTTGAAGAGTATAATAACTGAAATAAAACATTTACTGGAGGGGCTTAATTTACTGAGCTGTCTGAAAATACATCGACTGAGATGATCCAGTCTGAGGAACAGAAAGAAAAAACAATGAAAAAAGATAAACAAAGCTACAGAGACCTGTGGGATGCCATCAAGCAGACCAGCATGCACAGCGGGAGTCCCAGAAGGAAAGGAGAGAAAGAGACAGGAAGAATATTTTAAGAGATAATAACAGGAAACTTCATGTTTTTCAAGTTTGATGAAAAACAACCTACCCATCCCAGAAGGTCAGTGAGCTCCAAGTAGGATAAACTCAGAGATCCCCACATCACAAGCAAACTTTCAAAAGATAAAGACAAAGAGAATGTTGAAATCAGCAGAGAAGTGACTCATCATAAGGGATCCTCAATCAGATTAACAGCGTATTTCTCATCAGAAACCATGGTGTCCAGAAGGTAGTGGGATGACATGTTCAAAATGCTGAAAGAAAAAACCGTCAACCAAGAATTCTATATCCAGCAAAACCATCCTTCAAAAATGAAGGAGAAATTAAGACATTCTCGTTAAAAAAACAAAAACAAAAACCAGAGGTTATCAATAGTAGCATTGCCTTTTTTTCAGGCTGAAGTGAAAGGACCCTAGACGATAACTTGAATTCATGTGAAGAAATAGCACCTGTAAAGGTAATCATGTAGTTAAATATAAAAGACAGTATACATGTAGTTTTTGCTAATTGCTTTTTTATTCTGATTTAAAAGACAGCTTCATAAAACAATAACTATAAATCTATGCTGATGGACCCACAATGTATATTTGTGACAATAACAGCGTAAAGGGAGAGATGGAGCCATAGAGAAAGGACGTTTTTTAAATACTATTGAAATTAACTTGATATTAATACAAACTAAATTGTTATAAGTTAAGATACTAATGGTAATTCCTAGGGCAACAACAAAAATAACTCAAAAATATGTAGTAAAAGAAATGAAACTAGAAATAGTACACACGAAAATATCCATTTAACACAAAAGGAAGCAGTAATGGAGGAACTGAGAAACAAAAAAAGACATCAGACATATAGAAAGAAAACAGCAAAATAGAAGGTGTAAATCCTACCTTATCAGTAATTATATCAAATGTAAATAGATTAAATTTTCCAATTAAAAGACAGAGCTTGGCAGAATGCATTAAAAAACCCTTGATATGCTGTCTGTAGACTCACTTTAGATTCAAAGACACAGAGAGGTTGAAAGTAAAAGGATGGGAAAAGATCTATCATGCAAACAGAAACCAAAAGAGAGCTGGGGGGCCAGCCTGGTGGCACAGCGGTTAATCGTGCACGTTCCGCTTTGGTGGCCCGGGGTTCGCCAGTTGGGATCCCAGGTGTGGACATGGCACCGATTGTCAAGCCATGCTGTGGTAGGCATCCCACATATAAAGTAGAGGAGGATGGGCACAGATGTTAGCTCAGGGCCAGGCTTCCTCAGCAAAAAGAGGAGGATTGGCAGTAGTTAGCTCAGGGCTAATCTTCCTCAAAAAAAAAAAAAAAAAAGAGAGAGAGAGAGCTGGAATGGCTATATTAATATCAGAGAAAATAGATTTTTGAGACAAAAATTGAGGACATTATGGGAAAAAAGGGACATTTTATAATGATAAATCAAGAAGATGTAATAATTATAAACATACATGCACCTAGTAACAGAACCTCAAAATACATGAAGGAAAAACTGACAGAATTTATGGGAGAAATAGACAATTCAGTAATAATAGTAGGAGGGGCTGGCCCAGTGGCGCAGCGGTTAAGTGCACACGTTCCGCTTCTTGGCGGCCTGGGGTTCGCCAGTTGGGATCCCAGGTGTGGACATGGCACCGATTGTCAAGCCATGCTGCGGTAGGCATCCCACATATAAAGTAGAGGACGATGGGCACAGATGTTAGCTCAGGGCCAGTCTTCCTCAGCAAAAAGAGGAGGATTGGCAGTAGTTAGCTCAGGGCTAATCTTCCTCAAAAAAAAAAAAAAAAATGGTGGGAGACTTCAATACTCCAGTTTCAGCGATGGATAGAACATATAGACAGAAGATCAACAAGTAAACAGAAGACTCGAACAACCCTGAAAACCAACTAGACCTGACATCTACAGAGCACGCCACCCAGCAGAAGTTGCCCACGGAACATTCTCTAGGATAGACGTGTGTTAGGACATAAAACAAGTTCCAGTAATTTTTAAAGGGTTGCCATCATACAAAGTATGTTCTCTGATCACAATGGAATGAAGTTAGAAATCAATGAGATAGAAAATCAAAAAATTCACAAATATGTGGAAATTAACACTCTTAAGCAAAAAATGAAACAAAAACAGAACACACAGATCTTATGGGATCCAGTGAAAGCAGTGCTCAGAGGGAAATTTATGGCTGTAAACACCTACATTAAACAAGAAGATCTCAAATCAATAACCTAAACTTCAACCTTGAGAAACTAGAAAAGGAAGAGAAAACTAAACCCTAAGCAAGCAGAAGTAAGGAAATCATAAGATGAGAGTGGAGATAAATGGATTAGAAATAGAAAGCAATAGAGAAAATCAATGAAACCAAACTAGTTCATTGAAAAGATCAACAAAACTGACAGACCCTTAGCTGGATTGACCAAGAAAAAAGGAGAGAAGACCCAAATTACTAAAATCAAGAAAGAAAGACTTACACAGAGATGAAAATGACTCTAAAAAGGATTATAATTGTTCATAGAATACTATGAACAATTGTATTCCAAACAAATTAGACAACTTAGAAGAAATGGACAAATTCCTAGAAAGGCAAACTGTTAAGTCCGACCCAAGAAGAAACAGAAAATCTGAATAACCTGTGACAAGCAAAGGTAGAGTTAGTAATAATTAATAATAATAATAAACCTTCCCATAAAGAAAACTCCAGGCAAGACGGCCTCACTGGTAAATTCTTCCAGACATTTAAAGAATTAACATGAATCCTTTACAAACTCTCAAAAATAGAAGAGGAGGGAATATGTCCCAAAGTAGACAAACACACAAGAAAAGAATGCAGTAGACCAATAGTGCTTATGAGCGTACACGCAAACGTACTCAATGGAGTACTAGCAAACCAAATCCAGCAGTGTATTCAAGGATAATATAACACATCTGAGTGGGATTTACCCCAGAAATGCAAGAGTGGTTCAACACATGAAAATAAGTCAACGTAATACAGCACATTAATAGAACGAAGCTATGGCAATCAAAACAGTGTGGTGCTGTCTTAAGGACAGACATAAGCACCAGTGGAATAGAACTGAGAATCCAGAAGTAAACCTGTATACATTTGGTCAATCGATTTTCAACAATGTGTCAAGAACAGTCTTTGTGACAAATGGCACTGGGACAAATGGACATCCACATGCAAAAAAGTGAAGTTGGACTCTTCCCACATGCCATATCCAAAAATTAACTCAAAATGGGTCAGTGAACTAAATGTAAGAGCTAAAACTATAAAACTTTTAGAAGAAAACATAGGTATAAATCTCTACAATCTTGGATTTGGCAATGGATTCTTAGATATGCCATCAAAAGCATGAATAACCAAAGAAAAAAGAGATAAATTGGTCTTCATCAAACTCTAAAACTTTTTTGCAAAAAAGGACACTATCAAGAAGGTGAAAAGACAGCTCTCAGAACAGGAGAAAATATTTGCAAATCACATATCTGCTAAGCATCTAGCATCCAGAATATATAAACAACTCTTACAGCCACCAAGGAAGAATGGACAAAGCATCTGAACAGACATTTTTCTAAAGAAGATACACAGATGCCAATAAACACATGAAAAGATGCTCAATGTCATTACCATTAGGGAAATGTAAATTAAACTCACAATGAGACATCACACAAAAAAGAAAAATAACAAATGTTGGCAAGGATTTGGAGAAGTGGGAATGTGAAATGCAGCTACTGTGGAAATAGCTTGGCAGTTCCTCCAAAAGTTGAACATAAGAGTTACCGTGTGACCCTGCAACTCCATTCCTAGGTATGTATCCAAGAGAACTGAAAATATATGTTCATGAAAAATCTTGTACTTGAATATTCATACAGCATTATTCATAATAGACAAAAGGTGGAAATAACCCAAACGTCTATCAACTGACAGATGTTCATCCAAACAGGTTGTGGTGGATCCACACACCAGAATATTACTCAGCCGTAAAAAGGAATGAAGTACCAACACACGCCACAATGTGGATGGGTCTTAGGAAGCCAGGAAAGGCCACATGGTGGTAGCTTCCATTTATATCCAGAATAGGAACAGAAAGTAGATCAGTAGTGGCCAGAAGCTGGGGGAGTGGAAATGGGGAGAGATGACTAATGGGCACAGAGTTTCTTTTTGTGGAGATGAAAATGTTCTGAATTATTGCACAACTCTCTGAATCAACTAAAATCCACTGTACTGTACACTTTAAAATGGTGAAGTTTATGTTTGTGAATTATTGCAGCTGACAGAGTGAGAGGGAGAGAAATGAGACATCTCACAGCAGCCAGCAGCCACAGCCTGCGGTTACACACGCAGACAGACACGCTCTCCCATACAGATGCACCCCCCAAGGACGCCTGACATGCCACGTGCCCAGCCCAGTACAGGCGGAAACACTACCCTGGCCCCTCACATACCCTAAGGGGTCCTGACCCTTGCCCCCCCAGCTGCGATGGGTGAGGAGCACACGGACCGTGAAGGTGGTAAAGACCCAGTCTCTGGGGAGGCCCTTGGTCTTCCTGAACTTGTCGTTGATGTACCGGTTGAGGTGGTCCATGCTCCACACCGTGTCTTCCTTGAGCATCACATAGAGGGGGCTCTTCTTCTGCATGAACTGGGGGACAGTGTGGTGCCTGGAGGTCACTGCCCCAGGACACTCAGAGGTCCTGCCCCACTGAGGGGCCCTAAAGGGAGCCTCACCTACTCAGCTACCCAGACATCCCACAGAGGCCCACTCCCCCAGCACACCCTGCAGTGGGCCCGCCTGCCAAGACCCTCCCACAACACCTTCTTCCACTGAGACCCCCACAGATCCTCATGGGGGGCCCTGCCTAGACTTCTCCCATTAGGGACCTTCCACAGAGACATCCGCCCACAGGATCTCTCCACTGAGGTCCTCACAGAGGCCCCTTGCCCTCTGGCTCCTACTCCTACCCAAGCCTCACCACCTCCAGAGGGAGCCAGCCTGGAGGTCAGCGTGCAGCACTCTGTCATCTCACCAGGAAGCCCTCTGTGGCCAAAGGCGAGAGACCATGCTGACTGCAGGCAGCAGCATCCCAGGCCACCTCTGGACCTGGACCACCTCCAAGACTGGGCCACCTTTGACCTGGGTCACTTCTAGGCCTGGGCCACCGTGGTGCCTGGACCACCTCCAAGACTGGGCCACCTCTGGCCTGGGTCACTTCCGAGGCTGGGCCACGCCCCTGTCTGAGCCACAGCAGGCATCTCCTCTGCATTGCTGGGCAAAGATCTTGTCCAAGGCTGCAGGGAGGGCCCTTTCCTCTGGGGTGCCCTTACCTGGTTGGTCAAGTGGCCACCGAGGTCACTGGCGTGGGGGTCATAAAGGCTGAGGGTGAGGCGAGCGTAGCCATGGCCGAAGAAGACCATGTATGGTGTGGTGCAGGCTATGAGCAGGTAGGAGCGCACGTCAAACTTCTTCCCGTCCAGCAGCAGCGGGTTCTGGATGTACCTGGGGGCACATGGGTGCTGAGCACATGGCCTGCCTGGCCTGTGTCCCCTCGCCCTCAGTGGGGCCTGGGCCGGTTCCCCAGTGCTCCGCCACTTGTCCTGGGCGTGACCTGTGGGCTCCCTCCTCTGGGTACATCCATTGGTAAGGGGACATTTCTGAACCTAAACAGGTCAGGGAATTGAGAAGAAGGGCCTGGCCCCTAGATCTCAGCCTACTGCATGCATCTGGGGCACCCCAGGGTGCAGCTCTCACCAGGAGCCTGGAGGGTTGGGCCCCTGCAGGCAAGAGGGACTGCCTGGAGGAGGAGGGAGGGCTGACATTGGGCCTTAAACAGCGGGTAGCTTTGGAGAGGCAGGTAGGGGACATCCCAGGTGGAGGAAGCTGCAGGTCTGAAGACCCAGAGGCTGGGAGTAGCAGCTTGGGAGGAAGACAGGGAGGGCAGGGAGGGGCAGCAGACAGCAGCTGTGGCAGGAGTGGCGTCCACACTGGGCGCGGAGAGGGGAGAGGCTGGCTATAGGGAGATTGGCCCTGGCTGGGCTTCCTGCAGGACAGAGGGGAGCAAGGCCCAGGTTGGGGACAAACTGGCCAAGCCCTCCCTGCCCTACTCCGTGTCCAGAAACCTCTGTGAGGGGATCTCCTCTGCGACACTGACCGGATATAACACCCCACCTCTGCTGGCCACACAGGAGCCCTGCGGGGGGCACCACAGGCTTCCATGGCAAAGGACTCCTCTGAGGGCCCTGCGATCGCCACAGGCACCAGCGGGGGCCAGGGTCGGCACCACCTGGACCGACGCCCCTCATGGTGCCCACACCCACACCTCTGCACGATGCGCGCCTGGGGAACCCTGAACGACATCTTGTCATAGATGGGGTCGTCCTCCATGCTCTGGGTCTTGGCCTGGAGGGCGGCGACTTCCTCCTGGTTCCTCAGCAGAAAGATGCCTTTGCCCTGGTTGGAGGCGGTGGGCTTGCAGATCCACATCTGGGTGTCTGAGAAAAGAGCCCCCTGAGGCCCGGGCCGCCCCGCCCCGCCTCGCTGTGGCCCTGACCGCGCCCCCAGGCGAGACCACGCCCACTCGCTGGCCCGCCCACGCCCCTCCAGGCCCCGCCCACGCCCGCATAGCCCCGCCCACCGCAGGCACTGTCCGGACCACGCCCAGCCGTGGCCCCGCCCCTACCAGGCTCCGGCCTCCGCTCAGGCCCGGCGGTGACCCTCCCGCCTCCGCCCCAGCCCTGACCTCGCCCACCCTGGCTCCACCCTTCCTCTCGCTGACCACCTCGACCTCTCCCGGCCCTGACCTGGCCTAATCACACCCCCACCTTAGTTCAGCCCTGAACCCATCTTCCCGGAGCGAGCCTGGCGTCCAGCGGCCTCTCACCATCAAAGAGAGTGAAGAAAGCCTTTCTCTCGTCCCTGATGTCCAGACGGTAGGTCTCTGGGAAAAATTCTTCCATTTTCAGGACCCTGGGGGAGCAGGGAGGTGGGGAGGACAGGGAGGTCTCTTCCCCCACCCCAGACTTGGCCTGCCATTCCAGGGGTCTGACCTGGGCGGCTGGAGGGGGAATGTGGTGGGCTCCAGCCACCGGCAGCCTTTGGCCCCTGCTGTTCCCACCTTCTTCTGTTCTCTGGCCAGGAGCACTCTCTTCTGGCTCCTTGCACACCTGGCTCCTCTGCAGGCTGCAGGCGCCTCGCCCACTTCCTGGCCCCTCCCCCCTCCTCCCTGTACCGTCTCAGGCATTTGTGAGCAGTTAGTCAGAGCTGTGTCCCCAGGCCAGGACAGTGCCAGGCATGCAACAAGTGGTCAGCATGGTCAGCGTCCTGGGCTAGTCCAAACCTCTTCCCCGGGCTTGGGATGCCTTTAACCCCTGTCATCTACCACCAGGCCATCCTTCAGTTGAGGGCAGAGCAGCCCCTCCCAGCTGGGCTGAGTGCATCTACCTCTGTGGCCCAAGGCATCCTGGGCTGGTCCACATGGGCTCCTCAAGGGCAGGTGCTGCATCCTTTCCAGATCTGTACCCCGGGGACACAGGGCCTGGCCTGAGTGACCACTCAGTAGTGTGTGGAGAAGGGATGGGTGGGGGTCTGGAGAGGTGGGGGAACAGGGGCTTTGAGGCAGATAGGTGAGTGTGTGGTGGGTGGTTAGATAAATGGATTTTGGATGGAAGTAGGTGGAGGGATGGGCAGGCGGTCTGGTGGATAGATAGATGGATATGCCTGGGGGAAACAGATCAGAGTTGCTGACAGAAATGGGTAGGGTGCAGGTGGGCAGCTGGACATGTAGATGCAAAGATGGTGTCGTGGATGACCAGGTAGTGAGTAGGCTGCCTGCCTGGTGAGGGTGAGTGGGGGAGGCAGATGGTGGGTGGTTGGTTGGATGGGTGGGGAGATGTGGAAATGGTTGGGCAAATGAATGGATGAGTAAGTGGGCGGGCAGATAAGCAGAGAGATGAGGTCACTGAGGGCCTCGGCATGGCCATGTGGTGGTGGGTGAAGGGTAGTAGATGGACAGTGAGTGGAGAAGGAGCTGTGGGAACAGGTATGGGTGGATGGACGGCAGTGGGTGTGGGGGCAATGAATGACTAAATGAGGGACACCAGTTGGTGGTCTGTGGCTGAGTGGTCCATGGGGCAGGTGGATGGAATAGGGGCAGGTGTTTGGGGGTGGAAACAGGTTGGTGAGTGCCTGGATGGGTCAGTGGGAAGATGGGTGGGTGGATGGATGTAAGTGAGTGGACAGAATGGTGAGTGGATGGATTCCATGGAGGGTGGTCAAGACCAGCAACTGACTGACATGTCAGATGAGTGGGTCTGTGGGACCGGGTGCGTGGATGGGGTCTACTGCTTTAAAGAACAGATGGGTGTGTGGCGGGTTGATGGCAGGTGCCAGGGTGGGCTTACCTGGCCTGGGTGCACAGCACTGCATTGGTCTTGCTCAGGACCCGCGAGTACTCCCTCAGGGCGCTGAGCAGCCCGATCTTGGTGGTGAGGAGTCTGTTGTTGGGCAGCTGGTACAGCAGCTGCTCGCCTGGCACGACAGAGCCCCGGGCAGCATGTGGGTGACTGCCATAGGAGCCCTCACAGGCCACAGGACGAGGTCCCAGCCCTGCCTCCTGGCTACCTTCCCGGAAGGAGCAGTAAGTGTCCCGGCTCTTGACCTCACACCACTTCAGCTTGTAGTCCTCCCGCCTGCTGTCCTGGGTGCGCTGCCAGCCCTTGCTCTTGCAGTAGGAGCTGATTCTGCAGGGTAGGGCAGCCCGTCACCCCAGGGGAGGGGGCGACCTAAGGGAGGGGACGTGGGGCCAGGGCAGCAGAACCAAGGCTGGGCTGGGCCCTGGGGGCAGCGCCACTGGGTCCGCCTCGAGGCCCCCACTCACATTGAGGCCCCATTAGTGCCCCCGATGTAGAAGAAGGGGCCCTGACCAGGGCTGGGTGGCCGTTTCTCTCCCTCTAGCAGGTGCTTCTCCAGGAGTACAGCCCGGGGCCTGGTAGTGTCAGTGGCATCTAGGTCTGGGGGCAGGTGCTTGGTCAGAGGCTCTGGCCTGCCTGGAGCCTCTCCTGCCCCCTCTCGATACCTGCCTCAGAGCCCACCTGCATCTTGGTTCAGTCGGCTTAGCTGACACAGGAGCCCCTCCTCCTGGCTGCTCCCCATCGATCTTTCATGGGTCCAGCCTGGGAACGGGGTGGAGTCAGGGGGTGGCTAGGGGAGGCGCCCACTCAGAATCTGGCCTGAACCCAGCCCAGTCATTTCCGGCAGCCCCCCAGCCTGTCTCAGCCCATCTCAGCCCAGGCTCAGCCCTGACCAGTGGATCTGGGCCTCTTACACCTCCTAGGAGAGAGGGGACAGTCCCCACCACCCAGGGCCGGCCTTGGAGCCGGGAGGGCCCCTCCCTACCAACAGGGCAGGGGCTCCGTGCAAGGCAGGGGCTAGGATGTGTAGCTGGACCTGGGGGCAGACGTGGTGCAGGGACGTGCCCAGGAGGGTGGGGGTCACAATGTCCATCATGACGTCATGGGTGACCCATGTCAGGCAGGGATGATAGGGCCGGGCCTGCCCTGGGCAGGGGCTGGGTTCCGGGGCAGGCAGGAACATGCCTGCTGTGGCTGCCCATGCGGGTGACCCCGCCAGACCGTGGAGAGCAGTGGTGTCCCCTCTCTGTGCCTGTTCAGACCCCGACTCTGCTGTCCCCTGCTCTGCTCAGCTCGCCCAGACCCCATGCCCAGCGCATGGCCTCATGCTGGCCCCTCTCCCAGGGCAGGGCCATGTGTGGTGTCCCCATGAGAACGCCTTGCCTGAGATGGGGCGCCTGGCCTGGGAAGGCCCTGGCCTAGGGGGTCGAGCTGGTCCCAGGGTTGCATTCACCTGGCGCCCGCGGACAGCTCCACCGGAGCCCTGTAATCCTTGACCGCTTGCCTCTCTTCGCACTGATCTGGGTCCGGGTGGGCCGTCTCCGGCGGTGGATGAAGTGAGTGTGGCTTCGGCCCATAGGCATGGGGGCACCAAGGCGGGGGCCCCTCTGGGAAGACGCCGCCCCCACCCCCCTGCGAGACCTTCGGGCAGCCCGTGGTCCTAGCCCTTGGACTGGGCACACGGTCAGGCCCACACTGCCTGGGGAGGGGTGCCTCCGGTGGTCCTGGACTTGGGTTTCTGCTTGTGGCTGGCTGCTGTCTCTGTGGTGACCGTGGGGCCTGGCGCCCCGCAGGGGCAGGGCCATCTCTGCATTGTATCTGTCCCGGGTGCGGCCTTCCCTGCAGAGACCGTCTTCCTGGTGCTGCTGTGTTCGGCCTCGGTGCTGGCTGTAAGGAGGGCCACCGTCAGGCCTGGGGGTTGGGAGGGGCACCCTGGCCCCGCAGGTGCCTCCTTGGAGCCGAGGGTGGCCCTGTGTCTGAGGCGCGGCTGGGCAGCGAGGTGTCCAGCAGCGTCCTCACTGCTGCCAGGCCCTGCCCACATGAGGCCGCCTCCTTTTGAGCACCTTTTCCCATGTAGCCAAGTTGGGAACATTTCTGGGAATTTTAGCAATTCCTTGATGGGTCTTTCCCAGTTTTGAGGCTGCTTGGGAGATGACTTTCTGAAGGATTCAAAAAGCTTCAGTGTAAAAGCAAGCACACGGAGGAGTTGGCAGGACAGAGAAGGGGTTCCTGCAAACAAACCAGCTGGTCACGCAGAAATGCTGGCCGATCCTCAGGACAGAAGAGGAAGAAAGTGTGAATAGCCATCAGCATGGCTGTGGGAGCTGAGCGGGCGGCCAGGGTATGGGGAGAGCCTGCTGAGAACAGGGAGGGTGTGTGAGCGTGTGTGCGTACGTGTGTGAGTGAGGATGTGTGTGCATGTGGGCAACTCTCCATGTTGCCTAGGAGGCCCCAGCTCCTTCCCCCTTGGTGCCCAGCACCTGTGGCAGGTCCAGGGAGTCTTGCTGGGGATGTGGGATCCCCCAACATGCTGACATTCAGTACCTTCCCACAGCACCCTTAGGTGAGTGGCCCCCAGGCAGGTCGACAGGAATCTGAGGGAGGCCCCCCAGGTGTGAGTGAGAGCTTGGCGCACACACAGATGCACACAGACCCACACATACTTACACAGACACATACTTGGTCATGCACACACAAAGATACACACTCAGTCATACACACACGCTGACACACCCTCAGTCACACACATGCACAGACATGCACAGACACATTCAGTCATGCGCACACACAGACACACTCAGACACATGCACAGACATGCAGAGGGAGACAAGGGGGAGAGAGGGGTGACATGGAAGCCAGAGGAAACCACCCCAGAAGGTGCTGGGAGCGTAGGAGAGTCCTCACCCCAGAAAAGGGCTGGACGCTGTTAGAACAAAGGAACAGAGAATACGCAAGAGCTCATGGAAGTTAAAAATGCAACACAAGGGTCGAAGTTCAAGGCCAGGAAATTGCCCAGAAAGGAGAGCACAAAAATGGAAGCATGAAGAAAAAGGGGTTGAAGTCACATCCTGGGGAGGCGCCCAGTGGGCAGGAGACAAGGTCTTCAGATGTCCCTTGGGAATTCCTGGGCAGGGAGCTGGGCTGGTCACAGCGGATCCACTGTGAGCCCCACAGTCTGCCTAATCTCTCTGTGCCTCAGTTTGTCTGCCTGCAAAGCTGGCTGGGAGTAACAGCAGCCTGAGGGAGTTCACCCACAGGATGCATGCTCATTGTGGCTGCAAGCCCCACCCTCCACGGTCCAGAGTGGAGTTACCTCCACAGGGGGTAACTTCGCAAAGGGGACTGGAGACACGAAGGCAAGTGCAGCAGCAGCTGGAGGAGCTGGTGAGGTGGCCTTGTGGGGGAGGCTGGTCCCCATGACCAGCCTTGCACCTTGATTTGCTTTTTCTGACTCTCCGTACTCACTACTTTCACAAAGAATTAAACAAGCCACGAGTTATCATTTCCCCTCATTCAAATTAGCGAAGATTTTTTAAAAAGGGACCCAGGCGCACTGGGCTGGCCGGAGCCACTGGGCGGGCGTGGCTGCGGGTCGGAGCTCCCGGCTCCACCCTCCTCCGTCTCTCAAGGACGAGATTCTAGACACAGGAACAGACCCCCCCTTACAGGTGTTCTGGGGGCGTCATTGTCATTTACGGGGTGAGCCACAGGGTGAGCGCAGCTGAACGCCCTATCAGGACTGCAGGACACAGTGGCACCAGGGCGGTCGAGGGAGGACTCGACTTCACAGGACATTTTGAAATCCGCTTTTACCTGGTCAGGTAAAGAGACTGGCAGGAAACAGTAGCCCGGTGTGTGGAGCTGGAGACTCTCGTGAACCTGAGGAAAACGTCCGAGAAAGCGAGACAGTGAGTGGCCGACCAGGCGTCTGCTGCAGATTCACATCTGTTGACGCGAGCGCCAGGGAGGTGCTGACATGTTTGGACGGGCTGGCGCCTCCTGGCAGGGGCGGGCTGCCTCGGGGGTCGTGGGTCCCACGGATTTCAGGGGGCCGCCCTTCCGGAGTTTGATTCTGGGAGACAGACGTGGTCCTGGGCACAGGAGCCCGTCCTGAGGAGCCACCACCCCAGGAGGCATGCCCTTCCCTGCCCGGCAGTCCGTGCCCCTCACGCGGTGGCCCTGGGGCCGTGCGTCCTCTGCGGAGGGGGCTCGGCCCAGCCAGTCCGCCCCGCCTCTGCCCTCCCCTCCCTGGTCTCCCTCCTTGTCTGCTCCTGGGCAGAGTCCCAAGAGGACCCACAGGGTCCCTGGTGGCCGGGGGGAGGGCACAGGACTGCGGGCCCAGCCCTCACGCCCGGCCAGGACCCCTGCTGGTGGCCCCCCGTCCCGCCTACCTGCCTGACAAGGTGGTTCAAGTCCTGGGCCGGGGAAACCACAGTGGTGACTCGGCAACCATCTCCCAGCAACCAGACCCAGTGGCCCGGAGGTAGGCAGGTGAATGGGGGCCAGGGGGCAGGGTGGGGACAAACGGGGCTGGAGCACAGCTCTGCCCAGGCCCTCCGTCCTCCCCAGCAGCATCGCTGAGCCTTCTCAAGACCCCCACATCCATGCCCGGACCCGGCATCTGCCCCCACTGTGCTTTACATGTTACATTTCGTCTCAGCACAGCCCTAGCACAGGGTATCCCTGCTTTACACCTCAGCAAGGTCAGTGCCTCCCCTAAGGGGCAGCGGGGGGCTCACACCAGGTCTGGAAGACCAGGAAAGCTCCTGGCTGCTGTGCCTCTGACTGCCCCAGACAGCCCCCACCCCTCCCACCCACGCGGCCCCCCGACCTCCAGAGCCTGGTGTGGGTCACGAGGGTGTCTTCCACTTGCTTCCTGTAGGCCTGGATGGTGGCCCCAAAATGTGTGTCCACGTTCTCAGCCCAGGGCCTGTGGATGCAACCTCACTTGGAAAAAGGGTCTTTGCGCATGTGATTAAGTTAAGGGTCTCGTGATGAGATCCTCCTGGACTATGTGTCCTGAATTCAGTGACCAGCGTCCTCATGACAGGGAGGTGGAGAGAGGAAGAGACACATGAGGATGGGTGGCTGGAGGGGTGTGGCCACAGCCCAGGGACGCCTGGAACCCCCAGAGGCCGGAAGAGGCAGGATCCAGAGGGAGCATCCCGCAATCCTGGTTCCTGACTTCCGGCCTCCTCAACTGTGAACAGACTTCTGGGTGGTCTCAAGCCCCCTGCCTGTGGCCACCTGTCTCTGCAGCCCTGGGAGACTAACAAGGCACCTTAGGAAACTCAAGATACTGCAGACACTGCTGTGTGAGAGAAACGAGAGACGAGTGTCTCGGAACCGGGCTGACCCAGCCTTGAACAAGGAACTTCTCAAGCCCCCCATCTGTGGCCACCTGTCTCCGCAGCCCTTAAACCTCCCTGCACTACAGGGAGGCCTCTCTGACCCCACACAGAGGCTGAGGCAACCCCCAGGCTCCATGCCTCCCTGTGCCAGGTGCTGGGGGCCTTCGGGGGTCAGTGCGGCTGGACATTGGTCTGAGACCCATCTGCCCTCTGGTAGCTGTAGGTCGGCCTGGAGGGGCAGACAGCTCCTCCGGCCAAGCCCTTGACTGACTGATGGGGGCACCCTGACCTTAGGAGCTGGTGGACCCCCAGCCTGGGCCTGCCAGGGGCAACAGTGGGAAGGGGGGCAGTGGGTCCCCTGGACCTCCTGGTCACCTGAGCACAGACCCTCGAAACCCGCGTGGCTATCCTCCCTCGGGAGCCTGTGCCTCCCTCCCCCATCACTTCTAGGGCCCACACCCCTTGGAGGCTCCAGCTCTTGGACCAGCCCACCACCCTGGTCCCCCATGGCTCCCTGTGCGTTCTGGGAGGTGGTCCCTGCCCACACTGTGACATCAGGAGCTCAGGCTTGAACACTCTGCCTCATAACTTGCCTGGGACTGGTGTGTCACTGCATCTGAGCCTGGAGTGAGGCGGGAGAATCATTAACCCGCCATCGCTGTGGGGTGGACGCCTCTCTCAGGGTAGGTGGGTGTTCTCAGACCATTTGTGCTGGAGGCCGGCCCAGCTCCCCCTCTGGGGCCATGAGGAGCAGTGGGGAAAGGCCCAGTGCCCCTCTTGCAGCCGTGCTGGGGGGGTCTTCGGGGCAGGTCAGGCCTCGGCCTCCCATTGACAGTCAGTGCCTTGCTGGGGCCGGGCTAAGCCGCCTCACGCCGGACCAGGAAGCTCTCCTCGCTGGCCCCGTGTGGCCTCTGGCCTCTGAGTCCCTCTGCTTGGCTCCTGCAGGTGTCTGCATGGTCCCCAGTCAGTCACCTACTCAGGAGGCCTTCCCAGGCTGAACTCACCCCAAATGCCTTCTCGACTGCTCCAGTGGTGGCCTGGCGTGTCCTGCTCTGGGCCCCCGTCACCATCTGTCCTTCCGTCTCAGGACCTTCCTCTTCCCCCAGTGTGTCTAGAACTGTGACTGCTCTCAGGGGGCGCTCAGGAAGGAAGGAGGAGGGAGGGAGGAGGAGGCCTCTGGGACTCTGGCCATGGGGCACTTGGGGGCGGGGGGTGTAGGGTCTGGGGCTCTGTCCTCAGCAGGTCCTTTGCAAAGCCACGGGTCAGGATCCAAGGACCTGCTTGGAATTCTCAGGGGCAGGAAGGGGCTTTAGGGGGCAGCCAGGAGGCTGGGGGTGGGATCAGCATCCCAAAGTTTGGTTTGGGAACTGCTTTAGACAGAGGACACCTTGATGAGCCTCATTGGGTCGAGCAGAGGGGGGCAGGGCAGTGGCTACAGGGTGGGGCCCTGAGGGCAGGCCCTGTGACAGTGTAGGGGCTGCGCATCCTTCCACCCCCCCCATGAGTGGTCACCTGCCCTGCACCCAGAGAGATGGGCCTGTGGGGACCTGGTGGGGGCCCTGGGCTGAGGCCTGTAGAAGGAGAGGTGGCTTGCGTTCCACCCCTGCCCATCTCACCCCCTCCCCCAAGCTTCTTGCTCTAGGCTGAGGGCCGGGTGTCATCTGTGGGGTCACCACTGTCTGCACCCTCCAGGGTCCTCGCACCACCTGGGGTGTGGGAGAGGGTGCCCCAGGAGTGCTCTTCCTCTCCCTAGGTTGGGAGTTTGGGGGGCTGGGGCTGCTTCTCTCTTGTCCTCCTTGGGCCCCCAGCCTGGTACCCCAGGCTGAGGTCACCTCTCTCCAGGGTGGGGCTCTGGGGGGTGCTGACTGCAGACCCCCAGGTCACTCCTGGGTGGTGGCAGTGCTGACAGTGTGGTGGCTGCACAGTCTACTTACAGACCCTCAGTGTTGAGCCTGCTGGGCCGCTGTGGAGTGGGTTGTACCCTGCCCGCCCGGCCAACTGTGCCCCTGAGGTGAGAAGTGCCAGCCGCCGTGGTCCTCACAGCCTTTATTTCACCAATGATTCATTGTGTCCACAACAGAAACCCCACCTCAGGGTCCAAGGGCTCCCCCGCTCAGGGTCACGGGAGCTGGGAGGTCTTGGCATGGCCTGTGCCCTGGGGGGACGCAAGGGCCCCAGGCCTGGGCAGGTGTGCACCACTTGGCTCAGGGCCACTGCTGGTCCTGACGGACCACGGGCCTTGCCCTCCACCCGGCACCGGGCAAGGCCCCTCCTCCGGCGGCGGTCAGGCCGTGGATGGACGGCATTACCAGACAGTATTAGACAGAAGGACGCAGATCTAACCGTGTCTGGTAAGACGCCCATCTCAGGCTGCGGTGCAGGCGCCTTGAGTCCGGCGGCCCCTCCAGGAGGGCCCAGGAGCAGCTTCTCCCACCTCTTGTCCTGCGGCACCCAAGCAGTGGGCAAGTTCAGCTGGGTGGCAAGACCCCCGGACCCTCCTGAGTGTGTAGAGTGGCTCCCAGAGGCCCAGTGGCCTGGTTTCTGGCCCGACCTCCCGGGACCCACCTTGCCCTCAACTGTTCCAAGGAGGGCTTTCCACAGACCCTGACCCCGGCACGCAGCCCCCCAGGCACGTTTGTGGGTGCAGCTGGGGAGCCATCTGGTCGCCCTGCTCCTGATCCTGAGTGACACTCCCTGTGCCCCTCGTGGTGTCCTGAATGGCTCTCGGTCGGTTAATGAGTAACTGCAAGGCCAGGGCAGACCCCTCTTCCCCCGGGAGAGACTGGCTCGGGCCTAGTGCAGGGTGGGGTTCCTGGGGCCCAGAAGGCCCGCCCCTGTGCGTGGGGCCAGGCAGGTCTGGGGGCCGGTGTCCTGGCTTCAGATCAGAAAGATAAAGCAAAGGGCCATCCTGGCCTTGCTGAGTGCAGACACTGTTCCCATTCTCGCCTGCGACACTGGGGGCTGGTGTGGGGAGAGGGAGACTCTGTCCTTGTCAGGAAACAGCACAGAACGTCCACTGCAGTCGTCCTGTAGGTTGAGGCCGAGGCACCTGGACACACCCTTGACCTTCCTATGTCCCCTTTATGGTATAAGAGAGGCCACCACCCATGGCCAACCCCACCTGACTGGGGGCTCTAGGAGGAGGGCCAGCTCCCGATGGCGAGTGTGGCTGGGGTACCTGAGGACAGCCACAGTGGACATCTGACCCTGTGTGGTGCGTGGGAGGGGCTGGGCAGAGAAGGTGGGCTGCCTGCTGCCAGCTCTGTACCAGCCAGAATATGCATTTCCCTGTGTGGCAGCTGATCTGGGCCCAACAGGCCACTTCTGCTAAAAGCTCTCAGAGACCACCTCAACCCATTGGAACGAAGTGGGCTGGTCTGGAGGGTGTGCTGGGCGCACAGGCTCCCAGGATGAGGTCAGTGTTCAGGACAGGGCTAGTGGCCCTGCTCCAGTCCTGGTGTCCTGGCCCTAATAGTCTGTCCCAGGGATCAGGTCACCCTGAGAGCCCAGCCCAGGAGGGAGCCGGGGAAGGCTCGAGAGGTCCCTTCCTGGGTCCCTTGAGGAGGTGCCAAGGGCCCCGATGTGGCTGAACTGACCCCATGCCAGGCTTGGTCCATCTCTGGAGTCCGGGAGCTCAGGACCGCGCATCCTCGGTCGCTCCCCAGCGGGCGGCAGTGGGTCACCTTTGAACATCGTTACCAGACAGTGTTAGAGTCGAGCCGAGAAATCCAGCACTGTCCGGTAAGATGCCCACAGGGGCCCAGGCGCCTCAGCCTGAGGACGTGGACGGCATGTGGCACCCGCCCCAGGTAGGCAGGCCCATGTGGAAACAGGACCGGGACAGGAGGGCCATGGGTGGCCCCTGCTCTCTCCAGAGTGAGGAGACCTGGGCCGCGGACCCTGTACCACGGCTGGCGGTGCTGCTGGTGTATGAGGTGGCCACCCACCCCGCGCTGGACCTCCGCCCCCTGGAGCCTCGGTTAGGGTTCTGCCCTGCCCACACCTGCCGCGTGTGGTGGCAGCACCTGCTCGGGCACCATGGGCAGGGCCGACACCTGAGCCTCCTAATCCGGGATCACTGGGGGTACTCAGCACAGCGGCAGGAGGCCTCACATTCTGGGGGCTGAGGAGGGGCTGTCAGACACATCCAGGCTTGGGGGGCTGCCTTAGGTCAAGTTTCTACCCCATAGCCCCACCCAGAAGCCACAGGCAGGACAGGCCAGGGTGCTGTGGGCAGGCAAGCCGACTCTGGATGTTGAGAGCTGGGGCCTGCGTGGGGAGAGGGAGGGCGGGGGGGGCCGGGCTGGGGCGGGCGGCCCCCTGGCTGCGTGCAGGGCCCCGCCGTCATCATTACCAGGCAGTATTAGAGACCAGACACATCCAATGCTGCCCAGTAAGATGGCGACGGCCGCCCCGAGGTGGGTCTGGGGCCGCCCGCTGGGTCAGGAGGGACTCGATGTCGGGGACACTCAGCAGCCTGAGGCAGAACAATGTCCTCTTAGGGCATCAAGGTGGCGACGGTCCCGCGAGGGGCAGGGGATGGAGCAAGGGACCCGTGTGCCCCGAGGCCACAGCACTGGGCAGGCCCTCTCTGGGGGCTCAGCCCGGGAGCGCTGGGCTGCAGCACCTGGAAGCCCTGGAGGCTGGGACCACAAGGTGACCTCCCTGCCCGTTCAGCCCCACTAGCCCAGCATGGCCACCAGCTCCGGGCATGGTGTGGCACCTGAGGGGGGCCAGGTGTCCTGCCCACAAGAGGCTGGCAGCCCCACGGAGCAGAGGCAGAGTGGGACCCTCCCTCTGGGCAGCCCCAGGGAAAGGCCTGGACGTCAGGCCCAGACCCCTCGGGGTCCCGGGTGAGCGTGAATATGTCTGAGGCCGTGGTGCTGCTGTGGCCAGACAATGGGCTTCTGTCTCCCAGACGCCGCCCCAACGGCTGTCTCCAGTCCAGCCCCTTCCTGCCCTTGTCAAGGGCGTGGAAGGGTGTCTGGATGGGGATAGAGTGGCCGTGGCTCCGAGGCAAGGGCACCCGGGGGGCCCTCCCCAGCCCTCATCCCACCGAGCAGCGCATGTGTTCCCCGGCCCAGATCCCCTTCTTGCTGGCTGCCTTGCTCACCAGCCGGGTCATAGCTGGGGCTGTCTGTCCCCAACTTCTCCGTGGCCCTGGGTGCTGGCCGCCGCTGGCTGTGAGGTCGGAGAGCGAGATGGCGCTGGGCCTGCAGGAGGGGTGCAAGAGGGGCAGCCCTGGGCAGCCTGTGCCTAGTGGTCACTGCGGCCTGTGCACCCACTGGTCTGGGGCCCAACCGCCCCCCAGCCCCCAAAGGCAGAATGCAGGATGACGACCCCCCAGCTGCCTGTGGGAGCCAGGCCAGTCCTTAAAGGCACCCCCAGGACAGGAGTGTTCAGAGTGAGGGGGTCAAAGAAGTGGGCAGCTTGGGGCCCCTCCCCTGCCCAGGGCCCATACCTGGAGCCCCTGCGTGTTGCTGAGAGACCCCGGCTCCCTGCCCTGGGGAGACTGAGGGGTCTCATCCTCCGTCATCCCTTCTTTGTCCCTGCATAGGTGGCACCAGGGCCTGGAGAGCTGGCCAGAGCAGCTCCTTAAGTTTTCTGGCACCTTCCACCCACAGAGGCTACAGGGAGGGGCTCTGGCCCATGCCGATTGCCCCAGGCCGCCCAGCTGACCACAACAAAGACTCTGTCCACCCCCCTCCTGGCCTCAGCCGGGTCTACCCGGTTCTCCAGCTTGGCCCTCGAAATGGCCAACATTTCTCAGAGGATCTGACACTCTCACAGGCCTGGCGTTGGGGCACTAGTGGCACGGCAGTCCTCCGCACGGGGAGGGGGCTTCGCAGGTGCCTGGACCCTGTGGGTGACCACGTCCAGTCTCAGAGGTGGAGCCCATGGCCAGGCTCCTGCCCTGTGCCCCATCCCCTCCTTGGCCGCTCCTGGCTCGACACCTCGACTTTCACTGTCCATCCCGTGGACCCCGTAAAATCAGTCTGCTTGAGGAATGCAAGTTCACTTTTTTCTGAGCTGAAGGAGACCATCTAGACTTTGCTTTCAGAGCTGAGTTAAATTTCAGCTCCACTCCCAGAGGCCAGCTGCATGGGGAGGTCTGGGGGGCTGGGTGAGGGGAGGTGGGCAGGTGCCCAGCGCCCCCCACGCCTAGCCAGCCCACTGTGCACAGGCTGGCCTCCTACTGTGTGGCCTCCGGAGCCCTGCCTGGAGCACCGAGGGCCCAGAGATCCCACAGGCCCAGAGCCGGCCTGACCGCAAGCCAGATGGACCGATCACCCTTGCTATCTGTTGCCCACCAGCTCATCAGCCATCATGTTCTCACCTAAGAGGTGGAGAGCTGCACGGACAGATGGTCAGACACAGACAGACCTGTGGCAGGTAGGTGGGTGGGCAGCAGAATGATGTCTCCCAGGTTCCAGGACAGAATCCCCTCTGTTCCTGAACTCAGAACCTGTAAATCCACAAGGAAAGACCGATGCCTGGCCTGGGCCTCTGAGCACAGTTTGGAGTGGTGTCAGGGCCTGGTCGCGCGCAGCACAGGTTGGACGACCGGCAAGTCTCACGGCTGAAATGAAAAGTGAAGGCGAGTGTCTGCTTCCGAGCGCCCACAGGGCCTCCCTGGCCCGGTGTTGGTGGGAGTGGAGCCAGAGTGTGGTCCCTGATCTGGGGTCTGGTTACTCATCGCCACCACGACTAGGCGCAGCCTGGGGAAATCGAGGAAGGAGTTGAGGCCCGAGCATCACCCTCTGGGCTCTTCTTTCAGAGCAAACACCTCACCTGCAGGCACCCGGCTGCCTGGCCCTGGGCGGTCCCACCTGCACAGGCACAGGGTGGGGTGGGACGCCACCCCAGCGGGAAAACCTAACTCACCGGTTAACCTGCCCGACGGGCCTTAATCAATGGTGAGGGCCCCAGAGAACAAAGCGCGGAAACCCAACCCGAGTGCGCGCGCTGGATCCTGGATCCGCCAGCCTGGACGAGTGCTGCGGGGCGGGGGCGGCGGCGAGCTGGCCTGTCTGCACGCAGGGCATGTCTTCAGCGTCGGTCGAGCCGCGAGGCGAAGCCGCCATTTCCCCCACTCGGCCTCGCCCCATGCTCAGCTGCCCCGGAGAACAAGCCAGGCTCCTTGGGGGACGGGGGGCTTCCATGGGCCATTTTACTTTCTCCTAAATTCACCAGACACATTCTTACAAACTGATTTTGCAAATAAAGTATTTGCAAATTACCAAAATGTCTGAAAATTAACAGCAGACTGTGCCCATATTTTATGGTGGTTTTGCATCATGCAAAACTTATTTTGCCTCATTTGAGGTGCTGCCAGTTGCTCTAACTTTTAGGTGTTTCACCGGGTTACTAGGGAGAAGTGAACAGAACAAAGCCGAGCTCTTTTTTCTGACGCTCAGCCTGAAAAGGTCTAAAATGCTGCCGGTGGATGAAGTGAAACATTGTATCGTGATGCCCTCAAAGTTCTGTCTGTCAAGAACTGAACTGTATATTAAGCCGCAAAGACAGTTACCTCTCGGCCCGTCGGTGTTATCGCCTCCCACAATTTAGAACTGTCTAAGAAAGCCAGCGATTTGGCCACGAAAGCTGCTCTTGTCCGCCATGCGGTGAGTTCAAAGCCGGCCATGCCTGCGGCAGCTTCGCCGGACGAGGTGTGTGGCTTGGTCCCGGCTGTTGGGCTAGTTTGCATTTAAGTAAAGAATCTGTGGGATAGACTTTGGACCTGACCCGAGTAATGGTGTCGGCCCCGGGCCAGCCTACGCCTCTCCAGGGCGGTTCCGGCTCTGTTGGCGCCTGAGACACGGCGGGTGAGAAAGAGCCGGAATCTGGGCCAGACCAGATCTGCCCCCACTCCAACCGTCAGCCGTGTGGCTGCCGGCAAAACCAAGCCCTTCCTGAGAGCAAACCCAGAAACACACCTGCACAGCCATGCGGCCTTCCCCATGCCCGCTCCGGGGGACGAAGTATCTGAGGGGCCTTGCCTTGGGGACGATTCAGGAAAGAGCTTTCCAGAAGGTCCCAGTCAGGCGGAAGGCGGGAACCCTCACAGTCGGCAACCCCCAGTTGCCCTCGGGTTGGCGGGAAGATGCCGCGCCCAGGCCCGCCCGGTCCCGGCAGACACGGCCCATGGACCGCGGTGGCCCAAGATGGCTCCACACCCGACACCCAGCGCCCGGCCCCAGCGCCACCTTCTCCTCTGAGAGGACGGACCACCCTCTCCCAAGGCCTCACCCTGAGCTGGACTCGGCCGCTGAACGGGCGTCTGCCATCACTACCCTGTCTTCTCCAGTCGGCTGAGGGGACGTCAGCGTCCACTGGGAGGCTCTCCTGCGAGCGGCCTGCCTGGCGCCTCCGCCTCCGCCTCCCGCACGACCTGCCCCGACAGGTTCCGCGCCCAAGGAGGAGGGGAGGCGGCTCCCCGCCCCCAGCCCACCGGCTGGACCGGTGTGTTCAGCACCGTCCCTGTGCCTGGGACCCACCAGGCCTCAGGACAGACATCAGAGAAGAGCTTTGGCACCAGTCACCCCAGATACCTGTCAGCCCGTGGTCGACAGCCCAGGCGCCCAGGTTTGGCTTCAGCCCAACCTGCCCCAACCAGGATCCGGCCTCGGGCAGCAGGGAGTGGGTGAGGACTGCCCGCCACCAGGGGCCCAGCTTTCTGCCCGTCAGCTGGGGCTCCACACAAAGGAAAACCTGAGGTTCCCCAGGTGGACAGCTCGCCGGGCCTTGTGGGAAAGTTTTGAGAGCGACTGGGAACAATGGAGGTGGCGGCGAAGGGCAGGGCAGGGAAGAGACGGCGTGGCCCCGGGCTCGCCTTACATGTAGGGCCTCACCCCGCCCCACGCAGGTGCCTGCTCCCGGCCGACCAATCTCTGCTCCTGGCCGCCGACAGGTGTGTCCCCTGGGCTCCCATAGGCCGGGAGGGAGGCAGCTCGTGACGCAGCAGCAGGGCGGGCAGCAGGCCCCGCACACATTCCTGCCCCCGCCTCGCCCGCCCGGGGCCCAGGTTGAACAAAAACCAGGGCAGAGAGCTTCTGCAGGAGCCGCAGTGGAGCGTGTGAGCCAGCGGCTGGGAGGCCAGGGCGGCGGCTCCTGTCCAGGCCCCTGGGCACTGCCTCGCCGGATGAGGAAGAGGGCAGCCCTCGTGTCACGCCCTCCACCCTCTGCCTTCCCCAAGGGCGGCCAGCAGCGGCCCCCTGCCACTGGGGGCTGCGGCCTCCCTATGACAAGGGGCAGAGGCTGGACCTGCCTCTTCGGCTCCAGGCCCCCAGCCCCTGATTGTGGCAGCAGTGAGGGGGTCTGCTCTGCATGGACCTCTGAATCCCTTTCATGTGTGGCCCCAGCCGCCACCCCACTTTGGGCAGGTGGCCCTAGAGCCAGGCCGTGTGTCACACAGACCACATGAGGGGGAGAGGCTGCTGGGCAGGGGGCCCTCCTGCAGGATTGGGGGCTGGCCTAGTGGCAGAGGCTGCAGCAGCCCCTGGAATGCCCCATTTTGGAACCCTGGACTAGGGGTGCAAGGTTCTGTGTTGGGGTTTGGAAGAGCCTGGGGCCTGTGGCTGCAGGGTCTGGGGGACAGGGCCCCACTCCAGTTTGTGGAAGTGCCCAGGACTTCATGTTCAGGCCCCGCTCCCGGCGGAAGGGCCTGTAATGACACAACAACGATCCCAGTAATTAGCCCGACCGGCAGAGCTGCAGCTCCCGAAGGGCCGGACTGTTTTCCGTAACAAGCTCCTGAGGCTCCTGGTGACAGAGGCCGTCCCCTGGGCTGCTGGCGCTCCACCCGCTCCGCCAGGGACTAGGGCTTTGTGGAGCCTCATCTTTTGGTCTGAGCTCTGGTCCTTAGACCCAAAGGCTGTCGTCCAGGAGTGGACGTGGTCAGGGGGATGAGTCGCCACCACGGAAGGCTCCCTGGGGGCTGCACAACTCCAGGGGGTGCTGTCCCTCAGCTGCTGCCCCGTTGGCCTTTGTACCCCTGTGCGGGGGGACCCTGAGCAGGGCACAGCCTCGTGGGAGCCTGCATGGGCCTGGATCACTGGGGTCATCTGAACACCCCACTGCCCCCTCGGAGTGGGGTTCTGAGTCCACTTCCCCCTGGATGCCCCACCCGGTCCACTCCCCACCAAGCTCAGCCTGTCCTCACGCCCCAAAGCACTGTGCTGGGGGTCGGGGCGCCTTAGCCAGGCAGGCTCCTTCCCCAGGGCAGCAGCCAGGAGCTGGTCTGGTCCCCTCGGCCCCAGGACAGGGTGTCTGGAGCCAGTCCCAGGAGCATCAGTGACCTCTGACTCCCAGCCCCTAGGGCTGTGGAGGGCATGCCCCTCCTCAGGACTGTCAGGACCCCACCTGCCTGACGCCCACTCAGGGTGTCTGTGTGTGGGGGTGGGGTCAGGACACACCTGGTCCATGGTCACTCTTGTTTTGGGGAGACTGAGGCATTGCTCACTGACCCCAAACCCAGAGGCATTTGCTGTTGGATGGGAGTGGGAGGAGGGGCTTTCCCCGCTGACCCCTTCCCAGGCACTTGCCCTGCCCTCCACGCGGCCTCATTCACCCGCCATGGAGCCACCTGGCGCTGCCGCAAGTCTGAGCCACTGGGCTCAGACCAGAGATGCTGGGTCGGGGCTGATGGGCGCAGCATTGCCAGACTCCAGAAGCTCCAGGGGGATGTGGGGCGGCCGGAGGGAGCCACAGCCAGTGTCCGCTGAGCCCTAGGTGCCAGGACGTGGTGGGGACGGGAGGGGGACAGTCACATGGAGCACAATGGAGGAGGGCAATCGGCCGTGGTCCATCAGACCCGGCGTGAGATGTGTGGAAGGTGAACCCTGAGTTATGGGACAGGCGGCTTCTCTCCCATTACCACAGCAGTGCCTGGCCAGCCTTTTCTGCTCTGGTCCTACTGTCGGCTAGTCAGACACTGTGCCGTTTCCACCAATTCTAACGCTCCACGCGCAGATCCGGACAGTCTGTGTCTGTGACTCAGTTAAGACCACATGGTGTTCTTGGGGGTTAACAAGGTGGCTCTCCCAGGTTGTGGCCAAAGCAGCAAGGCAGTGCTGTGATGGGCCTGGGACGTGGATGACTCCTCGCCAGTTGCTTCTCTCCCCCACGGGGCACTTATTTCAGCAAACTCCCCGTCCCCTGGGAGGCCGCCCTGCTGGCCAAAGCTGTGTCGTTGAGGCACATTCTCAGCCCAGGAGCTGAAAGGCCAAGGAACAGCTGAGCATTGCCACGTGGAGGCCAGCTCCTCAGCCAGTTCCGTGGCAGGAGTCGAGGCTCTGCGCTGCCCACTGGGGAGGCCCGGGGTGCACATGCTTGGGGTAGTGAAACCCTCCTTGACCATCTCCCCTGGCTCGTCACTGCAAAGAGGAAGATTCTGGTCTGGCTGACCACCTGCTACCTGACCTTGCAGTGACCGCTGCCCGTTCTCCTTGCACTGCTCTGCCCAAGTCCCAACTAGAGTGAAAATGACCCAAAGTCAGACTGTGAGACCCGAGCTGCATCCACCATCCTGGGCCGGTCAGATGGCCAAGGTGGGGGGCTGGCAGCACAAGCAGGGTTCGCGTGCCTGTCATCTCTTGGTTTCAAATGAACGGTCAGTCGAGATGCCCCCTTTGCCCCTACAGTCATCACAGGTAGCCCCTGCCAGCCCCGGCTGGGCCCCACGGACCCTTGGGTGCCTCTGAGCTCTGGCCGACTTCAAGGCCCTGAGCCCGGGGTGGTCACTCCTAACCGAGCAACTGCGGGCTGCCCCCGGTTCCCGGCTGCAGAGCATCTCACCTTCTGCCTGTGCAGAGGAGCTGGGAGGGCGGGCCTGGCACCCTTGGGGGCACAGGACTCTCTGGGGGCAGCACTCCCCCACTCTTCAAAGATGTGTGTAGACAAGAGGGTCAGTGGGGCAGGGCCTGGAGCCTCTGGCTTCCTCCAAGGGGAGAGCCATAGTGGCACTGCCAGCTAGTGTGAGTCGGGCACCTGAGCCCTGAACGGCCAGCGTCGGGCTGCCCCACAGAGCACACCAGGCCTGTGTCATCCTGGCCTGGCGGGTGGCAGCTGCACTGGGTGCCTGGATGCTGGAGAAACTGGTGGCCGCCAGACAAACGTTCTGGCTGGCCCACCTGCTGGGTGTGGACTTTGCCGTGGCAGCAGGAGGGGGCGGGGCAAGCAAGGCCATCAGGACAGGAGGCCTGCCTTGGGAGGAGTGACAAAAGCCACCCCACACTTAGGGACACAGTTGGTTTTGTGGCAGAGCTGGCGTGGGGGGACCCAGCCCCCGGCCCCCCAGCCCTGACTGGGGCTGAGGCCTCCCTGGGTGGGGCAGGTGGGACAAAGAGCCCTTGTGCCGTGACTCCCGGTTACTTCCTGCATGGCGGCCAGCCACAGACAGCCGCAGGGTCTCCCACCCCCATGGCCCAGCCTTGGCCCGGAGGCCAGGTGATGAGAGGCAGACGGAGGGCCCGGAGCCCCTAGAGCCTTGGACTCAGGGCTGGGACCCCTCCCAGAACCAGGCCAGCTCTGTGCTCCAAGTGGCAGCCAGCTCAGAGACACCTACACTGGTCCTTCCACTTCTGGTTGGGTTGGGCTGTTTCTCCTCTGCACAGTCAGTGTCTTCCTGCAGGTCCTGGCTCCTCTGACTCAGCTCCTGGCCACAGCAGAGCTAACACCTGGGGCAGGTGTGGGTGGATGCTGGAGGCCATGCGCCAGCCCCACGGGGTTCCTCTTGGGCAGCCGTCCCTGAGGTCAGCACCCCCCATGGGGGGCAAATGTTGTTACTACCCCTCGCTGGCCCTCCACCAAGTCAGGCGTGTTGGCCTGGGTCAGGGAGGGGCCTGTGACTCCCCCTCTTCTGCTGATTTTGCCTTTGGCCACCCTAGTCGGCACTGCCCTGGGACACAGACATGCTTCGTGTCCAAAAATCTGGGAGGAAGATCTAGTCACAGGCCCAGCAGAGCTGGATCCTCGTGTTTGGGGTTCAGACTTGGAGGTTCTGCCCAGGAAGAGGGCTCCCCCGACGGGCACTGTCTTTGCCTTCTCGGGCCTCCCACCTGTGTCTGTCCCAGCCCCCTCGCCACCCCCTTCCCACTGTGAGCTGCCCGATGCCACGGATACCCCTTCCCGCCTGCCAGGAAGGCCCTGGAGAGGCCTCTGTGCTCCGGCGTGGGGGTGGGGCTGCAGTGCCCGCGCCCGGACCCGCCCGCCAGCCTTGCCAGCCTCGCTTCCTGCCCTTGATCCGCGGGGCCAGGTGCTTCCCTGCCCAGGCCGCTCCCTCCCACAATGCTGACAGGTGAGCACACCCTGCTGGTGCAGGAGGGTGGGCCCTGCCATAATTAAAACTGCACAGAGGGGGGATCCCCCTTCACCCACCTTTTGAGCGATCTTTCCACCCCTTCAGGCCCCTGCTCCTCTCACCTGACCCCAGGGCCCATGGACCCATTGGCTGACCCCAAGCTCAGGGCACGAGGGTTTAAGCCAGAAAGCTGGGCCAGTTCTCACCTGAGGTCCCTCCTTAGCCCCACAAAGCTGTCCTGGAGGCCTGGTCATCATATGAGGCCTCAGACGTGCCCACAGATGGGGTTAGGGTTAGCCCAGCACTGGGGGCCCTCTTGGCCCTCCCAGACAAGTCCTGGCCATGCCCTCTCACCTCCCTGCCTTGGACCACACTCTCAGGCCCCAGTGTCCAGGCAGGGCTTAGCAGCGACACCCACAGGCCATCCCAACACCACCACATGCTCCTGCAGCCTGACTCAGCCTTGACCTTGACCCCTCTTCCTGAGCCCCCAAAGCACCTGTGTCATCCCAGACGCATGTCCCTGAGGGCCACATCTGGTCACGGCATCCAGCAAACACTGGCTCAGAAATCTGAACACCTGTGTCCACTGTTCTCACACATGGCCTCTTGCCAGCCAGCACTTGCCTGACCCTCAGCCTGTCCATTTGCTTCCTGAGTGCTCACCGAGAGCCACCCCAATCCTCTACAGCCACTACCACTGTGGTCCCCAGTGGCCTCTAGGGTGCCACCTCCAGTGGTCAGCCCTCAGGCCTCCTCAGCCTGGCCTATCTGTGGCTGGTCACTGTGTTCTCAGAGCCTCTGCTCTGAGCACGAAAGCCACTGTCCTGGGGGGTCAGGTGTGAGCTTTTGTTCTGATGGCCTTGAGGACCTGGGGGGCAGAGATGAAAGCTCAGGGCCCCCAGTAAGTGAGGGTGTGTGTCTAACAGGATGCCCTCCCACAGAAAGCTGGGAGCCCCAAAGGTCCCACCCGACAGTGAGGATGAATTGACACGGAACCATCATCTCAAGGTCTTGCAGCCCTGTCCAAGCCCCTGGGGTCCTCATGGACCTTAGCTCTAAGTGGTCCCGCTGAGTGGGGCCCAAGTGCCTGGCAGAAGAAAACCACATTCGGGAGGTACCTTCACCCCAGGCACCAAGTTTTTCCTACATAATAAGTTTTCAAGTGCAACGACTGGCACAAAGTCAAAGATAACCAGGCACACAAGGACATGGGGCACCACGAATGAGGGCCAGCAGGAACGACAGAAGGACAGAAGGACCTCAGAGGTTCGGATTATCAGACACAGACCGGGAAGCAGTGGACATTACTCTGTTGAAAGTAGAAAAAGAAAGATTAATATCTGCAGGGAGGTGGAGTTCATAAAAATGAGGTCATAGATTTGAAACAAAACCAGGTGAGCTTTTAGAAATGAAAACATACAATAACCACAACTTAAAACTCAATGGATATGTTAACGTGAAATTGATAGCAGCTGAAAAGAAAATTGAGGCGGGAGCCGGAAGAGAGGTAGGAAGAAATTATCCAGAATGGAGGCCAGAGATAAAAAAAAAGACATTACGGAAAGCACAGAGGGAGTGTGAGACTGACATAAAGCAGAGAACTGGAAGAGGGGAGAGTGAAGAAGTTAGTATTTGAAAGGATACTGTCTGAGACTGGACGACTAGAGTCACATAGGACCCGGGGGAAGAAAGAGGATATCAGTGAAAAAATAAGGAAATCTGAATAAAGTATGACCCTGGCTCATAGTAAGCACCGATGTGGTTCATTGTGACAGATCTCGCACTGGTCTGAGATGTTAGCAACGGGGGGCAAGTGTGGGTCTGCAGGAGTGCTGTGCTATCTTTGCAACCCCATCTCTGTAGATGTGAAACGATCGGAAGTCAAAAGCTATGTAAATATATTTTTAAAGAGTCCCCACGTGACGCTGGCAGGGGACAGAAGTGGGACGCCGTGGGCAGAGGTTCAGGGAAGCGGAGGAGCTGGAGGCAGGGACGTGAATGGCTGCTGAAGATGAGCCACCTCCAAGACTCAGCTGAGGCACCAGGGAGGCTGCGGCCGCGGTGCCCCCTCCTGCTTGTGGTTGGTGCTTGGAGCTCAGGGTCTCCGGGGCCTCTGAACATTCCTGGGGCCCTGACCTGGCACTCAGCACTGCCACAGTCACCTCCACATGTTGTCTGCTGGGGCCACTGTTGGGCGGCCTTGCCACCTGGAGCCTACTCGGGGCCAGGTGGGTTGGCCCCTGAGAGATTGCGGGGGCCCAGGAGAGATGGACCTTGCCCTGAACAGCAAAGTCGGCTGTGCAGAAGGGCGAGCCCCAGGAGCTGGCCCTGGAGGGGACAGACTTGGGGAGCCAGGAGGGCATTCATTGTCCACCCAAGGTCCTAGGTGTAGGCTGGGCACAGAAATTGCCTGTGGACAGAGTCAGAATGGAGCAGCCGGGCAGGGACCCCATGCAGGGGCTGCTGCTTGGTCCTGGAACGCACCCTGAGCTGTGAGGTCTGGACCAGGGAGCCTCCAGACTAAACCCATGGGACCAAACCAAGGACCCTCTCAAGGATGGGCTGGGGATCTCAGAGCCATGGGCACTTAGATCCCAGCCAGTGCTCACAGGGGCTCAGTGACCAGCACCTGCTGAAACCACAGCTACGGGCAGGCCGCCCGGCAGGTAAATCGCAGAGTGGCCAAAGCAGTGACGGAAATGACACAGGAAGATCCAGCATCACAGGGAGGTGCAACCCCGGCAGTGCTCGGGCCTCACACGGCCTCCCTCCCCGTCCTAGCCTCGCTCCTCCCGGCCTCCTTGCCTCCTCTGTCCTTTTCTGATCTCCATGAGGTCCAGAGGGAACACTGGAGACTCAGGGCCCAGTGGGGGCAGCTGCCCCGCGGGGCCTCCCCAAGGAGTCCAAGGCTGCCCTGCACGCCCTATGGTGTAAGGAGCTGCCCAGAGGTTCCAAGCAAAGACTGGCCCAGGGTCTGAGTGGCCGGTGGGTGGCCCCTTTTGTCCTGGGGAAGGGCAGCAAAGAGCTGACTTGGACCGCCTGGAGGGGTGGCAAGGAGTATCCATACCCCAGTTCCCTCGTGGCCCCTCAGCTCAGGACCCTGAAGCCCCCCGCCCAAGAAGGCTGGGGAGGGGCCCCACTGGGGGTGGGGCTCTGGTCTCTCAAATGGGAAGGTCAGCTGAGCCCTGCCCACACCCTGACCTCAGCCGACCTGCCCTGGTGACCCCTGGCCTCTTGACCTCCAGTCTTTCCCAGCCTCCCTCTCTGCTTGGCTCTGGTTTCTAACTGCCCACTGGCTCGGCCAGCCAGGCCAAGGCACGGTCAGGGACAGTAGCACCGCAGGCTCACACCCCTGGCTCGGGACATCGAGAGCGGTATTTCCTGTCGTAACTGACAGGTGACCTGGGTGGGTTCCTGGCCTCTCTGGTCCATTTTCCTCATCTGCGAGGCCCAGGACAGAGTGGGGTGCCCTGCAAGGGTGCAGAGCAAATGCTGAGGAGTAAGCAGTGGAAGGACCTGAGTTCAGCCCTCCTGGGCCGGCCCGGTGGGGACTCCCCGTCCACAGGCCGGGATGGGCCAGCTGCTTACTCTTGGCCGTGCCCCCCACCAACTACAAGGCGCCCCCAGCCCAGCGGGGGAATCTGCCTCCACCTGGGGTCTCACGGTGGTGAGGCTGGTGCTGCAGGACCCCCAGGCTGTATCTGCAGGCCCCGGGCACGGAGGGCCCCAAGTGGAGCCAGCTGGAGGGGCTGGCTGACCCTCTGTGATGCTTCTGCTAGCTCCTCTGGCCCCGACAGTGCAGGTGAGGCCAGGGCCTGTGGGCAGGGGGTGCCGCTTGGTTGGGCTCACAGGGGCCCTGGGAATGGGTCAGGCCCGAAGCCCTGGCTCCTCTTTGTTGATGGGCAGCCACTGCTGGCCACACAGGGCCCTGGGGGGAATGCATCTTCCTCTCACGGTGCTCCCGCCTGCCTTGCAGGACTGAGCAGCTCCAGACGGACAGCCCTTCCTGCCCCTGGGGGGCATCAGCAGTGCCAAGGGAAGCCCCTGCCCTCTCCTGCCCTGCAGGGCCCATGCCTGGCCCAGTGTGGCCTGAGGTCCGGCCCTCTTAGGTGGGGCTATGCCCAGTGACTCAGTGGCCCCCCAGGAAGAAACAGAGAAGCTGGGGGCATGGGGGAGGGGCTTGCATAGGTGCTGGAACAATCACCTGGGCATCCGTGGACACCGCACAAACAGGGTGTGGCCGGGGCCTGAGGTCATGCACTTGCCCAGGAAAACAGGAAGTTTGGCCCCACCTGTGCCCACAGCCACGGCCAAGGTTTGCTAATGTCACTGTTGCCCCCGAGAACCACTTCCAAGGGCATCAGCCTCAAACCTAGCAATTGAGAAAGGAGGAGTGACCCCCCTGCCCCCCGGGACCTGGCCTCAGGGGCCCCATCTTCCAGGTGCAACGGGAGCTCAGATTCGGAGCCAGTCTGGCTGGGGGCCCCAGGCCTCCACTGACATCTCTAGTCCTGCAAGAACCTTCTGCAAAAAGGGCCTGCTGCCATTGCACTCAGGGCAGGCCCACCGAGGCCGCACAGCTGAGCCTGGAGTGGCCGGGCATGGGCTCCCTCAGCCTCAACTCCATCGCCAGCTGTCCAGCATGCACTTGACCGCCTGTGGGGTCTTAGACCAGGCCCCCGGGCCTCCACCTCGTTCAGGGGGAGCACCAGACGCCCTCTGACCTTCGCAGCCTCGCAGCTACTGTACCCCCAAAACCAACCTCTTTAGCCCAGAACCCCAGCCTCCCAGGCCAGCCCCAGCCTGACCCCCATGCAGCAGCCTAATCCCTGCCCGCGAGGCCCTCTCCTGCCTGGGCTAGCCGCCCTCCCTCCGGCCTCAGGCCCCCACCTGTCATCACCTCCTTGCCCCGTCCCTCATCCCTAGATGCCTCGAGCCGGCCTCGCCGTCAGGTGCCTCAAGGCCGAGGTCCTATTTCTTGGATGGTGTCGGCGGTAACTGCAACCCCACGACCTCAGTTCCCAGTCTCTCCGCTCCATGCTTCCAGAACCTCCCGCAGCGGGGTCCTCTGCCTTCTGCACGACTCGGCCCCAGAGTTCCCGCAGGGCCTGCTCAGTGGGAGCTCGTTTTGCTTTAAGTCTTTTCCTTGACGGCATTTTTTCCCTTTATTTTGAAATAATTTCAAGCTTACAGAGAAGTTGCAAGTGCAATACTGTCTGTCAGACGGGGCAGCTGAGACAACCGAGGTTTGTCCTCACAGCCTGGGGGGCTGGGGTCCCAGATCAAGGTGCCGGGAGACTCCGTGTCTGTGAGGGCCCCTTCCCGGCTTGCAGACGGCCACCTCGCTGTGGCTCCCGTTCCTGGAGGCATGTGAGCAGAGAGGGGAGAGCTCTCTCTCCCTCTTCTTACGAGGGCACTAATCCCAGCATGGGGTTCCACTTCGTGACCTCGTCCAACCCTGATCACCTCCCAAAGGCCCCCCGTCCAAATACATCACTCTGGGGTCAGGGCTTCCACATACAGATTTGGGGACACAATTCACTCCATAGCAAGTACTAAGTTTCTTCCAGGATGTTTGGGTGAGTCATAGCTGGATGCCCCTCACCACTGACACTTGTGTGTTTGTCCTACGAGCAAGGACCCCCAGAAGCACCACACCGTCCCCCACAATCACCCTCCCCATGTCCTCCAGTCTGGGCTCCAACCCTGTTACAGTTGTCCCAATAGTGTCTGTTGCCACGAAGGATCCACCTGGGACCACGTCTTGCACTGAGCATCGTGTCTCTTTAGTCTCCCTCGGTCCGGAACATTCCTCAGCCTCCCGTGACTGCCGAGACCCTGACCAGCTGAAGGTTCCGGCCGTCCTTCTGCACACAGTCCCGCCACAGGATTTGGCCTTTCTGGGCGCGTCCAGGGCGCACAGAGGTGCAGAGTTGGTGTGGTTCTGCTCCCTGGTCACGGTTCTGTCCATGCCCGCCTCTGGGGCCCTCCGAGGGAAGATCCTTCCTGTGCCCACTTGCTCATTTTGTATCTTTCTGCTTCATTCACTGGCTACAACCGGCTACCGTCTGTGCCGGTTTGAGCTGTGGGGCCTCCAGGCGGCCCCCACGTCCCTCACCCTGAGCGTCTGCTCACTTTCTGGCACAGAAGATGCTCAGTGTACCCTGCCCCCCGACTCGCTTCTCCAGGTGCTGTGCTTCCTGGTGGGGAGCGGGATCAGAGGGGGGCCAAGGTTCCCCAGTGCTCCCGGCTCCTGGTGCTGCTGGTGGGGGAGCTCCACGTCCACGTTCCTGCCTCTCCCTCTGGGGGTGAGGGAGTCACCAGCACACACCGATGGACTCCAGCCTGCCCCACGGGCGCCCTCATTTCTCCCCGTGCTGGGCATTCGGTCTCCCACGGTGTGGGGCTGGCTCCCAGGAACTCAGCATCCTCATGGATCCCAGCTCCGGTCACCGCTGCCTCCCCGGCAGGGACTCGTCAGCCCCTCGAACATGCTTTTAATTAATGAAGAAGAGGGTCTGTCGGGGTTCCCATGGTGTTTGTGAGCTTTTAACAGTTGGCTGTTTGTTTTGATTTCTTTTCAGATTCTAAATAAAAATCACACTTCATCCCAGTTTTGCACTTATTTTGTATTATTTTTCTTAAAGAGGGTCCCAACCCACAGGAACCTCACCAGCCGAGGTCGGGCCTGTTCTCTCTGCTCACCGAGTGATTCGGGTCCTGGGCTAGGATGCCCTCTTGCCCACACTCTTTCTTCTGTTTGTCAGTCCCCTCGGGACTACAGAGAGGCTGACAGGGCCTCGGGCTGCCTGTCCCCTCTGCCAGCACGGACCCTCCCGGTGCAGGGTCATCGCCAGTCCTCCCTGCCCCCTGACCCTCACGTGGCCTCCCCCTCCCCCAGCTGCTTGTGTCAAGGTTCACCAGAACTTAGGGCTTGGCTCTCAGCCATTTCCTGGGACCTTCTGCAGGCTTGATGCCACGGGTCACTCGTTCCACCTCAAAGTATTTTCCTCATTTGGCTCTGAGCAGCCCCCTCCAGCCTCCTCCCTGCACCCCCTCCCACCCCCAGCCTCCTGGTGGCTCTTTCACGGGCTCCTCCTTTCTCCTGACCCCTGAACCTGGCAGGCCCCCGGGTCTGTCTGTGGTCTCTGCCCCTCACACTCTTTCCGGTCCCCAGACTGGAACACCCTCTGCGTGCCAAGGCTCCCCAAGAACTTCTCACAGCCTCCCCACCCCTATACTGCGTCCAATAGACACTGCAAACCCCTCACGTCTGAAATCGAACGCCGCCGTTCCTGGACCTGTTCCTCGGCCCCTACCCTGTGTCCACTGGAGCCCTCCGTCCCTCCAGTACCCGCCATCCCCCGGACTTTCTTCCTCCCCGGCCCCCACCCCCAGGTCAGCTGGCTGTGCTGTCAAAGTGCACCAGACTCAGGGGTCCTCCCGGCCCGTGGTACTGCACGTTCTGCCCACTGCTGTCTCTCCTGGGTCAGTGCCGTGACCCCAACTGGCCCTGGCATCTGCCCTCACAGGCTACTCCACCAGCAGCTCACAGATGCCTGCGGTCTAGGCACATCATCTGGCTCCAGGCACTCTGCCAGCGGCCCCACTCAGAGCTGGCCATGGTCTGGCCCACGTCCCTGTGCCTGTTCCCTTGCACCGCCTCCCGGCCTCTGCACAGGGGTCCCTGGCCCCTTAGCCCCTGGCATCTGGCTCACCTGTGACCTCTCAGTGAGGCCAGACACCCTGCTGACTCAGCCTGGCCCACGATCCACCTGCACGCCGGGTCCTCCGGTACCCGTGACTCATTTGTCAGTCATGTGCACAGTCTGATGTGGGTCCTGCCACCAGGCTGGGGTCTGTGTGTTGTTTGGGGCTAATCAGGAGCCGAGGCGTGGCACACACAGAGGGCACTGTGGGCGTTTGCTGAATGAACAAGTGAGGGAATGATGCTGGAGCCTGAGCTCCAGCATGCAGCTCTCTCCTCCAGCTCTCGAGGTGCATCTCAGGGGTGCAGAGGACTGATGGGACAGGCAGATGACCCGCAGGCAGCCCCTGGCCCATGGCTGCAGGAGGACAAGGCGGGATCAGCAGGTTGGGTTGGTGCCATCCCTGTTGGCCCCAGCACCAGAGAAGCTGTGAGGGTGGCGTTTGCTCAGCAGAGGTAAAGTGGCAGCAAACCTGCCCAGGTCGACTTTAACCAGCGCCGGTCAGAGCTGACCCTGCACCCCCCGCCTTGCCCCAGCTGCGGCTGCCCTGGAGCAGGAGCAGGGGGCCCCGGACCAAGTGGGTGAGTCAGTCCGGGCACAGGAAGGGCCCTTGGTACGCGCCAATGCTTGACACCTCCTGGCGCCAACGCTCTAGTCGAAGCACCAACAGGGGTGACTCTGCCTCCTGGGGAAGCCTGGGCAGAACCCCCCACCCCGACTCTGGCCCGTGCGACCTGCCTCTGACCCCGGAAGGGATGGGCCAAGCAGCAGCGTGGGGTTTTGCAGGTGGTTCAGATTTGCATTCCAAATTGGCAGCTGTGGCCGCATTAGCATCTAATTTGAATGAAAATTCTCAGATTAGGGAGAGGGTGGGGGCTCCAGAGCCCACACTAGAGCCAGAACCAGGCTGGACTGATGACTGACTGACGGACTGACTGACGAAGAGGGGCCTTCCCAGGACAAGGGACTTGCCCACCAGCCCCCAGACAGTGCTGGGCCAGTGGGGGGCTCCGAGGAGTGTCCTCCTCCCTCCCAACCTCGCTGCCCAATGGGGTAGGTGCTAGGCCGGGGGTGCTTAGGGCAGGTGGGTCTCCCCAGCTGTGCCCCCAAGGTTGTCTGCGGCCTCCTCGTCCCTGGACCCTGCACCCTGATCCTTATCTGGCTCAGTGGCCGTGCTGCCTAGCGGACTCTCCCCTCTGACCCTTGACACGCCCTCTCCAGCCTCAGTGGCAGTCATAGGTGAAGAGGGCCTGCCTGCAGCCATGACCCTCCTTGGTCCCCCTGAGCCTCAGGGTGACGCGGGGATGGTGGCAGCCCGGGCACAGCACAGGGGCAGTGAGCGTGGCCAGCTGCCTGCTGGTGGGTCTCCGGGTCCAGACAGGACTCGAAGCGGCCCTGCATCCCGCCCAACGCCCTCGATAGCTCCCGGGGCCTGCAGAAGAGGGCGCAGGCCACATGGATTCATCTGCCCTGGCTGACCCTCACCCCCAGCCTGCCAAGGGCTTCCCTGGCCACTGGACACGCTGCCCCTCTTCTGGAAGTTCCCCTGCCTCTCTCCCTGGTTAACCACTGAGACTCAGGGCCCCACCCCCAGCAGGCTACAGGCCCCAGAAGCCCGCAGTGTCCCCAGTACCGGCAGGAAGTGAGAGCTTGGGAAATCCTGGTCAGAGGAAGGAGGGGAGGAGGTCACTCTGGGTGGTGCAGGCTCTCCTCCATCCCTTCCGTGGGGGTCCCACCGGGGACGCCCCCTCCTGCTCCTGGGTGGCCCCTTGGAAGGGCACGGAGCCTGGAGGTGCTATGGACAAGACCACTCCTAATGTTCTAGGCACCCTTTGGGGAGCAGCTGCCCCGAACTGGAGGAGGGTCCTGGAGCCACAGCACCTCTGCCCACGGATGCCCATCTGCAGCCAAGTGGGAGCAAGGGCATCATGGCCCTGGGTTTTCTGCCTCAAGGGGGACAGAGAGGCAGCTCCTTGGATCCTGGAAGGTGCCAGCTCAGGGCCTTGGGGAGCGAGGGGGCAGAGGCCGTGGGCCCCTCCTGCTTCCGTGGAGGGTGGGCAGGGGCTCTGGATAGCTGTGGACCCTGGCTCTGGCCACAGCAACATTGAGAGGCATCTGGGGGATCAGTGGCCTATTTGGGAAATTGTTCTAAACCAGCCTCTGGTTGGGCCTTGCCCCCAACCCAGTCTTCCTTACAGGGGTGGAGGTAGAACCATCCGGAAACGCCACATCTACCAGGTCTGGAGCAGCAGGGGAGGAGGGGCGGCTGGGGCGATGCTGAGGGGCGGAGCCCAGCCCACAAGGCAGTGGAAACCCCCCCAGGCAGCTCTGGCCTGGTGCTGGGGCCCGAGGGGCTGGGGGTGGGGCACGCCCTGGGCCTCAGGTGCTGCAGGAGCCCTCACGGGCCGCCTGTCTGATGCAATCCGGGCACCGGGATGCAGGCATCAGCTGGGCTGTTGCCACGGCAGAGGGGCCCTGCAGCCAGTGCCCCAGGCCCTGGGGAGGGCAGGAGTTCCTGGGGGCCGGGCCAGCCAGGCTCCTGCACCTGCAGGCCTGCGGGCCAGCCGAGCGCCCTGGACCAGCCTCTTTGCTGGGCCCTCCCTTGGCAGCAGGTTAACGAGACCGCTGGGCCAGCTTGTCTCCTCCACCTGGTAATTGGTCTCCAGGGCAGGAAACTCACCTCGACGCCTGGGCCTCCGGGGGACGCGGCTCGAGGATTAGCCCCCTTTCCACTCGCTGAGTCTAATTGTGCCCTGGGCTGCCCACCGGCACTGAGCGGTTTTGTTTTTCAGATGCACACAAGGGAAGACTGGCTTCCCGGCTTCCAGGGGCAAAGGCAGTCTTCCGGAGCTGGGGCTCACCCAGACAGCCCAAGACGGAGATGGCGGGGGCAGCCGCTGGGGGTGAGGGCCAGAGGGGACTCGGGGAGGCACAGAGGGGCCCAGCGGCCCACGCGGAACCTGGATCCTGGCCTGACGGGACTGGGGGCTTTGAGGTAGTTTTTTTTAACTGAGGTGAAATTCACATAACATAAACTTAACCATTTTAAAGTGAATAATTCAGTGCATTCACAATATTGTGCTACCATCACCTGTATCTAGTTCCAGAACATTATCATCACCCTGAAGGAAAACTCACTAGGCAGCCCCCAGCCTCAGGAACCCTGGATGTGCCTCTGTCTCTGCAGACTCACCAGCCTGACACTCCCTATCAATGGACGCCACGCTCCCCACGGAGTCTGGTCTGCCCCCACCCCATGCTGCTGATGATCCCTTCGGGTCAGACACAGTCTAGGCCCTGACGCCCATCCTGAGCAGTGGAGGGCCAAGCCAGGAGGGAACGAGAAGCCAGCGAGGGCTGAGGTCGGGGGCCAAGGGCGCCCTGAGAGGGAGGGGTTTGCATTAGACCGGCCACTTCTCCCCGTGGACTGGGCCAGGAGTTGGGGGGATGACGCGGTGCAGGCCGGCGGAGGGCAGGGTCAAGGTGTGTAGGAAGGCTGAGGCTGGCAGGGCTGTGTGTGGTGTGTGTGTGTGGTATGTGTAGCTTTGGGAAAGTGAATGTGATGTGCTGGCCAGATGCTTCCGCTGGGGCTCGGGGAGGAAGTTGGATCCGAGAGTCTGGAATCCAGGGGCATCTGCAGGCCCACCCAACTTGACCCCAAGGCTGTCAGTGACCAGGGGACTGACTCCCACGGGATCCACAGGCGTCAGGGCTAATTGGGGAAGACAGTCCACGGCCCTCGACCCAGCGTGCCCATAACCCTCGCTGGGCACGTGTGGAGGGCGACAGCAGAGCTGGGTCCCCCAAACACAAGAACAGAGTTGGGAAAGAACCTGTGAGGTGATATTTTAAAAGAGGCTGAGATGTCTGATGAGGAGGATCAAGACACTGTCGCACCTCCCTCCCTGGTAGATGCGACTCTGCTTAGAACTGTGGCCAGGGCGGGGGGGCTATGGACTTGGGGGGCTGGGGGTCAAGGGGCCAGAGGGCCATTGCTGTCACAACTCCCGTGGCTGGGCTAGGTCTGGATCTGGCCTGACCAGGTACCACTACCTGTTCCAAGACGTGCAGGAACTCCATCCCAGGATTTTAGCATCACTGGGGGGCCTGGTGTCTGGGGATGTAGCAGCTGAGGAAGGAAGAGCCCTGGGAGCCGCCTGGGCCTGCAACGTTAGCGGGAGGAGGAGGAGGAGGTGGAGATGGCTCAGATGCAGAGGTGGGGGGAGCCAGAGGGGTCCTGGCAGCATCTGAGGGCAGCACTGAGGGCGAGCCGGATGCCCAGGCCAGGCCAGCAGGAGGGCTGGAGCATAGAGGTCACTGTGACCTTGACTAGAGCGTAGGGTAAGCAGCAGGAGGGAGGAGCCAGACTGGATTCTGGAGGCTGGAGGGGTCACTGAGGTCAAGGAGGGCTTTGTTTAAAGATGGGGGCAGTGTGCTTGGGTACCGAGGGGGCTGGTACAGTGGAGATGAAGATGGACACTGTGGGAGAGTGGGGCTCCCCTCGGCCACGAGCACAGTGTCCACCCCCAGGGATGGCTCAGGTCTGACCACGGTTTGAGTGGAGGCCACCGGCTGGATGTTTCCTGCAGCCACGGGCAGCCGTGGGAGCTGCAGTGGTGGAGAGGGAGAGTGGGCACCTTCCGGGCTCTGGGGACCAGAAGCAAGCCCGACATGAAGGGAGGGGAGGGGTCCACAAACTGTACAGTGTCCCACCGCATCCCACCTGAGGGGCTGCTGGGGGCCTGTGCTCCCAAGGCCGAGGCTGTGCAGGGAGGAACAGAACAGACGGGAGCGGGGGACGCAGCCCAGGAGGCCAGGCCTTGCAGACGTTCGTGGGCTGGGATGCGAGGGCCCAGTGGAGGGGCACCTGTGGGTGTGGCGAGAGGAGGTGGGAAGGCCTGTCAGGACGGGGTGGGCACTTGGCCCAGGGCAGCGAGCAAGGGGTGGGCGCGCTGAGAGCTGTTTGGGAGGCAGGAATGCTTGGAAGGGGCATGGAGGCGGTGGCGGGCGTGCACAGATGCGGGTGCTGGGGAGGAGGATGTGCTTGTGCTCGTGCTCAGCTCTGGAGCTGGAGTCCGGGACACTTGGGGGCCTTCGAGGAGAGGGCGTGGGGACAGTCAGAGGGAGAGGCCCGGGCTGCTTTGATGATGAGGATGGGCGATGTGCCACCCACCAGATGGAGCAGGTGGGCTGGGCAGCTCTCCAGTCCTCACTGGAAGCAGACCCTGCCCCCACCCTGGGTCTGGGCAAGTCTCGGGGCAGCACAGGCCCTCCCTGGAGCCTACACTGTGTCATGGGTGGGGCCTCCTCTCCTGCTCTGTACTGCAGGCTTCTGGTCTGACTGTGGGTTGGGACATGACCCAGGCAGCGCCCCGGGGACCACTGCATCACATGGGGGTGTGCAGGCCTTCACACCCAAACCAGCAGCTTCTTGGGTCCTGTGGCCCTGCCCCATTTCTGCCAGCACTGTGGTGCCCCCAGAGTTGGGTGGGGGCTGGGCCGGGGTCCCCGGGATGTGGGAGCCTCTTGAAGACCCCCCTGCCCATTTGATCATTTACTGGCATCTATGGATGGGGTCCTGGCCCAAGGAGTGCTGCCTCCCCTGGAGCTGGGTGCTATGGCGACTAGGCATTCCGCCTGGGCTCCTGTCTGGGCGGGGTGCGGGCTGGATGCTAAACTAACCATCGTCAGGGGTGACAGGGCTGCAGGGAGCAAAGCCAGCGGGGCAGGGCTTCCACAGTGTGGCAGCGCTGGCTCCAGGAACTGTCCTAGCAAAGTGAAATGCTGCACAAGTAGGGACAGCCATGAAAGCTGGTGACTGGATGAACGAAAATCGATTCAAACAGCTTCTGAGTGGTCCACAGGGGAGGCTGCCAGGCAGGGTGGACACTGTGGTGAGTGCATGGCTGACTTCAGATTGTCATACCACGTGGGGCAACGAGTGCTGACAAAATAATAAATAACAACAGAAGGCAGGCAGGCGGCTGCTCCCAGAGTCCAGAGCGCCCACTGTGGCCGGCTGAGCACAGCAGGATGCGGCCCGGCTCCAGGATAGTGTTCCAGTTTCAGCCAATGAGTTCCATCTGGGCTTTTGGTCTTTCAAGGAAAAAGTCGACCTGGGGTTTTCCACACCTCGTCCCAAGGGCGCCCACAGCAACCGCATCAAGCAGACCCGGGGCCTCAGGGTGAGGCGGAGGCTGCTGCGTAGATGGGGGCGCATTGGAGGGTACCCCACTTTTCTGCCCTCAGGGGCTGGGGCGGCTGAGGACCAGACCTGCCCGTGAAGGGGGTTCTGGACACGATACAGGGACAGCTACCCATTTCACTGCTTCACACGTCCACACCCATGACTGGTTTGCGTCCTGGGAAGCTCCCCGGGCGCAGACCACTCTCAGGGTGAGCCCCTGAGGCGTCCTGGGAGCGGCACATCCATCTTGTTAAGAGGGGTCGTCCCCCAGTGAACCTGCAGGCCTGGGCCCAACCCCTGCCTGGGAGGGTCCCTGTGTCCTGGTCAAGAGGGGGACCCTGGGTTCACCGGCCCAGGCCTCACTCAGGACATCACCACCATCCCAGCTCTGCCCCACACGGCCGCGCTGCCAGGGCCTCTCCCCTCAATCTCACCCTAGGGTCACACGGGGGTCCTCCCTCCTCACAGTCACATGGGGGTGTTCCTTCCTCGTGGTCATATGGGGGTCTGACCTCCTCACGCCATGGGGCTCCTCCCTCCTCAAGGCCACATGGGGGTCCTCCCTCTCAGGAGGTCTGGCACCCATGAGGTTTGAGTTCCGGCAGGAGGGAGGAGGCTGCAGTGTGTCCCCCCACCAAACACAGTGCCCCTGCAGCGTGGCCTGCACCCCTGTCATCACCCCTCCATGGAAGGGGTCCCCTCCATCCCATTGGGGTCCCCGTCATCTGTCCTGCCCTCTGAGGGGACAGGCTCTCACCCCAGCTGCTGCCCCAGACCCCTCTGGGGAAGTGGCCTCTTTCCCATGTCCGGGTCCGGCCTGCTCTGCTCAGGCCCCTGGGGGTCTTTGTGTGGCAGGCGCGAGTACAGTGAATGCTCGCACGCCCCCCACCCTGTGCACGGACCATGGAGCACCTGCGAGGGCTCACTGGGGTCTCAGATCCTGGTAGGCTCTGTGTGGATGGAGGTCAGGGCTGGTGGGGCACTGCGGGGGGCTGAGGCTCCCACATGGCATGCAGCACGAGTGTGTAAACCCAGGCAGGTGCATGCGGGCAGGTAGACACATGCGGGTAATGCAGGTGTGCACACACGTGCACACTCCCTGTCCCTGGGACTCCCTCTCCTCCTCCGGTGTGGGGGGTGACAACACGGGTAACAGCGAAGGGGAAATGGGCAGTGTGGTGTTTGGGGACGTGGCCTTCCCCCAGCCCATCAGAGATGCAGGGCAGAGGGGGTCCGCCTGTACCAGCCTCCGAGTTCTTTTCCTCAAGGGCCCCCAAGGGAGACCAGCTCGGACCCTGGGCCTTGGGCATGAGGTCTGCTGGGGCCAGCAGGGGCAGTGGCCACAGCAGAGTCAGGAGTGCCCTCAGTGGGAGCTGACAGTAGGGCTGGGGGCATGCTGCCTGGGGCTCTGAGATGGGGTGGTCAGGAGACGCCACGAGAGACCCTCTAGAGGAGGGTCAGATGGGCCAGAGCAGCCAGGAGGCTGCCGGGGGAGAGCCGACAGTCAGTGTCCAGCTCAGACCCCAAGGTCAGCTCATGCCGGGGTGGCGGGGGTGGGCCCACATTGTCAAGACATCTGTTCACCCCAAGTCTTTCAGCGCAATCCCCATCCCAGCTCCACCAGCATGTTAGGAACCAGGCAGGCCTAGTCCAACAGCCACCAGGAAAGGAACACCGGCGAAACCAGCTGAGACAGACCTGGAAGGGCAGAGTGGATCGGGGACATCTGCCCTCACAGTGTCCCTTAGGTCGAGAGCGATGCACTGACGCCAGGGCAGGACAGACAGACAAGTGGGCCCGCAGAGACCAGGAACAGCCTCACCAATGCGGGAGTTCACAGGAGAGAAAAGAGAGCTGGTCAGCAATGCGGGTGAGAAAGAGAACCAAGTGGAGCTGCGTCCACACCTCCCGCCTCCACAAACCAGGATGCAAAGACCTCGGCGTGACAGAGAAGAAGAGGGACAACGTTCTAGAAAAGTAAAGCGTGTTTTGCACCCTCGAGATGAGAAGGCCTTCTCCAAGCACAAAGGTGAACAAAAACTCACAAAGAGGAAAAGCACCAAGTGAACGGGACGTTTCAGGAATGACGCCGAGAGCAAAATTAAAATTCAGGTGACGATGCTGGAAGAGCGCGGACACCTCTCACAGCTCAGGATTCATAGCGAGAACACATGTCACTTCCTCTTGCCCATCCTGTCCCCCAGGGGCCTGGAGCGACCAGGGCACCACCCGAAAGGCAGACATTCTCTGGAGCCGCCCTTTGAACCGGGAGGGCAGAGGAGTTGGTAGGCAGGACCCAGAGCCCTGAAGCCAGAGGAACTCCAGGCCAGAGGAGTGGAGCCCCCACGTCCTGCCCAGACCCTCCTCACCGAGCCTCAGTTTCCCCATCCGTACCACCTCCTCGAGGGACCGATGGTGAGGGACACCCTTCCCCCTTCCTCTGCCTTTCTGTCTTTTCCAAAACAAATCCAAGTTAAGGGTGGGAAGCCGGAAGCAGACAGCAGCCGCAAGGGCTGGCAGCAGCGGGAAAGGCCATGAGCTGTGGCTGCCGTGAATCCTGCCTCCACTTTGGCCAGAGGCCTGTGCCTGTCACACGAGTTGGTGAATAGGAACGAAGCACATCTGTACCTAAACACAAAACTTCTAAGCCCTAGTTTTCGATTCCTGCCATCTTAGACCCCTGGTTCTCCCCTGTGTGCTGCCCGCAGGCTGCCCTGGACCTTGCGTCAGCAGCCACCACACATGGCACCCTGCCAATCTCCAGGACCCAGAGAGGAGGAAGCCAGAGCCAGCCCTCAGGCATCTGGCAACCTCCCCCTGACCACCCTCCCCGAGGATGGCCCACACTGGGAACAGTGCTGACCCAAAGCCCCAGACGCCTCAGACCAGCGGCGCAGTCGGCAGTCGGCAGGCTACCTGACCCCAGGCCCCAGCCGGGCTGCCCCTCCCCCTCTAGGTGGCACAGGAACAGGGCTTTCAGCCACTGTTCTGCTCCTCCCCTCAAAAATGCAGACCTGGCCACACTGTCCTGGACTGTGAGGACTAGCATGCATTTATTTGACAAAAAAGTCATTCAAAAATGCTGCCATCTACTAGCCATCATTTTACAAAGCAAACGTTTTAACTCCAACAAGTGGGGAGGATACAGCCTTGGGACAGAGGATGCTCCCTTTAAATCGCACAGGTTTAAGCTCAGCTTTCTGGAGAATTCACTGCATTCCAGTGACCATGGGTGGGGAGGGAACTGGCTCGGCTCTGAGGGCCCTCCATGGCCTGGCTGGTGCAGCTTCCTGCTCTGCAAACCCGCAGGGCTGTCTGGCAGCCCCCTCTCCTCTCTCCCTTCTCTCTCTGACTCCTCTACTCAGCCACTTCTCTCCACCTGTGGGAGCGAACACGGTGCTGAATATCCAGTGTGATGGGAGCTCAGGGAGTAGTCAGAGAGGGCTTCCTGAAGGAATCGCCTGGGAATGGGGGAGAGGAAGCGTCGTGCCCTGTTCCTGGAGTAGGTGGAAGGCAGGAGGAGCTGGTGGCTTCCAGCCTGGTGGAGCCTGAGTGGGCGAGAACAGCCTGGTCCAGGTGCAGCCCAGAGCAAGATTGGCACAGGCCCTGAGGAGACCCAAGAAAGCAGAGTCAAGGATCTGGAGCCTTTTCTCTTCGAGGCTGAGGTGGGGCTGCCTTGCCCCCTCCCAGGGCCCCACGCATGGGAGGACTGACTGAGATGTGGGAGTGGAGCACCCAGGATGGGGGCAGAGAGCCCTTGGCAGTGCTGTCCCCTCACTGCACTGCAGGTGCATACCTGTGTGTTTGCACGTGACTGAGCACACATGTGACTGAGTGTGTGCATGCACACACAAGCGTGTGAAGCCCAGAAGAGGAAGGCAGGCAGAGCCACAAGGGAGGGGACTGGGGGAGGGACCCCAGAAGAAGGCCAGTGCAGGTGGTCCAGGCCCCAGACCCTCTGGGGTGCCTGAGAGGCAATGAGGCCTTCGCCATCCCAGGGGACATCCCCTGGAGCCTCAGGAGACCCCCGCTGCCCTTGCCTCTATTGGCTCCTGTGACCGGGGAGGCCCTGAGCCCTTCCCCAAAGGCACAGAGATTTGAACCCAGGCCCAGAGGCTGTACCGCCCCTGAGGTGGGCCAGGTAGGAGTTGGAGTCCTCTCTCCAAGAAGCCCCTTCCTCTGTGTGTCCCCAGACCCCCCAGGGGATGCTCCA